>NW_004444095.1:4900025-4941547 GCF_000243295.1 Trichechus manatus latirostris | reverse complement strand
CCTGGTTTTGGTATCAGGGTTATGCTGGCTTCATAGAATGAGTTTGGGAGTATTCCATCCTTTTCTATGCTCTTGAAGACCTTTGGTAGTAGTGGTGTTAACTCTTCTCTGAAAGTTTGGTAGAATTTTCCAGTGAAGCCATCCGGGCAAGGGCTTTTTTTTTGTCTGGAGTTTTTTAATTACCTTTTCATCTCTTCTTTTGTTATGGATTTATTTAGTTGTTTTAACTCTGTTTGTGTTAGTTTAGGTAGGTAGTGAGTTTCTAGAGATTAGACCATTTCCTCTAGGTTTGCAAATTTGTTAGAGTACAATTTTTCATAGTATTCTGTTATGATTACTTTAATTTCAGTTGGGTCTGTTGTGATATCACCCATGTCATTTCTTATATGGGTTATCTGCTTCCTCTTCTGTCTTTCCTTCATTGGTTTGGCCAATGGTTTATCAATTTTGCTGATCTTTTCAAAAAACCAGCTTTTGGTCTTATCAACTCTTTCAATTGTTTTTCTATTCTCTATTTCATTTAATTCTGCTCTAATTCTTATTATTTCCTTTCTTCTGGCACCTGAGGGCTTCTTTTGTTGCTCTCTTCCCACTTGTTCCAGTTGTAGGGTTAATGTTTTGATTATGCCCCTTTCTTTTTTTTTTGGATGTGTGCATTTATTGCTATAAATTGACCTCTGAGCACTGCTTTTGCTGTGTCCCAAAGGTTCTGGTAGGCTGTGTTTTCATTCTCATTTGATAATATGAATTTCTTTATTCAATCCTTAATTTCTTCTATAACCCAGTAGTTTTTCAGTAAGGTGTTGTTCAGTTTCCATGTGTTTGATTTTTTGTCTTTGCTTTTTCTGTTGTTGATTTCTGTTTTTATGGCTTTACGGTCAGAAAAGATGCTTTGTAATATTTCAATGCTTTGGATCTTGTTAAGGCTTACTTTATGGCCTAATATGTGGTCTATTCTGGAGAATGTTTCATGAGCATTGGAAAAGAAAGTATACTTGGCTGCTGTTGGGTGGAGTGTTCAGTATATGTCCATGAGATCAAGTTGGTTGATTGTAGCATTTAGCTCTTCTGTGTCTTCGTTGAGCTTCTTTCTGGATGTTCTGTCCTTCATTGAAAGTGATGTCTTGAAGTCTCCTACTACTATTGTGGAGCTGTCTATCTCCCTTTTCAGTGCTGTTAGAGTTTGTTTTATGTATTTTGGAGCCCTGTCATTGGGTGCGTAAATGTTTATTATAGTTATGTCCTTCTGGTGTACTGATATTTTAATCATTATGTAGTGTCCTTCCTTATCCTTTGTGGTGGATTTTACTTTAAAGTCTATTTTGTCAGAGATTAGTATTGCCACTCCTGCTCCTTTCTGAGTGTTGTTTGCTTGATATATTTTTTTCCATCCTTTGAGTTTTAGTTTGTGTCTTTAAGTCTAAGGACTGTCTCTTGTAGACAGCATATAGACGGAGCGTGTTTTTTTATCCAATCTGCCACTCTCTGTCTCTTTGTTGGTGCATTTAGTCCATTTACTTTCAGCGTAATTATTGATAGGTACGAGTTTAGTGCTGTCATTTTGCTGTCTTTTTTCTGTGTTGTTCACGGTTTCTTTGTTCCACTTAATTTTCTGTGCTGAGTCATTTTTCTTTATATATTTTCATCTTTTTCATTGTTGATGATTTTGTGTTTGCTGAGTCTTTATATTTTTCTAGTTTTTTATTTTGACTTGTAGGATTGTTAGTTTCCTTTGTGGTTACCTAAATATTTACCCTATTTTTCCAAGTTTATACCAGTCTTTTATTTCTTTATATCACCTTGACTTCCTCACCATATGAAAAATCTATGTCTACATTTTTTAAGTCCCTCTTTATATTTTAATGTTGCCATCTTTTACTTATTGTCATCTGTTTCCCTATTTTCAGTGTTTTAGCTTTGATTTACATTTGTGACTTCACTATATGGGTTGATATCTGGTTGCTCTGTCCTGTGTTCTAGTTTGGGTTGTTATCTGATGTTACTTATTTTCTAACTGGAGGACTCCCTTTAGTATTTCTTGTAATTTTGGTTTGGATTTTGCAAATTCCATAAAATTTTGTTTATCTGGAAATGCCCTAATTTCGACATCATATTGAAGAGACTGTTTTGCTGGATATATAATTCTTGGCTGGCAGTATTTTTTTTTTTCCTTCAAGGCTTTATATATGTCATCCCATTGACTTCTTGCCAGCATGGTTTCTGCTGAATAGTCCGAGCTTATTCTTATTGACTCTCCTTTGTAGATGACTTTTCGTTTATCCCTAGCCACTCTTAAAATTCTCTCTTATCTTCTGTTTTGGCAAGTTTAATTATAATAAGTCTTGGTGACTTTCTTTTAGTATCTACCTTATGTGGGGTTTGATGAGCCTCTTGAATAGATATCTTGTCATCTTTCACTATATCAGGGAAGTTTTCTGCCAACAAGTCTTCAACAATTCTCTCTGTATTTTCTGTTATCTCCCCCGTTCTGGTACTCCAATCACTCGTAGGTTATTCCTCTTAATAGAACCTCACATAATTCTTAGGGTTTCTTCATTTTTTAAAATCATTTTATCTGATTTTTTCTCAAATAATTTGGTGTCAAGTGCTTTATCCTCAGTCTCACTAATTATGTCTTCCATTGCCTCAATTCTCTTCCTATGACTTTCTACTTAGTTGTCTAATTCTGAAATTTTATTCATAATCTTATGGATTTCTGATGGTTGTCTCTCTGGATTCTTGCAGCCTGTTAAATTTGTCATTATGCTCCTCTCTAATATTTTTAATTTTCTCTATTGCATGTTCTGTGTTTTGCTTAATTGCTTTCCTAATTTCTTGAAGAGTTCTGTATATTAATCTTTTGTATTCTACCTCTGGTAATTCCAATAAATTTTCCTCCTCTGGAAAATTTCTGGATTCTTTATTTTGGGAGCTTGCTGAGGCTGTCATGGATTGCCTCTTTATGTGATTTGATATTGACTGTTGTCTCTGAGCCATCAGTAAGTTATTATATTTATTTATTTTATTTTTGGTTACAGTGTCCTATCTTCTTGTTTTGTTTTAATATGCCCAAATAGGCTGCTTGTATGAGCTAGTTTGATTATTGGCACTTTTGAAGCTATAGTGTCCTGTCACCAGGTGGTTAGATCAGTTACTAGGTATGTGAGCTCAGGAATCCACCCACTCCTCCTGTATGGATTCGGCTCAGGTGCCCAGGTAGATAGTCACCAAGTGTGTGGTATAGGCTCTCACTTACAGTCCTAGACAGGCATGGGTGATTGGTGCAGGCACAGGTATCTGGCTTCAGTAGGGGGACACACTCTGACAAGGCAGGGGGCTGATGGCCACAACCGATTGTCCAGGAGGGAGGCGTGTCCCTGTTCCCTAGAGCACATAGGTGGGTGGGTTTTGCAGCTGGACTAAGAGCACCTAATGCTGTTGGCTGTAAGCATTGGGGGGTACCTCTTATTCATGGGCCCCTATCACAGGTGGCTAGGGGGCGTAGGTGGAGCCACCAGTCCTCAGGCCCCTGATGTGGGTAGGTGAAGACCCTGCTTAATGGGCAGAGTAGTGTCAAATATCAAGAACCTGCCACTTCACAGCTGAAACAGTTAAGTTAGAGTTCCAGTATATACCCTTTTGTACTGCGGTAATGAGGGCCTACGCTGTTGAGATGGGCCTACACAAGTCTATGTAGAGGGAAAGGCACTGAAAGTCCGTGGATCCCTCATGCCTGTCCCTAGGCAAAGGAGCTGTGCCTACCCTGGGTTCCTGCTTTGGGGGAGCCGGCAGTTTATTTTTATCCCTGTTTGTTAATTTATTCACTCTGCAAGGCAGGGAGAATGGCTCCGGGTGTGTGAAGGATCCTGCTTCCAGCCCAGGGGACTCAGCAATTGCTGAAGCCGATCTGGGACCCAGTGCAGAGCAGGGAGCAGGGAGGTAAATGGGAGAGAGATTTTTTCCCTAAGAGGGGTGTTTTTGATCCACGTGGTAAGCCGTATGCAAGTACTTATCTTTCATCATGAGCTGCTTCTCACTGGTTCTGGGTGGTCTTGTAGACTCTCTGGTGCTGGGTCTCTCTCAGTGCGGAAAACACGCCTCCTGAGCACGGCTGCTTGCCTGCCTCACTGCTCAACCCCGAGGTGATCAGGCCTGAAGAGCTCAGGCTCTCGCCAGATCAGGTCTGGCAACTCCTCTCTGCTTCCAAACTGTCTCTCCCTCCCCTTGCCACTCAGTCTGTTTCCTCAACTCTGCCTTTGATGGGCAGGGCTCCCGGATTGCCATATATAAACAAATCACTTGTTTTTTCTGGTCTTTGATGTAAGAGGGTCCACCAGAAGCATCTGACTACTTTGCCATCTTGGCCCCACCTCTCAATTGTAAGCTGTTTGATTGTAAGAAACATTGTATCTTGTATTTCTTTTTATCTAGCACCTAGCATAGTACATTTTACATAGTAGACACTCAAGAAATTTGTGGTAACATAGTTGTTTAGCATGCTTTAGCACCAGCCAACTTGATTTCTGGGCTGTATTCTCAAACTTATTTCTTTTCTAAATACAGCCCTCTACATCATTTTTAACACACAATGTAGTATTAGTGAAATTCTAAAGTCAGTAATTGATGATCGGAGTTCATGGATTATTTTCTTCCTCACTCTAGAAAGTAGTTGTCTATATGTTAAATTCAGGAACAAAAGAATCCAATTGTGTTGATGTCAGCTATTAAACTAGAGTCAATTGATTTTCAACAAAGTTCCCAAAAAAGGCAGAAATAAAGTATTAAATACTAAGTTTAACTTGTTTGTTTTTTAAATTCTGGTAATTCTGCTAAGTGTGTATATATATATATATACACATACATACATATATACACATACATATGCATATCTATATCTATCTATATCTATATGCATGTATATATATATATAGAGAGAGAGAGAGAAAGATATATTGGAGCCCTGGCAGCACAGAGGTTAAGAGCTCATGCTGCTAACCAAACTGTTGGCAGTTTGAATCCACCAGCCACTCCTTGGAAACCCTATAGGGCAGTTATACTCTATCCTGTAGGGTTGCTATGAGTCAGAATTGACTCAACAGCAGCGAATTTACACATATATATATATATATAAAACATTTATCAAGTCAACATTTTTACATGTCCATTTCAGTGACATCAATTACATTCACCATGTTGTTCAACCATCACCACTATCCATTCACAAATTTTTCCATCACCCTTAATAGAAGCTTAGTGTTCCCTAAACAACAACTCCCACTTTTCCCTTCCTTTCCACCCCTGGGAACCATTGATAAACTTTGGTCTCTATACATTTGCCTATTCTAGATACTTCATCTAAGTGGGATCATACAATATTTGTGACTTGTGACTGACATATTTCACTCAGTATAATGTTCTCAATGTTCATCCAATTTATAGCATGTATCCGAACTTTGTATCTCTTTACAGCTGAGTAGTATTTCACTGTAGTCAAGTACTTCATTTTTTTTATCCATTCATCTGTTGATGGACATTTAGGTTGTTTCCTCCTTTTGTCTTCTGTGAATAGTGCTGCAGTAAACATTGGTATACAAGTATCTGTTTGTGTTCCTGCTTTTAATTCTTTTGGTCATATAACCTAGGAATGAAATTATTGGATCATATGTTAATTATATGTTTAAATTTTTGAGAAACTGCCAAAGAGTTTTCCACAGCAGCTATACCATTTTATAATCCCACCAGCAATGGATGATGCTTACAGCTTCTCCACATCCTGACCAAAATCTGTGTTTTCATTTTTTTTTCCTAATTATAACCATCTTAATGGGGGTGAAGTGATATCTCATTGTGGTTTTGATTTGCATTTCCCTAATGACTAAGGACACTGAGCATCTTTTCATGTGTTTGTTAGTCATTTGTATATCTTCTTTGGTGAAAGTTCTATTCATGTGCTTTGCTCATTTTCTGATTGGGTTGTTTGTCTTTTTGTTGTTAAGTTGGATATTAAATAACTAAAATAAATATTAAATAACTAATAAATATTCTGAATATTAAATCCTTAACAGATATATTGTTCCCCCAAATTTTCTTCCAATTTATAGGTTGTCTCTTCACTTTGTTGATAAAGTCATTTGATGAAAAAAAGTTTTTAATTTTGATGAAGTCCAATTTATCAATTTTGTCTTTTGTTGCTCATGCTTTCAGTGTCATATCTAAGAATCTATTATTAAAAACTAAGGCCCAAAGTATTACCCCTGTGTTTTCTTCTAAGAGTTTTATGGTTTTAGTTCTTACATTTACATCCCTGATCCATTTTGAGTTAATTTTCATATATGGTGTTAGGTAGAGGTTCGACTTCATTATTTTGCATGTGAAAATCCAGTTGTCCCAGCACCTTTTATTAAAGAGACTATTATTTTCCCAATAAATGAACTTAGTACTCTTGCCAGTTATTAATTCTAGTAGCTATCTTGTGGATTCTTTGTGGTTTTCCATATATATGATCATGTTATGTGATAAAAGTGATAGTTTACTTCTCCCTTCCTGATTTTGATACCTTTTATATCTTTTTCTTGCCTAATTGCTCTGGCTAGAACTTCTAGTACAGTATTGAGTAGCAATAGTGAATCTAATATTGAAAGCAGCAATCCTTGTCTTGCTCCTGATCTTAAGGGGCAATCAGTCTTTCTCCATTGAGTATGATATTAGCTGTCGGTTTTTCATAAATGCCCTTTGTCCATTGAGGAATTTCCTGTCTATTCCTAGATTGGTGTTATGGATTGAATTGTGTCCTCCAAAATATGAGCTGTGACTCCTAACTTCTATGCCTGTGGTTATAATCCCATTTGGGAATATGTTGTCTATGTTATTTTAATAAGGCAGGATTAATGTATCTTGAGTCAATCTCTTTTGAGATATAAGAGATTAAACAAGCAATCGAGGGAAACCTAGATGAGGGATGAGAGATGCCAAGCCACATGAAGATGGCCCAGGAGCAGAAGCTCTAAAGAGACAAGGACCTGCCTCCAGATCCAACACAGAGAGAAAGCTTTCCCCTATAGCCAGCACCCTGAATTCAAACTTCTAGCCTTCTAAACTGTGAGAAAATAAATTTCTGTTTGTTAAAGCCACCCATCTGTGGTATTTTTGTTACAGCAGCATTAGAAAACTGAGACAGTTGGTAAGTGCTCTTACTATGAAAGGGTGTTGGAGTTTATCAAAAGCTTTCTTTGCATCAATTGAGATGAACATGTGGTTATTTTCTTTTGTGTATTACATTGATTGCTTTTTCAATGTTGAACCACCCTTGCATTCCTGGGATAAAGATACTTTGTATTATTCCAATCTTTTTAAATTTATTGAAACTTGCTTTGTGTCCTAAAATATGGTTTATCCTGGAGAATGATCCATGTGTACTGGAGAAGAATGTATACTGTGTTCTTGTTGGGTGGAGTGTCTATATATGTCTGTTTAGATCTAGTTGGTTTATAGTGTCATTCAGGCCCTCTGTTTCCTTACTGATCTTCTTTCTAGATGTTCTACCTATTACTGAAAATGGTGTATTGAAGACTCTATCTGTTATTGTACAACTGCCTGTTTATGCCTTCAATTCTGTTAGTATTTGATTTATGTATTTTGTGACTCTGATGTTAAGTGCATATATGTTTATAATTGTTATATCTTCTTTTTGATAAATTAAATTTTTTATCATTATATAATGCCCTTGTTTGTCTTTTATAACAGATTTTGACTTAAAGTCTATTTTCTCTGATATTAAAATCACCACCCCAACTGTCTTTTGGTTGCTATTTGTATGCTTTTACTTTCAACCTCTCTGGGTCCTTCCTTGGGCCTAAGATGTGTCTCATATAGACAGTATATAGCTGAATT
Source organism: Trichechus manatus latirostris (assembly GCF_000243295.1). Classification (NCBI taxonomy): domain Eukaryota; kingdom Metazoa; phylum Chordata; class Mammalia; order Sirenia; family Trichechidae; genus Trichechus; species Trichechus manatus. The sequence goes on along the minus strand of NW_004444095.1, from coordinate 4,933,657 downwards.
GTGTTTTCTTATTCATTCTACAACTTTATGCCTTTTGATTGGAGTGTTTAGTTGATTTACATTCAGGGTAATTACCAATAAGGAAGGTGTGATGAGGTAGTCCTTTAGACAAGCCCGGCAGCCATATTTTTCCCAGCTCCTCCCACTGCTAGCATCTTTAGGCCTTGAAACAAACCACTGCCCACACGAGACCTGATGTTTGTTAGCAGGGTTAAAAAGATACAATTAGTCACATAAACTTTGAGGTATAAAACTGGGTGGAGGAAGTCCTTCTTTGTCCCCTCAGCTATGGTGCTAATGGGCAGCACGTGTAGCAAAAGCTTTTAGCCCATCTAACAGAGCCTGCCTGACCTGGAGGTGGGGTGGGACTGGCAGAAGGTAGACCATCTTTACTAAGTCCCTCACCCATGGCATAAAGTGGGGTTCACATGGAAGAGTCATCATCAACTCCCAGACAGCCTTCTTAAGTTGGAGAGACACTCAAAAATGGATCTGCATTTGTTCGGGTGTGTTGTCTGCTTCTTGTTGTAAGTAATAAAAGCTACTTTCCATGTGCTAATGTTCTGGGAGTGTCTGGTGTGTTCAAACTCTGATCAGAAGGATGTGATATCAATGGAGCAATCAATATTGGTGACTGGCGCCCTATTTCTAATGACTTGTTTTCTAATTAGAAATTGAGGGCAAACTGTGTCTTGTAGAGAGACTTACTTCTGCCATTTTGTTATTTTGTGTGTGTGTGTGTGTGTGTGTGTGTCTTATACCTTCTTTGTCCCTCATTTCCTCCAGTACTGGCAACTTTTGTATTTTTTTGGTTTTTTTGTGGTGAACCATTTTGATTCCTATCTCCTTTCCTGATGTATGTATTTCAGGTATTTTCTTTGTGGTTACTATGGGGATTACATTTAACTTCTTACATTTATAATGACATGGTTTAAAATGATTCCAACTTAATTGCATAGCACCCCAAAGCCCTATACCTATACCATTCCTCCTTCCTCCTCATTTGTGTTGTTGTTATTACTATTAGATCTTAATACATCATGGACCCTGTAACATAAATTTATGCTTATTTTTATGCATTTGTCATTATAAAGCATAAAGGACATGACGACTAGAATTACCAAACAAAAATACCTTAAAACATGCATTATATTTTACCCATGCAATTGTCTTCAATGGAAATTTTTTTTTCTATGTATGGCTTAAGTAACTTTCTAGTGTCCTTTCTTTCTTAGCTGAAAGATTACCATGAGCATTTCTTGTACGGCATGTACAGGGGTTATAACTATCTCAGCTTTTGTTTATCTGGGAGTGTCTTAATTTTGCCCTCATTCTTAAGGACAGTTTTGCCAGATACAATATTCTTGATTGACAAATTTTTTCTTTCAACACTTTAAATATGTCATTCCATTTTCTTTTAGCCTCCTAGCTTTCTGAGGAGAAATCAGCACTTAATTTTATTGTGGATCCTTTGTAGATGACTATTTGCTTCTCTTTTTCTGCTTTCATAATTCTCTCTTATCTTTAGTTTTTGAGAACTTGATTATAATGTTTCTTGGTATGAATGTCTTTGGGGTTATCCTACTTGGAGTTCATTGAGATACTTGGATTTGTAGATTTATATCTCTCATATAATTTGGAAAGTTTTCTGTCATTATTTCTTCAAACATTCTTTCTGTTCCTTTCTCTCTTGTTTCCTTTAGGGATTCCCATGATGTGTATGTTAGTTCACTTGACAGCGTCCCCCATTTCCATTAGGCTATACTCAGCAGTCTTAAGCCTTCCCTCTTGTTTTTCCTCAGCCTCCATAATTTTGGTTACTTTATCCGCTAGATTGCTGATTCTTTATTATGCCACCTCAAATCTGTTTTAACCCTTCCAATGAGTTTTTATTTCAGTTATTTTGTCTTGCAGTTCCAGTATTTCTGTTTGGTTTCTTTTTATACGATCTGCCTCTTTATTTATATTCTGATTTTTTTTCATACATTGTTTTCCAGATTTCTTTTAGTTCTTTGTGTTTTTCTTTAGTTCTTTAAGTTTGTTTAATATTTTTATATTATAGTCTTCCAGTTTATTCATGATTTGGGTTTCCATAAACATGATTTTTTTCATCTTGTTCACTTGAATGGACTATCATTTCCAGCTTCTTTGTGTGCCTTCTTATTTTTCGTTGAAGCCAGGACATTGGAATTTTTCAAGGTGTAAATTCCTCCAAATATACATTGCTTTCAATAGCTCTAATTTCTGCAATAAACACTTAGGCAGGCACATACTTCTAACTTTGATTACCACTCCCTCTCTTTCCATATGATATTTCTAGTCTGGGCCAGACCCAGGTTTCCATCCTTTAGTGGCTCCCAAACAGATCATAAAATACACACAAATAAATCAACTCTCAGGGGGGTAAAACCTTCAAAATTTTGTTACCACTTCCTTTCCTGCTCTGTGAGGGTTCTAAATCTATCCAGACCAAGATTTTAGTCCTTTAGCTGCTCCCAAACCAATCAGAAAGGCCATACTGATTAATCTACCCTCAGGCAGGTATAGCCCTCTGTTCTTGGTTGTGGCTCCCTCCCCACTCATCTCCAGTCAGACTGCAATTTCAGTCTTCAGGTTGCCTTCAGACCAGTCAGAATATGTACCCTAAACAGTCCTCTAAAGAGATCAGTTTTATTTATTTTGGAGCCAGACACTGAGGCCCTTCCCAGTGCACAGGAGAGCTGTGCATTGGCTAGTTGCACTGAGGCTGCAACTCCACTGCAGCCATCCATCTACTGCATTGGGAAGTAGTGGGGATGGCAGTGGAAGAAGCTCTTTTCTTACCATGTGATATTTGCCCTTGTTTTGATTCAGTTTGCAGCTCCTTACTGTGGTCCTTTGACCACCATGTCAGAGTTGTCGTAGGGATACTTAAACCAACCAAACAATCCACTGCCATCAAGTCAATTCTGACTCATAGTGATCCTATTGGACAGAGTAGAACTGCCCCATAGGGTTAACAAGGCTATAAATCTTTACAGAAGTAGACCTCCACATCTTTCTCCTGCGGAGTGGCTGATGGGTTCAAACCACTGACCTTTCAGTTAACAGCCAGGTGCTTTAACCACTGTGCCACCAGGGCTTCTATAGGGCTGTTTACAGACTTCTAATTGATTTTCTTGGTGTTCTTGTGGGAAGGGTCAGAATTTTACACCTGCGCATATCAGCATATTTCCAGAATTCCTGTTTAACTTGAGTTTTTTTATGTTAGTTGCTCGACAGTAACAATTCATTCATTTTTATAGAGGATTTCTGTAAAAATTTTCAAGCACCTATTGTTTATAAATTATATCTACTAAGAGAGGTGTCTACTAAAGACAATGACTTTCAGGAAAATAATATGTTGACTCATTGTTTGTGATTAGTAGTTTGAACAAATAATCAATAGTATTTATTATTGCTAAAAGGGAGTAGAAGATATATTGCTTCACGGAACATATGGTCCAGCCTGGGAGACACACCCTATTGTGATGTAACAAGTGACAATATAATGGTGTAGTCAGGATTCAGAAGAGAACACTGATCTCATCAAGATTATAAGTGACTTTAGGGACGGAGATAATCCTATATTCCCTTGCAACCTCCACCATTACTGCTTCAGTACCAGACATAATTAATGCTTGCTAGATATTTATTCCATGAATAAGCTGCATAGTTCATGACCCACACTGAAAATTTTTCTGCAAAACATTCAGTTTAATGTGTCATATTTTCTCTGTGATGCCTGAAAATGAATACCATGAATACAAACCACACAAGAATATTTAAGGTTAAATGGATTGCATTGTTAAAACAAATATGTATTTATTCATATGTATTGCAATGCATGAGTCAGCAAATATACTTTTTTTAATAATACTATAATGATGCAACATTTTTAATAAATTCAAGCCTAAACCTCTTTGTGTCCTCCAGAATCGTTTATTTCTTAAAATCTGGATGTAAAATGCAGAAGAGTATTTCAAATTCTCATGGTCTCTAGACTTTCTGGAGCCATGAGGTAGATGAACCCCTGAAATTATTGTCCTGAGATAGTCTTTAAACCTTAAACCAAAAATATCCCCTGAAGTCATCTAAAAACCAAACAATAGTTTAGCTTAATTAGTAAAAAAAAAAAAAAAAAAAAATGGGGGGCCTGCTTAAAAGAGCATTATGCTCTTTTAAGTACTGTCTATATGGGATCAAATCGACAACAAGCAACTCAAAAGATAGGAAGGAACCCTAGGGGGCAGTGAGTTTATGTTAATAAGGGAGGAACAATTCAGAAAAGGAGGATGAGAATGATTATACAACTCGAAGAATGTAATCAATGTTGCTAAATTGTACTTGTAGACACAGTTGAATTGGTGTGTTTTGTTGTGTATATTCTCAAACTAAATAAAATTTAGGAAGAAAAAAATCTGAGTGTAGGCTGCTGAATTGGGAAGTCCCAGAGTTGCATCAGCAACTAGCATGGGGTTTATCTCACACCAGCACATGCCCATCCAAAGGCTCTTTCTCTTGGCTTTCTTTTTCTATGAATGGTACCGCCAGTCTTCCATTCCCCATCATATCCCACAGATCACCAATATCAGTCATTTTCTACGTGCATGTTTTTCTCCTCCTCCCTCCTCTAATACAATCAATGGCTAAGGCATAAGGTTTCCAAGAGTTCCGGTCTGGCCGAATTCTTTCATTTTCTGTTGCTGTTAATTTACCATTACCTTCTACTTGCCGCAAAGTGATTTTTCTGTCCACCAGTTTCTCTCTGCTCCAGATATTGGCTTGGATCTCCCTGTCACTCAATGTCAATTTAAGATGATGGCCTTGATTCCACCGCACCTTTTCCTGGCTCTATTCACATCCCACTAATCTATTGCTTACATTATCCACTTACTTGGGATGCCCTGCCTTTCCCCATCTCTGCCTATATAAAGTCTGTCTCTTTTTTAATCCCACCAAAAGCCTGTTTCCAGAAACACCTCTCTTTGCTTTAAATCTCTATATCACTTCCATTTCACCCTCTGATAATATTTATCACAACCCCTTATTATAATGTTTTTAGGTTTGTTTGTCTTACATTCCCTATAAACTCCTTGCAGGCCTGGAGCTGTACTTTATTGGTTGTGTCAAACCGAGTACCTTATGCACAAATCATCATCACTAGCTTATGCCCTAAGTGATAGGCAGGGAAGTTTAAGCCATTCTACGTACATTGACTCATAGCGACCCTAACAACAGCAACAACAACAAGTACATCGATGAAATATAATAATTAAACAAATGAAACAAGATTTTAGAAAAATTTGGATATTAGCAACATAAACAAAATCATGTTTTAGAGCAGCTGTTCTTAACCATTCTTATAAATCAGAATTACCAAAGATATTTTAAAACATTAATAGACAGATGATAGAAATACATGTGTTCATCAAATCATTTACCAATGGCAAACTTGAAATGGGAAGGAACAGAACAGATATATTCTCTTTTTTTTTTATTTTTGAACCACTAAGACACTTTTTTTGTGATTTTATCTCTATTTCATTTCAATTTTTCTCTTTGTCTCTTTCTCTCTCCCTCTCTCTTCCACATTACTCTTATTCTGTTTCTTTCCTTTACGAAGGCTTTGTGCTTATATATCTTACTTGAGAACAAATTTGGATACAAAGCCTATGTGAATTTCCTTATTTTTCTGATTAAAATCTTTAGAAACAAGAGTCAAAAATAAATAAAAGAAGAAAATAAATATTGCATACAAATCTGCCAGAGAAATAAACAGGAGCACTAATAAATAAACAAACAAAACAAATGAAAATTCTAGAACTGAAAAATACATCAAGAATCATAATCTTTACGGAAGCAGACTGCCCATCTTTCTCTTCCAGAGCAGCTGGTGGGTTTGAACTGCTGACCTTTTGGTTAACAGCCTGTCATTTTACCACTGCACTAACAAGGATCCTACTGTACCAAAAAAATTGGTCGATGTACAACCATTTCAGGAGGTAGCATATAATCAAGAACTGATGGTACTGAAGGAAGAAGTCCAAGCTGCACTAAAGGCATTGGCAATAAACAAGGCTCCAGGAATTGACGGAATAGCAATTGAGATGTTTCAGCAAATGGATGCAGCACTGGAAGTGCTCATTCATCTATGCCAAGAAATTTGGAAGACAGCTACCGGGCCAACCGACTGGAACAGACCCATATAAGTGCTCATTCCAAAGAAAAGTGATCCAGATCCAGTAGAATGCGGAAATTATCAAACAATGTCATTAAAATGACACACAATTAAAATTTTGCTGAAGATAATTAAAACACGGTTGCAGCACTACATTGACAGGCACTGCCAGAAATTCAAGCTAGATTAAGAAGAGGATGTGGAATGAGGGATATCATTGCTGATGTCAGATGGATGCTGGCTGAAAGCAGAGAATACCAGAAAGATGTTTACTTGTATTTTATTGACTATGCAAAGGCATTTGACTGTGTGGATCATAACAAATTGTGGATAACATTGAGAAGAATGGGAATTCCAGAACACTTAATTGTGCTCATGAGGAACCTGTACATAGACCAAGAGACAGTCATTCAAACAGAACAAGGGGATACTGGGTGGTATCAAGTCAGGAAAGGTGTGTGTCAGGGTTGTATCCTTTCGCTATACTTATTCAATTTGTATGCTGAACAAATAATCCAAGAAGCTGGACTATATGAAGAAGAACGGGGCATCAGGATTGAAGGAAAACTCACTGACAACCTACAATATGCAGATGACACAATGTTCCTTGCTGAAAGGGAAGAGAACTTGAAGCACTTACTGATGAAGATCAAAGACTATAGCCTTCAGTATGGATTACCCCTCAACATAAAGAAAACAAAAATCTTCACAACTGGACCAATAAGCAACATCATGATAAACAGAGAAAAGATTGAAGTTGCCAAGGATTTCATTTTACTTGTATCCGCAATCAAAGGCTATAGAAGCAGCAGTCAAGAATTCAAATGATGTATTGCATTAGGCAAATCTGCTTCAAAAGTTCTCTTTAAAGTGTTAAAAAGCAAAGATGTCACTTTGAGGACCAAGATGCCCCTGGCCCAAGCCATGGTGTTTTCAATCACCTCATGTGCTTGTGAAAGCTGGACAATGAATAAGGAAGATCTAAGAAGAATTGATGCCTTTGAATTACAGTGTTGGCAAATAATACTGAATATACCATGAACTGCCAGAAGAACAAGCAAATCTGTCTTGGAAGAAGTACAGCCAGAATGATCCTTAGAAGCAAGGATGGCGAGACTTCATCTTGCGTACTTTAGAAATGTTATCAGGAGGGACCAGTCCCTGGAGAAGCACATCATGCTTGGTAAAGTAACGGTCAGCAAGAAAGAGGAAGATCCTCAACGAGATGGACTGACACAGTGGCTGCAACAATGGGCTCAAGCATAGCAACAATTGTGAGTATGGCATAGGATTGGGCAGTGTTCCATTCTGTTGTACACAGGATTGCTATGAGTCGGAACCTATTCGACAGCACCTAACAACAACAGAACCAAAAATTCATTGATTGTGACTTGCCCTTCTGAACAAGATGGAGTAAAAGCGATTGGATTTACTCTGCCATTTGAAAAGAATAGAAGCAATTAAAAGATAAATATGAAATGATGGTGTAATGGTTAAGATTGTGTGTCAGCTTGGCTGGGTCATGACTTTCAGTGTTTTGGTAGTCATATGATGTGATAACCCCCATGATGAGATCTGCTGTGAGCAGCCAATCAGTTGAAAGGGAGTTTCCTTGGGAGTGTGGCCTGCATCAAATATAAGTGGACATACTGGCAAGGCTTGGGGCCTTTTGTTCACTCTGGATTCTGCAGCTGGCTCCTGGTCTTCTGACCTCCGATTCTTGGGACTTGAGCTAGCAGCTTACCTACCATCTTGCCTGCTGATCTTAGGATTCGTCAGTCTTCGAAGTCTGTGAACAACAGCTCTCCTCTCTGACCTGCCAATCTTGGGTTTGCCAGCCCCTGCAGCTAAGTGAATCAGAAGAAGCCTCCAGTCTGACTCAAGGACTTGGGATGTTACAGTCTCTACAACTGTGTGAACCATTTGCTTGATATAAATCTCTCTCTATATATATTTATACCCTTTACTGATTTTGCTTCTTTAGAGAACCCAGCCTAAGACAGACGGTTTATAAAACAATGGGCAATGAAGGACAGTTATTCTTGAGAGATGGGAAACAAATGAGTTGAGCCATATATTTGCTCCAGTTTACTGAATACAAAGAGTTTCCGAGCCATATTTTAGGTGGAACCTAGAGGGGAGCCCTGGCAGACTCTGGAGGCTGAGTAGACAGAGCTGAGAGTCCATGGGGAATAAATGAAAGCACATTATACACAGGATCATCAAATCAGGATCCAATACTATGCTACATTTTATTGTAGTCTCAATTTAGCATATTTTGGTGAAATAATTTTGTCTATCCTGTCTACACAAACATAACAATCTATTTTATTCTCTAAGGCTTTATTAAGAAAACTGTTAAAGATTCTCAGTAAAATAAAAAAGAATATATAAAAACATATATGTGCCTAAAGAGGATGCCTTGATACCTGAAGTTTAAAAATAGCTATGTGGAGGAAGCTAGACTTCCAGAGTGGTAGAGTGAAGACCTCAGTAAAATTGTCAAACAATCATTTCAATATTGTTTGGAAATTGACCAAAGGTATACAACAACCTGAGAAACATTTGTTTATGATAGAAAAACTGCTGAACTTAGGGCTTTGAATACAAACAGTGTCAGTTTGTTTTCATATGTTGATGCTCCCTTCCTTCCTGTACCCCCATCTGCTCACTCTGGTGATAGTTCTACTGAGGTGGGGCAAGTCATAAAACCCAGCAGCTGTACTGCCAGGTGACACTGACCTGATCTGGTAACCCATGTATACAGGGTCTTTGTCTAAAACAATACAGATCTTGTGGCAGACAATCAGGGGAAGCCAATATCTCAGCTGCCTGAGGTTGTGATACTGGAAGGAGCAGTCTACCATGTCGCTGTTGTTAGGTGCCTTCAAGTAGATTCCAACTCATAGAGACCCTATAGGACAGAGTAGCGCTGCCCCATAGGGTTTCCTAGGCTGAAATCTTTACAGGAGCAGATCACCAGGTCTTTACCATACAACCCAGTAATTCTACCCATAGGTATCTTCCCACATAAAATGAAAACATGCCCACCCACAGACTTGTTCATAGTAATTTATACATAGTAGTCATTATATACATACCATCATATATAATAGTCAAAAACTGAAAACAAGCCAAATGCCCATCAACTGATGAATGGATAAACAAAATGTGGCTTATCTATACAGTGGAGTATTATTCAGCAATAAAAAAGGAAGGAACTACTGCTACATGCTATGCATTGACAATCCATAAAAACATTATGTTAAGTGAAAAAAGCCCATGGCAAAAGGCCATTTATTATATGATTTCATTTATATGAAATGTCCAGAAAAGGAAAATCTATATATAGAGACAGAAAGCATATTAGTTGTTGCCCTAGGGTTGGGAGCAGGACCGGGTAGTGACTATAAAGGGGCAAGTGGGATCATTTTGAGGGTCATGGAAATGTTATAAAACTGAATTTAAGGGATGGCTGCACTGTTCTATAAATTTAGTAAAAATCACTCCATTGTACACTTGAAATGGATGAATTTTATGGTCTGTACATATACCTCAGTAAAGCTGTTAAAAGGAGCCCTGCTGCATTAAGGATAATTACTATAGCATAGATAATCCTGCAAAAATAGTATTAACAAACATTAATGTACAAATGGATATAAAGGTCAAAAGGTATGTGAAGAAGTGAGGGAGGGTGTAAGGGAGTGTACTCACCTGAAGATACAGGTTTGGTGGTGGATATTTCTACATACATAACTGTAGGTGCTGCTTAAATCTTAATATAGTCAAGAAAGCACACAAGGGCCACAGGTAGGGAAACTTCTTAGACATAACCAAACACCTCATGGGACATAGTTCCCAGGCTTGAAGGTGAGGGATCATAGAGTCAGGGGAGATCTATATTAATTGGCACAACATAGTTCATAAAGACAAAGTTCTGCATCCTACTCTGATGAGTAACGTCTGGGGTCTTAAAAGCTTGCCAGTGGCCCTCTAAGATGCAACTATGGTCTCTTACCATCTGGAGCAAAGGAAAGTGAAGAAAACCAAAGACTCAAGGGAGTGATTAGTCCAAAAGACTAATGGACCTCATGAACAACAGCCTACATGACCCTGAGACCAGAAGAACTAGATGGTGCCCAGCTACCACTACCGACTGCTCTGATTGGGATCACAACATAGGGTCCTGGGCAGAGAGGGAGAAAAATTGTAGAACAAAAATTCAAATTCACAAAAAAGACCAGACTTACTGATCTGGCAGAGACTGAAGGAACACTTGAGACTATGGTCCTAAAACACTCTTCTGAACTGGTACTGAAGCCATTCGCAGAGATCACCTTTCAGCCAAACCATAGACAGGTCCATAAAATAAACAATAACATCCGAGAGGAACGTGCTCCTTAGAACGATCAATTATACAAGATCAAAAGGCAACATTTTTCCAAAAGCCAAGAGATGTGAAGGCAGGAAGGGGTAGAAAATCAGGATGAAAGGAAATGGTGAAACTAGGACAGAAATGGGGAGAGAGCTGACACATTGTGGGAAATGAAACCAATGTCATGGAACACTTTATGTACAAACTATCGAATGGGAACCTAATTTGCTCTGTAAATTTTTGCCTAATGCACAATAAAAGTTTTTTGAAAAAGGGAACCATGGTGGTGCAATGGTTAAGAGCTCAGCTGCTAAACAAAAGGTTGGTGGTTTGAACTCACCCAGTGACTCTGAGGGAGAAAGACCTGGTGATCTGCTCCCATAAAAATTACGGCCTAGAAAACTCTATGGGGCAGTTCCACTCTGTCACACGGGGTCGCTACTAGTTTGAGTTGACTTGAACGTGCCTAACAACAACAACAAAGCTGTTAAATAATTGGTACAGGCTACAGTGTGAACATATGATAAAGAACACTAATACTAAGATAGAATAACAATTATAGGGTCACAATGAGTCGGAATAGACACAATGGCAACAGATTTGGTTTGGTTTACATAATCAAACTTCTTCTTAAGCACAAAACATCTTGAAATACTATTGTTAAATTCAGAGTAAGTTTTATAAAGCAAATCTTTTAATGCTTCAAAATATAATAAAACAGAAAATTCTAATAGCCCCACCATTTTCCTTGATGTATCTTGAGAACTTTTGTCATTCATAAGTGGTCTCATACGTCATGATAATAATAATTTCATACAGTAATAGGAGAATCTGTTCTGAAATCACAACATGAGTTGTATAAACTACATACAAGAAAAACGCAGATATTTCTCCACATTCCAGCTATTGAAAGAGAGAAAAATAATAGCTAATAATTTATCCTGGTTTTAGCTTAACATTAGACAATGCACTGAATGAAAGAACAAGTAGAATTTCAGATAGTATGTACTATCTAAGAGAAGAGTCTTAGTTTAATGTAATTGCCAATTTTTAAACTAATTGAGGAATCTGTGACCATTGTCCTTATATCCCTTTACAGAGTATCTTTGCTAGAGATTGATCAGACACTCAGTTTTATATCTTGTCAGAACAACAGCAACTCAATAAAATAGGCATTTTGTGCTGAAAAGATTCTTCCTAAAATGTAAAATTGTGACCAATATGTTTTCTCTGTCCTTAAATTTAAAATGTTGAAGAGCCATTTCTTGCCATTGAAAGTTTTATATGTTCTATAACATATATATATGCATGCATATATGCATACATATAACATATATGTATATATTTACACAAATAATATTAGCTAATGTTGATGGAGATGTGGGAAATTTGATAATCCCACATATTGCTGGTGACATTGTCAAATGGAAAACAATTTGTCAATGTCCATCTTGAAACATACAAATCTTCATGCTTATGACTCTTTCCGAGAGTCTGTCCAAAGAACCTGCTACTTGGCTGCTGCTTTCATAGCTGCAGTCTCTTTGGGGTCCAGGGTAAATATGGATATGAGAAAGAACAATCTGACTTGAAGAATCTTAAATATTTGCTAATTTCAGAGTGCCTCCATGCACCATGATAAAAGAATTGACAAAGATTGATGTAGATTGAACCTTTTCTCCCCTTTGACATATTTTTCACAAAGCCCTCCCAATTCAGCTCTATCACTGTGGCAATCCATATCCCACATGAATTAAAAAAGGTATTACCAGAAAACCTGGGCAGAGTAAGCTTGCAATTGTGATCTTCAAGATTAAGGCAGAGGGAGGCGGGGCCAAGATGACCGAGCAGACAGATGCTTCCTGTGGTCCCTCTTGCAACGAAGACCCAAAAAATCAAGTGAATGGATTGTGTATAACTATCTGGGAGCCCTGAACATCAAAGCAAAGTTGAGGAATCAGACAGAGTGGCAGGGGGAGGGAGAGATGGTTCGGAAGCAGCGTGGAGTTGCCAGACCTGCAGGCTGGATCAGCTGGCATGCCCGGTGAGACAAGCAGTGGTGCTCAGGATGCGTTTTCCACATCAGGAGAGACCAAGCGGTGGAGATTATGCTCAAGACTCCAGAATCAGTGAAAAGTGGTGTGCAATCAGCAAAAGATAAGTATGTGTGTCTAATCTGCCACACAGATCAAAAAACACCCCCTTTGGGACGAACCACTCTCCCATTTACCTGTCTCCTCCCAGCTCTGCACCAGGTCCTGGGCTGGCTTCAGAGATTGCGGAGTCCCTTGGGCCGGAAGTAGGACCCATCACCTGCCCTAAGCCATTCTTCTGGCCTTGGAGAGGGAACAAATTAATAAACAAGGAAAAATTATTCTGCCAGTTCCCCTAAACCAAGAACTCAGGGCAGGCACAGCTCCTTGGGCTAAGCACATGCATAAGGAGTCCATGGACTTTGAATGCCTTCCTTTCGGCCCTACATAGACCTGTGTGGGCCCATTTCAACAGCATAGGCCCTCATTAGTACAGTACAAGAGGGTATACACCTGAAGCCTAACTTCAACTGTATCAACTATACAGTAGAGTGGCAGGTTCGTGACTTTTCTCACTACTCTGACCATTAAGCCGAGTCCTCACCTGCCAATATCAGGGGCCTCAGGACTGTGTCTCCACCCATGCCACCTAGCCACCTGTGACAGGGGTCCAAGAATATGTGGTGCCTTCCAGTCCTTACAGCCAACAGCATTGGGTGCTGATAGTTTGGCTGCAAAACTAACCCACCTACACACTCTGGGATACAGGGACACACTTTCCTCCCAGACACTCAGGGGAAGCTGTCAGCCCCCTGCTTTTCTCAGTGCGTGACCCCCCCACTGCAACCAGATACCTGTGGATACACCAATCACCCCTGCCCGTCTAGGACTATAGGTGGGAGCCTGCACCACACACCTGGTGACTGATTACCTGGACACCGGAGCTGAATCCACATAAGAAAAGTGAACGGACTCCTGGGCTCTCATACTTAGTAACAGATCTAACAGCCTGGTGACAGGACGTTAGAGATTCAAAAGCACAAATAATCAAACTAGCTCACACGAGCAGCCTATTTGGGCATACCAAAACAAAACAAGAAGCTAGGACACAGTAAGCAAATATAAAATAAATATATAATAACTTATTGATGGCTCAGAGACAACAGTCAATATCAAATTACATAAAGATGCCTACCATGACGGCTTCAGGAAGGTCCCAAAACAAAGAACTAATAAATCTTCTGGAGGAAGAGAACTTCTTGGAATTACCAGAGGTAGAATACAAAAGAGTAATACACAGAACTCTTCAAGATATTAGGAGGGAGATTATGCAAAACTGAGAACAAGCCAAGGAACACACAGACAGAGCAATAGAGGAACTTAAGAAGATTATAGAAGAGTATAATGACAAATTCCACAGGCTGCAAGAATCCATAGAGACAGCAAACAGAAATCCAGAAGATTAATAATAAAATTTAGAATTAGACAACTCATTAGAAAATCATAGGGGCAGAATTGAGGCAATGAAAGTCAGAATTAGTGAGATTGAAGATAAAGCACTTGACACCAAGTTATTTGAGGAAAAATAAGATAAAAGAATTTTAAAAAATCAAGAAACCATAAGAATTACGTGGGACTCTATCAAGAGGAATAACCTACGAGTGACTGGAGTGCCAGAACAGGGATAACAGAAAATACAGAGAGAATTGTTGAAGATTTGTTGGCAAAAAACTTCCCTGATATCGTGAAAGATGACAAGTTATCTATCCAAGATGGTCATCAAACCCACATGAGGTAGATCCCAAAAGAAATTCACCAAGACATATTATAATCAAAATTGCCAACTCCAAAGACAAAGAGAGAATTTTAAGAGCAGCTAAGGATAAACGAAAACTCATCTACAAAGGAGAGTCAATAAGACTGAGCTTGGACTACTCAGCAGAAACCATGCAGGCAAGAAGGCAATGGGATGACATATATAAAGCCTTGAAGGAAAAAAAATTGCCAGCCAAGAATTATATCAATCCAGCAAAACTGTCTCTCAAATATGATGGTGAAATTAGGGCATTTCTAGACTAACAGAAGTTTAGGGAGTTTGCAAAAACCAAACCAAAATTACAAGAAATACTAAAGGGAGTCCTCTAGTTAGAAAATCAGTAATATCAGATTACAACCCAAGACTAGAACACAAGACAGAGCAACCAGATATCAACCCAGTTACGGAAGTCAGAAAAATAAATCAAAGCTAAAACACTGAAAATAGGGAAAGAGAGACATCAGTATGTAAAAGTAGACAACAAAAAAACAAGAAAGCAGGACTAAAAATGTAGTCATAGATTTTTTATATGGAGAGGAAGTCAAGGCAATGTAAAGTAGCAAAACACTGGTTTAAACTTAGAAAAATAGGGCTAAATATCAAGGTAACCACAAAGGAAACTAACAATCCTACACATCAAAATAAAAAACAAGAAAAACATAAAGACTTAGCAAATACAAAATCAACACCAATGAAAAAGATGAAAAGAAAATGCATAAAGAAAAACAACTCAGCACAGAAAATTAAGTAGAACAAAGAAACTGTGAAGTTTTCAGCAAAGTAGCAGGATATAAGATACACACACAAAAATCAGTTGGATTCCTCTACACCTACAAAGAGAACTTTGAAGAGGAAATCACCAAATCAATACCATCTACAATAGCCTACAAGAAGAGAAAATACTTAGGAATGAATCGAACCAGAGACATAAAAGACCTATACAAAGAAAACTACAAGACACTACTGCAAGAAAATGAAAGGGACTTACATAAGTGGAAAAACATACCTTGCTCAAAGATAGGAAGACTCAACATTGTGAAAACGTTTATTCTTCCCAAAGTGATCTACAGATACAATGCAATCCCGATCCAAATTCCAACGGCATTTTTTAATGAGATGGAGAAACAAATCACCTACTTCATATGGAAAGGGAAGAGGCCCTGAATAAGTAAAGCATTACTGAAGAAGAAGAACAAAGTGGGAGGCCTCAAACTGCCTGATTTTAGAACCTATTATACCACTACAGTAGTCAAAACAACCTGGTACAACAACAGATACATAGACCAATGGAACAGAATTGAGAATCCAGACATAAATTCACCCACCTATAAGCAGCTGATAGTTGACAAAGGCCCAAAGTCCATTAATTGGGGAAAAGATACTCTCTTTAACAAATGGTGCTGGCATAACCGGATATCCATTTGCAAAAAAATGAAACAAGACCCATACCTCACACCATGCACAAAAACTAGTTCAAAATGGATCAGATACCTAAATATCCAATCAAAAACGATAAAGATCACAGAAGAAAAAATAGGGACAGCGCTAGGAGCCCTAATACATGGCATAAACAGAATACAAAACATTGCTAACAATGTACAAACACCAGAAGAGAAACTAGGTAACTGGGAGCTCCTAAATATCGAACACTTATGCTTATTAAAAGACTTCACCAAAAGAGTAAAAAGACAGCCTACAGACTGGGAAAAAATTTTAGGCCACGACAAATCCGATCAGTGTCTAATCCTACAAGATACTGCAAAACCTCAACAACAAAAAGACAAATAACCCAATTAAAAAATGGGCAAAGGATATGAACAGGCACTTCACCAAAGAAGACATTCAGGTGGCTAACACACATGAGGAAATGCTCAAGATCATTAGCCATTAAAGAAATGCAAATTAAAAGTTCAATGAGATACCATCTCACCCCAACAAGGCTAGCATTAACCCAAAAAACACAAAATAATAAATGTTGGGAGAAAAAGACCAGACTTACTGGCCTGATAGAGAGTGGAGAAACTCCGAGAGTATAGCCCCCAGACACCCTTTTAACCCAGTAATGAAGTCACTCCAGAGGTTCACCTTTAAGCCAAAGATTAGACAGTCCCATACGAAAAAACAAGACTAGGAGGGGCACACCAGCCCAGGGGCAAGGACTAGAAGGTAGGAGGGGACAGGAACACTGGTAATAGGGAACCCAAGGTCAAGAAGGGGGAGTACTGACATGTTATGGGGTTGTTAACCAATGCCATAAAACAATATATGTACCAACTGTTTAATGAGAAGCTAGTTTGTTCTGTAAACCTTCATCTAAAGTTCAGTAAAAAAAAAAATCAAAAAGGTTAAAAAAAAACCCTCTGCAAAAAAAAAATAATAATAATGATAAATGTTGGAGAGGTTGTAGAGAGATTGGAACACTTATACACAGCTGTTGGGAATGTTAAATGGTACAACCACTTTGGAAATTGATTTGGTGCTTCCTTAAAAAGCTAGAAATAAAAGTAGCATATGTTCCAGCAATCCCACTGCTTGGAATATACCCTCGGGAAATAAGAGTTGTCACACGAATATATATACGCACACCCATGTTCATTGCAGCACTGTTCACAATAGCAAGAAGATGGAAACAACTTAGGAGCCCATCAATGGACGAATGGATGAACAAATTATGCTATATTCACATAATGGAAGAACATGCAATGATAAAGAACAATGATGAATCCGAGAAACATGTCATAATATGGATAAATCTGGAAGGCATTATGCTGAGTGAAATTAGTCAGTCGCAAAAGAACAAGTATTGTATGAGTCCACTATTATAAGAACTCAAGAAATGGTTTAAACACAGAAGAAAGCATTTTTTGATGGTTATGATGGTGGGGAGGGGAGAGAGGTATTCACTAACTAAATAGTAGACAAGAAGTATCTTAGGTGAAGGGAAGGACAACACACAATACAGGGGAAGTCAGCATAACTGGACTAAACCAAAAGCTAAGAAGTTTCCTGAATACAACCAAATACTTCGAGGGACAGAGTAGCGGGGGCGGGGATCTGGGGACCATGATTTCAGATGACATCTAGGTCAATTGGCATGACAAAGTTTATTAAGAAAATGTTCTGCATCCCATCTTGGTAAGTGGCATCTGGGGTCTTAAAAGCTAGTGAGCAGCCATCTAAGATGCATCAGTTGATCCCAATCCACCTGGAGCAAAGGAGAATGAAGAACACCAAAGACACAAGGAAAATATTAGCCCAAGAGACAGAAAGGGCCACGTAAACCAGAGACTCCATCGGCCTGAGACCAGAAGAACTAGATGGTGCCCTGCTACTGCCAATGACTGCTCTGACAGGGAATACAACAGAGAGTCCCTGATGGAGCAGGAGAAAAGTGGGGTGCAGAACTCAAATTATAGTAAAAAGACCATACTTAATGATCTGACTGCGACTGGAGGGCTCCGAAAGACATGGTCCCAGGACTTTCTGTTAACCCAGAACTGTAACCATTCCTGAAGCCAACTCTTCAGACATCGATTAGACTGGACTATAAGACATAAAATAATACTAGTAAAGAGAGTGCTTCTTAGCTCAAGTAGATATATGAGACTAAATGGGCAGCTCCTTTCCAGAGGCAAGATGAGAAGGCAAAAAGGGACAGGAGCTGGTTGAATGGATGTGGGAAATTCGGGGTGGAGAGGAGGAGTGTGCTGCCACATTATAGGGAGAGCAACTAGGGTTCCGTAACAATATGTGTATAAATTTTTGTATAAGAAACTAACTTCAACTGTAAACTTTCGCTTAAAGCACAATTTTAAAAAAAGACTAATGCAGAAATTCTTGTCATTTCAGCTCTCATTTGGTATCCTTTATTCTTTTTCTGGCTTTTGGCACATTGTGACCTACAGTACCTGCCAATGAGCATGGGCTGAGTCCTCAGTTGGTTCTCCAAGCTTGTGATATCTTTGTACCAAGGACATCGTTTATGTAACAGGATGATAAATGAAATTTCTCCTGTAGGCTCAGAAAGAGGCCACAAAGGCTGACAAGAGAATAATAGTTGCTTGGTAACCACACAATCTAAACAGAGGGACTGGTTCATCTATGCAGGCTTTACAAAAAGGGTGACCCAAAGCTGGGCCTTCCAGAATAAACAGATCACCCACCTCCAGCTCATATAAGAGGCTGAGATTAATAAATCATGATAGCTAATCTCATTTGTGTTGGTTTGTTTTTGTCATATTTTACTTTTTAATTTTTATTAAAGTATAATATCCAAAAGAGAAGTGCACATATTGTAAGTGTGCAGCTCAATAAATTTTATGAGCTTATTTCAACCATCTTACTAGCACCAGATCAGGAAGGAGAACATTACCAGCACTCCAGAGGCCCCTCAGGCTCCTTTCCAGCCAGCCACCCCACTATTCTTCACTTTGAACAGCAAAGAATAACTTGGCCTGTTTTAAGGTTTTATATAAATGATGACATACAGTATTATTCTTTTGTGCTTGGCTTTACCTGATGAATATTGTGTTTGTGATATTCAAGCATATTGATGTGTGCAGTTGATGTATAGCATTCCATTGTGTGAATATACCACCATTTATTTTTCCATTCTGTTTCAAATGGGCAATTAGGCAATTTTCAGTTTGTAGTTATCATGAATAGGGCTTCTATGGACATCCTCTTCTAGAACATGTGTGCACATGTCTGTTAGATATATGCCTAAAGAGCGGAATTATTTGGTCATAGAAAATGGATATGTTCAGCTTTAGTATATAATGCCAAAGAGTTCTCCAAAGTGATTATACCACTAATACTCCCACCATCAGTAAAGGATAGTTCCTGTTGCTCCACATCTTCTCTAACACTTGGTATTTTCTGTCATTTTCATTTTAGCCACTCTGGTGGGTTTGTAGTGGTAAGAGGATTTACTGCAAGAAAGATATCAGTGTGCTCTGCTTGACTCACCTCAACTGAAGCTTCGGGATCCATATGGAGAGCTTTAAATGTGTTTCCAAGAGATTGAGAAGCAAGAGGACAAGCATTTGACTTATGCCTATGAATCCTAAAGGAAAGGTCTATGGCTGATGCTGCCCCTCACTGATGGCAGTGTAGAGACAGTTGTCCTGATAGCCAGCTCCCCTTCCAAACAAATGTGGGGCAGCAGTGCAGGTTTCCTGGGGACTAAATATGACCTTGAGAAAGGGATCTATTCTAGGGTTTTCTTAACATTTACTTCACCCAAGAGGACTGATTGGAGAAACATAGGAACCCCAACCAAAGGGTAAACAGATGAAATCCCAGGGCAGAGGGTGAAGTTGTATACAGTCATCCAGAGAAGAGGCGTTCCCCTCACCAAGGGGTCTAAGTGGAGGAGGTCTCCAATGGGAACCCAAAAACACTCTATGGCAGAAAGAGGCATCACCCGAAAATACTATCACCAGAGAGTCCCAACACCAGAATCCAGTTGTATCAGCCACTTAAGTTCATGCCCTTTTCACCATTGCCTTGGACTCAGCAAAATTAGCAAACAACTAAGAGAAGAAGATAGTTCGTATCCTTTTCCTGCTGCAGGCTTTCAGTATTCATGCAGGTATGGTCTGGGGGAGGAGAAAAGTTCAACTGTGAATAACTTTGGCATTTGAAATAACACTAGAGTAGACTGGAATTAATAATGAGATCAGAACAATTGTGTTAATGCTTAAAGTAGATTTTTTAATGATTTTAACGCTTAAAATAGATTTTTTAATTTAAGAGACACTGGGAAAACTAGAGAACATGTCTAAGATTTCATCCAGGGATAGGAAACAATTGTTTCAAAGTAAGAATTAAAAAGAGGATGATGGGAAAGAATAAGGAAGAAGTTCATACGATATGGGTGACTGGGTTAGTTTTAAAAAAAAAAAAATCAACTAAAAACCCTGAAAGCCTCAATGTTGATCATCTATGCTATTTAGTTTTTCACAGATATAATTTACAGGCAACACTAAGCAGCAAAGGAGCTCTGGTGGCACAGTGGTTAAGCACTTGGCTGCCAACCAAAAGGTCGGTGATTTGAACCCACCAGCCTCTCCGAGGAAGAAAGATATGGCAGTGTGCTTCCGTAAAGATTACAGCCTAGGAAGCCCTATGGGACAGTTCAACTCTGTCCTATAGGGTCATATGAGTCAGAATCGACTGGACGGCAATGGGTTTTAATAAACAGCAAGATGTTTGAAGTAAATATGTAAATTAGAGCAAAGCATGTAACACAAAGCGACTACAAGAACTATCTGATCCTGTGCTTTGGAAAAGGAAAAAGCATTCAACAGAAGGTGTGAGATTGACAGTTCTAAGTGACAGCAGCCTCTGCTTATCAAAGGATAGTGATAGCAGGCTGTCTACTACTACTAGTGCTCTGAAAACTGGTCCATTGAACTGTTCTGAAAGCTCTCAGGGCAGAGACAGTCCTGCTCCAGACGTAACAGCATTTGTAACCAACATACAGGCTACTGAAGATTCAGTGCCACAAATAAATTCCAATGAGAGGATTCCTCAAACTGCCATACAACCAGCCACTTCTCCGCCACCAAAGCCAGTAGTCTCCAGAGTGGCTTCTTCAACATGTCTGGTAAACCTACCACCTAGACCTTCAGAAAATGTAGCAACAAAAATACAAAATCTTATAGTAGGAGTCAAAAGGACATCCTCACCTCATGAAGAAGAGGGTCCCAAGAAAACCAAAACAGAAGAGGACACAACAAGTGAAGATATTGTCTTTTTGAGTGGACATGATAAAACAGAAATGAGGAAATAACTTGATACAGACAAGTGCAACTCAACCAGAAACTATTTAGATGGTGACTTTTCTGTGGTTTCTCAGAAAATATTTAGTACAGACCTTTCTGATATCTCTGCTCTCCTAGCAAACCCTATTCCTGTTATCAATAATTCAATAAGACTGAGATTGAATGGTTCAAAACAAGCTCAGTGGTCTATAAACAACATCTGCCAACTCAACCTGCTATCTTCAACTGCTGAAAAAGCATACAAGACTAGACATGACTAAAAATGGATTTAGGTTGATTTGATGACCTCCCTTACTGGGCTAATCAGCATTTGATCGAAAGTCCTGGTTAGTATGTGTGGCCAGGTGTGCTATTATTAATTTGTTAGCAACAGTGTAAAGGATGTCAAATATTAATAAACTTAGTTACTCTTTATTAATCTAGATGAAGCAAACCTAACAGATTTTTCCAGCATCTTCTATGTTATATAGTAATTCAATACATTGTATAATTTTATACACTTTGAGGGTTTCTTTTCACCATTACTTTATGATGTCTAGTACATAATATTTCTGCTTCCCATAGGTTCGCTCTGTGCCACAGTCTCCTTGCTTGCCCATCTACCACCAAAGGAAATATGGTCATACTCACAGATGCAGTGTACTCAGTTGCTGTGTGTTTTGTGTTGCTATGGAGTAGTGGTGCAGTGGTTAACAGCTTGGCTGCTAACCTAAAGTTCAGCAGTTCGAATCCACCAGCCACTCCTTGGAAACCCTATGGGGCAGTTCTACTCTGTCCTATAGGGTCGCTATGAGTCAGAATCCATTTGACTGCAACTGGTTAGATTTTTTGTTTTTGTTTTTTATGCAGTTAGATTGAAATTGACAGGCATGGATTTAGTCTTGTCATTTTGTTTACACATTGGGGGTAAAATTCAGTTTATTAAGCATTTTCATGTAACTGCACCCAAGTTTTGCCAAGCTGAAAATTTAGACCCTTTTCTGTGCAGTGGCTTTTTAATTCTTGCTTTTATAACCTGGAGATCAGACGGTTGCTTTCACATGATGTACTCAGTGTCATTTGCTTTGTTTTACAGTATCTATACTCCTTGGAATTCTCAAGAGCTATTTTATGAACATACGATGTATTTCCTCATTGAAAACGCAGTTGTTGTTTTTTTTTTAAATGGCGTGATCTCACACACACATGCACACACATACATGCACGCACACATGCACACACACAAAAAACAGTAACAGCAAAAACAACAACCCAGCTTAAGGGAAAAAAAAATCAGGGATGAAATAAGCAAATGTTTAATATTACAGGGGTTGGGATTATGAATGAATTTAACTGTGCTCAATATTTCTAAGTCTATAATGCACGTATATCACATTTGTAATCTTAAAAATGTAAAAATAGTAGCTTCAAGATGTTAATTTAGAACAAATATTAAAGAGCTAAAGAATTAGATCTTACTTTAAATGGTTAGATAAATTTAATGATACTTTTTATTGCTTTTACATTTAAAAAGGTATTTTATGAAAGAATTATAACTTTTCCATCTATAAATACACACACATATATTGTGTATTTATAGGTGTGTCTATATGTTTTATATACGTTAAAATGTTTTCAACTATAATTGAAAAACTACTAGACGTAAATAGGCAATTCAAAAGCATCTTATTGCCTATCTCATTGTATCTAGTAGTTTTTCAGTTATACTTGCCAAAAGTTATAACAGATATACAACCCTACCTTCTTGGTGCTTGAAAACCTGTTAAAGCAATTAAGAGCCAAAAAGACTTCTTATACATATGTTTCCATGTGGTTTTAACAGGAATATAGAATATTTCAGGGCAGAGATGCCACAGTGTTGGCTGAATCATCAAATAATTCCTGGACAATATTATTAATATCAATGTCTGAAACTTACTTCATAGAAGTTATACTTGTAACCCTAGGTCAACTTTATTATCCCCTAAAGCTTAACAACTCTAAACGCTTTTTTAGGAACATGGACTAGGACCTTAAAAACAAAAAAAAAGGATCTAGATAACATTGGCCTCAACCTTGAGTAGACAGACCAATGTCTCATCAAACATTTTTTACAAATTCCTGGTGGGAGTCTCAGACAGGTGAGAGAACTGAAGCTCTGATAGCTTACCCTAATTAATTGAATTAATTCTTATTCTCCACTCTGTGTCTCACAATTGCTCCTTTATCTACACCCTAGTGGTAAGTGTAATATAGGCCTGGTGATCTGCTTCCAAAAGGTCACAGCCTTGAAAACCCTTATGGAGCAGTTCTACCCTGCACGCATGGGGTCACCACTAGTCAGAATTGACTTGATAGGAACTAATAACAACCCTTCTCCTTGAGGCCTCAAAATTTGATCAGGAATACAGAATATTGTTTTAAGCAGAATAATATTGAATAACAGATCAGTATGATATATCAAAGTCAATTTTAATTGCAAGTTAGATATGCTTATCCTTCAAATAAGCCACTCAACCATAGGAGATTTCTCCCCAAATCCTCCACCTTAAATAGCACCTGGGCTCTTGACATTTTCCTGAGTTTGTTCTCTCCCCCTACTCATCAACAGAACCATATTCCTCCAATGACACTCTTTTTTCATTCTATTACAGAGAACAATTCAAGGCTCTTTACTGTCTATTTCTATAACCATCACTTTTGAAAATATTCACCCAAATAAGAAAAATATCAACACAAAGAACCATGAAGACAGGAAATCCTAGGAAAGGGAGAAAATTATTTTTTGTAGATTCACTGACTGAATTTTTTTAGTCCGTTTAAAGGAGAGCTAGCTCAGCATCAATTCACTCATTTTGAGAAATGTTGGCACTGTGCTAAACTCTCAGGATACTGTGTTGAGTAAAACAGATAAAACCTGTGCATTTACGTGGTTTACTGTCTAAGAGAGGCAGACAGATTATCATATAAATAAGCACAGTTGGGAGCCGTGATAAGCACTATATAAAGCATAACTAAGTTTGCTTTGTAAAGTGTACCAAAAACCAAAAATCCAAACCCGTTGCCCTCAAGTCAATTCCAACTCATAGCAACCCTACAGGACAGAGTAGAACTGCCCCATAGGATTTCCAAGCAGTGGCTGGTGGATTCGAACTGCCGACCTTTTGGTTATCAGCCATAGCTTGCCATAGCTCTTAACCACTGTGCCACCAGGGCTCCATAAATTGTACAGAGGACCCTAATTTTGATCAAGGATCAAGGAAGGCCTCTCTGAGAAGTAATTATGTATATATAGCATGTCCTCAAGGATTATAAGAAGCCAAACATGGAAAGGACAAGAAGGAGGAAGTACAAAGGCCCTTTGGGTGTTTTAGGGAATGAAAAATGATCAGGAGTGAGTAGCCTGGGAAGAGCATTAGTGGGGAAATGGAGTACAAACGGTTTGTAGAGGAAGGCAGAAGTCAGCTCCCAAAGGGCTTTGTAAGCATGTTTAGGATTTCAGATCTTTTTTTTTTTTTCCACATGTAGTTGATGGCAAGTTGTTGAAAAGTTTGGGGAAGGGGAAGAAGTCATGACCCAGGTGATTTAAGGAGATAACGCTGCTTTTCATGGAGAATAGATCTAGAAACAACAATGGAATACATCTATTTTCATAAATCTAGAAGGGGGACAGCGAAAAAGAGGAAGACCCTCAACGAGACGGATTGACACAGTGGCTGCAACAACAGACTCAAGCATAGCAACAATTGTGAGGATGGTGCAGGACCAGACAGTGTTTCATTCTGTTGTACACAGGGTCACTATGAGTCGGAATCGACTTGATGGCACCTAACAACAACAGAAGAGGTTTTAAAATTGGGGATTTATTACACAAATTAGATATAAAATAGCAATCCTTCTTCTGGAAAGAGGTGGCAGAAAATATATCCAATTTTTCCAATGAGAGAAAAGATACCCAATTGTTCCAATGAGAGAATAATTGCCTATTAGAAGCACTAGAATTCTAGAATTAAATTCCTAGTATATTTATTACATACATGAAAAGTCTTCACGTAAATAAAGGTCTCCATTACTTGTCATGCTGTTTTCCATTTGATCATCCAATGGCACGTACTGAGACTGATGTTTCCATGTATCAAATTGATGTAAGGTCATCCAGATGGAATTTCATGGGGCAAAGGTATTTTAAGTTAAATGGCAAGTCTAATTTCTAGTGCCTTTGCATTTGCACATCTCCATATAGTTGACTGTGTGACTGCCCCAGTGGACAGAGTAGAACTGCCCCATAAGGTTTCCAGGGAGTGGCTGGTGGATTCAAATTGCCAACCTTTTGGTTACCAGCTGAGCTCTTAACCACTGCACCACCAGGTCTCCCAGTGAAGAATAGGGCTCCCTATATTTGAAACTATACCTCCCAGAATGTTTATCACTAATATTTGTCAATCTATGAATTATGTAAATCTTATATTCAAGTGTCACTGCAGTGGCTGAAAGATAATATACATGGAACAACCAGCATGAAACATGCTATTGGTGACAACCACTCAGTGAACATGAGTAACTGTATCATAGGATCAATGGACAGAAGATTTCAAAGGGCGGCTCAAGAAGAAGAAGTATTATAATGACATGTGCAAAGAGCTGGAGATAGAAAACCAAAGGGGAAGAACACGCTCGGCATTCCTCAAGCTGAAAGAACTGAAGAAAAGATTCAAGCCTCGAGTTGCAATAGTGAAGGATTCTATGCGGAAAATATTAAACGATGCAGGAAGCATCAAAAGAAGATGGAAGGAATACACAGAGTCATTATACCAAAAAGAATTGGTCGATATTCAACCATCTCAAGAGGTAGCATATGATCAGGAGCCAATGGTACTGAAGGAAGAAGTCCAAGCTGCACTGAAAGCATTGGTGAAAAACAAGACTCCAGGAATTGACAGAATATCAATTGAGATGTTTCAACAAACAGAAGCAGCACTGGAAGTGCTCACTTGTCTATGCCAAGAAATTTGGAAGACAGCTACCTGGCCAACTGACTGGAAAAGATCCATATTTATCCCTATTCCCAAGAAAGGTGATCCAACTGAATGTGGAAATTATCGAACAATATCATTAATATCACACTCAAGTAAAATTTTGCTGAAGATCATTCAAAATCGGCTGCAGCACTATGTCGACAGGGAACTGCCAGAAATTCAGGCCGGATTCAGAAGAGGACAGGGAACAAGGGATATCATTGCTGATATCAGAAGGATCCTGGCTGAAAGCAGAGAATACCAAAAAGAAGTCTACTTGTATTTTATTGACTATGCTAAGGCATTCTACTGTGTGGATCATAACAAATTATAGATAACATCGTGAAGAATGGGAATTCCAGAACACTTAATTGTTCTCATGAGGAACCTGTACATAGATCAAGAGGCAGGTGTTCGGAAAGAACAAGGAGATACTGCATGATTTAAAGTCAGGAAAGGTGTGTGTCAGGGTTGCATTCTTTCACCATACCTATTCAATCTGTATGCTGAGCAAATAATCCAAGAAGCTGGACTATATGAAGAAGAACGGGGCATCAGGATTGGAGGAAGACTCATTAACACCCTGCGTTCTGCAGATGACACAACCTTGCTTGCTGAAAGTGAAGAGGACTTGAAGCACTTACTGATGGAGATTCAAAGACCACAGTCTTCAGTATGGATTACATCTCAACATAAAGAAAGCAAAAATCCTCACAACTGTTCCAATAAGCAACATCATGATAAACGGAGAAAAGATTGAATTTGTCAAGGATTTCATTTTACTTGGATACACAATCCACACCCATGGAAGCAGCAGTCAAGAAATCAAAAGACGCATTGTATTGGGCAAATCTGCTGCAAAAGACCGCTTTAAAGTGTTGAAAAGCAAAGATGTAAACTTGAATACTAAGGTGCATGTGACTGATCCAAGCCATGGTGTTTTCAATTGCCTCATATGCATGCAAAAGCTGGACAATGAATAAGGAAGACTGAAGAAGAATTGACGCCTTTGAATTATGGTGTTGGCGAAGAATACTGAATATACCATGGACTGCCAAAAGAACAAACAAATTTGTTTTGGAAAAAGTACAGCTCCTTAGAATGCTCCTCAGAAGTAAGGATGGCGAGACTACGTCTTACCTACGTTGGACATATTGTCAGAAGGGATCAGTCCCTGGAGAAGGACATCATGCTTGGTAAAATGGAGAGTCAGCGAAAAAGAGGAAGACCCTCAACGAGAAGAATTGATACAGTGGCTGCCACGATGGGCTCAAGCATAACAACGGTTGCGAGCATGGAGCAGGACAGGGCAGTGTTTTGTTCTCTGGTACATAGGGTCGCTATGATTCAGAGCCGATTCGATGGCACCTAATAATAACAACAACAATCATAGGATCAAGAGGTATTTTTTGATCAAATTTATATATCCTGAGTTGGTTGCACACAGATTATAACATGGAGGAAATGATAGAGGTCCACTGCTTGCTAAAATTAATTTTACATATAATTGCAAAACTATGCCACATTAACCTCATGCTAATATTCAGAAAATTTTCTGCAGCCTTTGCTTCCCTTTTTGTAGTTTTGCAATTTCCTAACATCTAGAAGTGTGTAAGTTTAAATTTGGTGTAGGTTGGTCTGTTCCCCCAGTATATTTCCTTTGCCAAACTGCTGTGGAGCCTTTTAAATTTGAATTATCACGGTAATTCAGAGGAAGCTCTGTGCCTTCCAAATAGCCTGAGCTCCTAATAGCTTATTCACATGTGATGACACATGAAGTAGGCTTTATTTTGTATTTTAGGAAATTGACTGGGTACATTGGTCCTTTCTTTTCTGGAGGATGTAAAGTGTAAGTTAGAAATGCCCCCAAGTATGAAAAAGGTGAAGATAAAGCACAATTGGTTGGACCCCTACAGTTTTTCATAACATTCATTCTTAATCTTTCAGAGGAAAAAAAAAGTCCTCATCTTTGCTTCCTGTGAAATTAAAAAAAAAAAATTCTTGCCCTTATTATCACCTATTCTTATCCACACTCTTAGCCCATTCAGACATTCATTTAGTGGAACTTGCCCTATAAATCAATAAAATAGGTCCTAGTTTTAAAAATACTTCATGCCATTTTCAGAATTTGTTTTTTGAGGGTGCCACCAAGGGATTCCTATAATCCTAAACCAGTTCTTGGTTTTCCCAGCTATATAAAATTTTAGTTTTGCTCTCTGCCATCACCTTCATAGAAAGTGTAATTAAAAGGGATTAGGATATCCTAAGGAATCTTCTTCTCTAATGTTCTGAAAAAGATAAAACAAAGGAATTGGCCTCTCTGAATCTGATTCATGTGAGACAGCGAGGAGGGAAGTGGATAATTCAAAAGTATTCATAGCATCTCCCCTACTCAACTCTTTGCTTGCCAGTTCAGGAGCCTTTGGTTAGATGGAATTGGCGACATGGGCAAGGTAGAGAATGGTAGAGGATTAATTGATTTTATTTATATTGGAAATAGCTGAGAGTAAGTGGTGAAGACAGAAGATGGATGGACCGTATCTGGGGCAGGGAGGAGTGACGATATGGGCCAGAGGAGACTAGGTTTGGAAGTGTGAGAGCATCTCAGTGGCGGGGGGAGGCTTTGATTCCACTGCCATATACTTAACATATTATAACAGAGAGAAAAGAAGAAATAGCGTGTTAAGTTGTGCTGATTGTTAAAATTATGAACACCCATAGATACCCATAACTAAAGTTTAAAATATTAAATGGCTCTCCACTTTGTTCTGGGTGGTAAATTGTTTTTCACGTAATGCAGCACTGAGATTGGGACACTTCGAGTTCCAGCTTCATACACTTAAGTTTGAGTTAAACATTTAAATAAGGATTCTCAACCACTTTTACCTCCAGATGAGGGCAGGAAAGTAGAGTTCCAACTTAGGGTTATCTTTTATTGTATGCATACATATGTGTGTGTGTATGCTTGTTGCCGTCGAGTCAATTCCAACTCATGATGATTCCATGTGTGCAGAATAGAACTGCTCCATAGGGTTTTCAAGGCAGCGACGTTTTGGAAACAGGTAGCCAGAAATGTCTTCCGAGTTGCCTTTGGGTGTGTTCAAACCACTAACCTTTCGGCTAGTAGTTGAGTGTTTAACCATTTGCACCACCCTGGGACTCCACAAGGAGCCCCTGTGGCCCAGTGGTTAAGGGCTTGGCTGCTAACTGAAAGGTCGGTGGTTTCAATCCACCAGCTGCTCCGTGGTACAGCCTTGGAAACTCAATGGGACAGTTCTACTCTGTCCTATAGGTTTGCTATGAGTCGGAATCGACCCAACAGCAGTAACTGGGTTTTGGGACTCCATATCAATTATATATTGATATAATATATATTATATGTAATATTACATACATTATTTACATATAGTTTTATATATAAATATATATATACAATATCATAGCTATCATTTACTGAAAATCTACTAAGAGTTGGGCTTTTTGTATATAACATCTCTAATTATGACAAAGTAATTATTATTATGCCCACTGTACAGATGAGACAACTGAGGTTCAGAAATGTTAATTGGCTTGTTCAAAGCCACATAGCTGTTAATTGGCTCTGCTAGAGATTGTAACCTAATATTTATAGACTCAAAATCTTTTGACTTTGAGGCGGGGCCAAGATGGCAGAGTAGTCAGATGCTTCCTATGTCCCTCTTACAACAAAAACCCAAGAATACAAGTGAATCGATTGTATATGACTATCTGGGAGCCCTGAACATCAAAGGCAAAGTTGAGGGATCAAACTGAATGGCGAGGGGACGGAGAGATGGTTTAGAAGCAGCGAGGAGTTGCCAGATCTGACCCAGTGGGAGCCACAGCCCTTCAGCCTGGGTCAGCTAAGGGTGCACAGTGAGGTGGGCAACAGCTGTGCTTGGGAGGTGTTTTCCACATCAGGGGAGACCCACTGGCAGAGAGTCTACTCAGCCACCCAGAACCAGTGAAAAGCAGCACTCAAGCAGCTAAAGATAGGTACGTGCATGTGGCCTACAGCAGGGATTTAAAAAAAAAAACCATTTGGGAAAAACCTCTCTATTTACCTCCTCCTTCTCTGCTCTGCACCAGTCCCGGCCAGCTTCAGCTATTGATGAGTCCCCTGGACCGGAAGTAGGATCCCTTAAGGTGCCCTTAGCCATTCTCCCAGCCTTGGTGAGGGACCAAATTAACAAACAGGGAAAAAATAAGTTATCGGCTCCCCTAAACCAAGACCTCATGGTTGACATAGCTCCTTTGCCTAGGCACAGGCATAAGGGATCCGCAGACTTTGAAAGCCTTTCAGCCCTGCATAGACTTGTGTGGGTCCATTTCAACGGTTGTAAGCCCTCCCTACCACAGTACAATAAGGTATATACCTGAAGTCTAACTTCAACTGTTTCAGCTGTGAAGTGGCAGATTTGTGACGTTTGACTTTGCTCTGCCCATTAAGCAGGCTCCTTAAATGTCTGCATCAGGGACTTGAGGACCGGTGACTCCACCAAAATAACTAGTGCCCCCCAGTCCTTACAGCCAACAGTGTAGGGTGCTCATATTCTGGCTACAAAACTCACCTACCTACTCGGTCTAGGGAACAGGGACACACTTTCCTTTCAGACACTCAGCGGCAGCCGTCAGCCCCCTGCCTTGCTCAGCACGTGACCCCCCTCCTGCAGCCAGATACCTGTGCCTGCACCAATCACCCATGCCTCTCTAGGACTGTAGGGGAGAGCCTGCACCACACACTTGGTGACCAACTGCCTGGACACTTGAACTGAATCCATAGAAGAAAATTTAACAGACTCCTGGGCTCACACACATAGTAACAGATCTAACTACCTGGTGACAGGATGTTAGAGCTTCAAAGGCACCAATAATCAAACTAGTGCACACAAGCAACCTATTTGGGCATACTAAAACAAGAAGATAGGACACACTAAGCAAACATAAAATAAAACATTATAATAACTTATTGATGGCTAGGAGACAACAATCAACATCAAATCACATAAAGAGGCAGACCATGATGGCTTCAGCAAGCTCCCAAAATAAAGAATCAAGAAATTTTCTGGAGAAAGAGAATTTCTTGGAATTACCAAAAGCAAAATACAAAAGATTAATATACAGAACTCTTCAAGAAATTAGGAAGGAAATTCTTCAAAACGCAGAAGATTTCAAAGAACACAGAGACAAAGCAGTAGCAAAACTTTAAAAGGTTATTCAAGAGGATAATGACAAATTTAATAGGCTTCAAGAATCCATAGAGAGACAGCAGTCAAAAATCCTGAAGATTAACAATAAAATTTGAAAATTAGACAACTCAATAGAAAGTCATAGAAGCAGAACTGAGGCAATGGAAGTCAGAAGTAGCGAGACTGAAGATAAAGCACTCGAAACCAACTTATTTGAGGAAAAATCAGATAAAATAGTTTTTAAAATGGAGAAACCCTAAGAATTATCTGGGACTCTTTCAAAAGGAATAACCTACGAAGGACTGGAGTACCAGAACGTGGGGGGCGGATAACAGAAAATACAGAAAAAATTGTTGAAGATTTGTTGACAGAAAACTTCTCTGGTATCAAGAAAGATGAGAAGACATCTATCCAAGCTGCTCATTGAAACCCAAATAAGGTAGATCCCAAAAGAAAGTTACCAAGACATATTATAATCAAACTTGCCAAAACCAAAGATAAAGAGAAAATTTTAAGAGTAGCTAGGGATAAACGAAAAGTCATCTACAAGGGATAGTCAATAAGAATAAGCTCGGACTACTCAGCAGAAACCACGCAGGCAAGAAGGCAATGGGATGACATATATAAAGACTTGAAGGAAAAAAGCTGCCAGCCAAGAATCACATATCCAGCTAAACTGTCTCTCAAATATGATGGCTAAATTAGGGCATTACCAGATAAACCAAAGTTTAGAGAATTTGCAAAAACCAAACCAAAATTACAAGAAATACTAAATGGAGTCTTCTGGTTAGAAAATCAATAACTTCAGATAACAATGCAAGACTAGAACACAGGACAGAGCAACCAGATATGGACTCAGATAAGGAAGTCACAAAGATAGATCGAAGTTAAAACACTGAAAATAGGGAAACAGACATATCAATATGTAAAAGATGACAAAATTAAAACAAAAAAGAGGGACTAATAAATGTAGACACAGATTTTTCATACGGAGAGGAAGTCAAGGCAATATAAAGAAATAAAAGACTGGTTTAAACTTAGAAAACTAGGGGTAAATATTAAGGTAACCAAAAAGGAAACTAACAATCCTACACATCAAACTAAAAAACAAGAAAATATAAAGGCTCAGCAAATACAAAATCAACAATGATACAAAAGATAAAAAGAAAATACATAAAGAAAAACGACTAAGCACAGAAAATTAAATGGAACAAAGAAACTGTCAGCAACACACAAAAGAATACATCAAAATGACAACATTAAACTCATACCTATCAATAATTATACTGAATGTAAATGGACTAAATGCACCAATAAAGAGACAGAGAGTGGCAGATTGGATAAAAAACCACTATCCTTCTATATGCTGCCTACAAGAAACACACCTTAGACTTAAAGACACAAACAAACTAAAACTCAAAGGATGGAAAAAAATATATCAAGCAAACAACATTCAAAAAAGAGCAGGAGTGGCAATACTAATCTCTGACAGAATAGACTTTAAAGTAAAATCCACCAGAAAGGATAAGGAAGGACACTATATAATGATTAAAGGATTAGCACACCAGGAGGATATAACTTTAATATTTATGCACCCAATGATAGGGCTCCAAAATACATAAAACAAACTCTAAAAGCATTGGAAAGAGATATAGACAGCTCCATAATAATAGTAAGATACTTCAACACTCCACTACTGGTGAAGGACAGAACATCCAGAAAGTAACACAGTACACGGAAGATCTAAATGCTACAATCAACCAACTTGATCTCTTGGACATATACCAAACACTCCACCCAACAGCAGCCAAGAATACTTTCTTTTCCAACACACATGGAACATTCTCCAGAAAAGACCACATACTAGGCCATAAAGCAAGACATAACAGAATCCAAAGCATCGAAATATTACAAAGCATCTCTTCTGACCATAAAGCCACAAAAGTGGAAATCAATAACAGAAAAAGCAAGGAAAAAAAAAATCAAACACATGCAAACTGAATACTACCTTGCTCAAAAACTACTGGGTTATAGAAGAAATTAAGGATGGAATGAAGAAATTCATACAATCAAACAAGAATGAAAACACATCCTACCAGAACCTTTGGGACACAGCAAAAGCAGTGCTCAGAGGTCAGTTTATATCAATAAATGCACACATCCAAACAGAAGAAAGGGCAAAAATAAAAACATTAACCCTACAACTGGAACAAGTAGAAA
>NW_004444095.1:4871343-4899765 GCF_000243295.1 Trichechus manatus latirostris | reverse complement strand
TTGTACTCTAACAAATTTGAAAACCTAGAGGAAACGGACAAATCTCTAGAAACTCACTACCTACCTAAACTAACACAAACAGAGGTAGAACAACTAAATAAACCCATAACAAAATAACAGATTGAAAAGGTAATTTAAAAACTCCCAACAAAAAAAGCCCTGGCCCAGATGGTTTCACTGGAGAATTCTACAAAATTTTCAGAGCAAAGTTAACACCACTACTACTAGAGGTATTTCAGAGCACAGAAAAGGATGAAATACTAATGAACTCATTCTATGAGGCCAACATTACCCTATTACCAAAACCAGGTAAAGACACCACAAAAAAAGAAAATTAACAGATCAATATCCCTCATGAACATTGACGCAAAAATCCTCCACAAAATTCTAGCCTATAGAATTCAGCAACATATCAAAAAAATAATTCACCATGATCAAGTGGGATTTATACCAGGTATGCAGGGATGGTTCAACATTAAAAAACAATAGATGTAATCCATCACATAAATAAAACAAAAGACAAGAACCATATGATCTTGTCAATTGGTGCAGAAAATGCATTTGGCAAAGTCCAACACCCTTTCATGATAAAAACTCTCAGCAAAATAGGAATAGAAGGGAAGTTCATCAACATAATTAAGGGCATTTATGCAAAGCCAATAGCCAACATCATCGTAAATGGAGACAGTTTGAAAGCATTCCCCTTGAGAACGGGAACCAGACAAGGATACCTTTATCACCACTCTTATTCAACACTGTCCTGGAGTTCCTAGCCAGAGAAATTAGGCTAGAAAAAGAAATAAAGGGCATCCAAATTGGTAAGGAAGAAGTTAAAGTATCTGTATTTGCAGATGATATGATCTTATACACAGAAAACCCCAAAGAATCCACAGGATAACTACTGGAAATAATAGAAGATTTCAGCAAAGTATCAGGATACAAGATAAACTTACTAAAATCAGTTGGATTCCTCTATACCAACAGAGAGAACCTCCAAGAGGAAATCACCAAATCAATACCATTTACAGTAGCACCCAAGAAGAGAAAATACTTAGGAATAAATCTAACCAGAGATTTAAAAGACCTACACAATGAAAACTAAAAGACACTACTGCAAGAAACCAAAAGAGACCTGCATAAGTGGAAGTGGAAAAACATACCTTGCTCATGGATAGGAAGACTCAACATTGTGAAAATGTCTATTCTACCCAAAGCGATCTACAGATACAATGCAATCCCGATCCAAATTCCAACAGTATTTTTTAATGAGATGGAGAAGCAAATCACCACCTTCATATGGAAAGGGAAGAGGCTCTGGATAAGTAAAGCATTACTCAAGAAGAAGAACAAAGTGGGAGGCCTCACACTACCTGATTTTAGAACCTATTATACCGCCACCATAGTCAAAACAGCCTGGTACTGGTACAACAGATACACAGACCAATGGAACAGAATTGAGAATCCAGATATAAATTCATTCACCTATGAGCAGCTGATATTTGACAAAGGCCCAAAGTCCATTAATTGGGGAAAAGACAGTCTCTTTAACAAATGGTGTTGGCATAACTGGATATCCATCTGCAAAAAACTGAAACAAGACCCATATCTCACACCATGCACAAAAATGAACTCAAAATGGATCAAAGACCTAAATATAAAATCTAAAACAATAAAGATCATGGAAGAAAAAATAGGGACAATGCTAAGAGCCCTAATACATGGCATAAACATAATACAAACCATAAGTAACAATGCACAAACACCAGAAGAGAAACTAGGTAACTGGAAGCTCCTAAAAATCAAACACTTATGATCATCAAAAGACTTCACCAAAAGAGTAAAAAGACAACCTACAGACTGGGGAAAAATTTTTGGCTACGACAAATCCAATCAGCGTCTAATCTCTAAAATCTACAAGATACTGCAAAACCTCAACAACAAAAGGGCAAACAACCCAATGAAAAAATGGACAAAGGATATGAACAGGCACTTTGCCAAAGAAGACATTCAGGGGGCTAACAGACACATGAGGGAATGCTCACGATCATTAGTCATTAGAGAAACGTAAATCAAATCTATAATGAGATACCATCTCACCCCAACAACGCTATCATTAATCAAAAACACATAAAGTAATAAATGTTGGAGAGGTCATGGAGAAACTGGAACACTTATACACTGTTGGTGGGAATGTAAAACGGTACAACCACTATGGAAATTGATTTGGCGCTGTCTTAAAAAGCTAGAAATAAAAGTACCAAACGATCCAGCAATTCTTCTCCTTGGAATACATCCTAGAGAATTAAGAGCCATCACACGAATAGATATATGCACACCCATGTTCATTGAAGCATTATTCACAATAGCTAAAAGATGGAAACAACCTAGGTGCCCATCAACGGATGGACGAATGGATAAACAAATTATGGTATAGTCACACAATGGAATACTACACAATGATAAAGAACAATGATGAATCCGTGAAACATCTTATAACATGGAGGAATCTGGAAGGTATTATGCTGAGTGAACTTAGTCAGTCACAAAAGGACAAATATTGTATAAGACCACTATTATAGAAACCAAAGAAAGGGTTTAAACACAGAAAACAACATTCTTTGATGGTTAGAAGAGTGGAGAGGGAGGGAGAGGGGTATTAACTAACTAGAAAGCAGACAAGAATTATCTTAGGTGAAGGGAAGAACAGCACACACTACAGGGGAAGTCAGCACAAGTGGACTAAACCAAAGCTAAGAAATTTCCTGAATATAACCAAACACTTCAAGGGACAGAGTAGCAGGGGCGGGGTCTGGGGTCCATGCTTTCAGGGGACATCTAGGTCAATTGGCATAACAAAATTTTTTAAGAAAATGTTCTGCTTCCCACTTTGGTGAGTGGCGTCTGGGGTCTTAAAAGCTAGAGAGCGGCCATCTAAGATGCATCAATTGGTCTCAACCCACCTGGAATAAAGGAGAATGAAGAGCTCCATGAACCCAAGGAAAGTATTAGCCCAAGAGACAGAAAGGGTCACGTAAACCAGAGATTTTATCAGCCTGAGACCAGAAGAACTAGATGGTGCCCAGCTACCACAATGACTGCCCTGACAGGGAACACAACAGAGAGTTCCTGACGGAACAGGAGAAAAGTGGGGTGCAGAACTCAAATTCTAGTGAGAAGAGCAGACTTAATGGTTTAATTGAGACTGGAGGGACCCTGGAAGACATGGTCCCCGGCTCTCTATTAGCCCAAAACTAAAACCATTCCTGAGACAAACTCTTCAGACAAAGATTAGTCTGGACTATGGGACATAAAATGATACTCATGAACAGTGTGCTTCTTAGCTCAAGTAGATACATGAGACTAAATGGGCAGCTCCTGTCTAGAGGCTAGATGAGAAGGCAGAGAGGGTCAGAAGCTGGTTAAACAGACACAGGAAATCCGGGGTGGAAAGGAAGAGTGTGCTGTCACAGTATAAGGAGAGCAAGTAGGGTCACAAAACAATGTATGTATAAATTTTTGTATGAGAGACTAACTAAGCAGAGAAAGTAAAGCAAGCTTTAGGAGAAAAGACCTATTGAACTTAGCCTTTTATCCTTCTTTTGGCAGACATAAATATTTCCTCCCTAAATTTATTTTAAATGGAAACTAGAGAGCTATTTCTTACATAATAGTACATAATTTAAAGGAACAAACAGAAACTTCTCTGGTTCAATTGAATTTTGTTTGGTTTATTTCTTCAGAAAGACACTGCTTTTGGTATGGGTAGCAGAACACACATACAGAAATAAGGAATCATCAGTTTGTGATATTGAGGTGATATGGATGGCATTCTCCTCTTTACACAGATCATAGGCAGATGTGTGTTCTTAAAGATGCAAAGATTCATACAGAAATGAGAAAAACCAGCACTGAAAGGCTAGTTCTCCAAATAAAAAACAGTTGTCACAGAGACATGAGGCAGTAAACCTGGGATACTGTCAGCAATACTCAGGTTCAACCCTCTTTGTC
Source organism: Trichechus manatus latirostris (assembly GCF_000243295.1). Classification (NCBI taxonomy): domain Eukaryota; kingdom Metazoa; phylum Chordata; class Mammalia; order Sirenia; family Trichechidae; genus Trichechus; species Trichechus manatus. The sequence continues at coordinate 4,895,757 of NW_004444095.1, read as the reverse complement.
ATATCAGAATGTTTGGCGGGGCAGTGTTCCTACAGATTATCTATTTCTGCTGAATAACTTGCAGCAGGGCTGCTAATCAAGAGAGAAAAGAAACTGCCTTTGGTGATGAAAATTGCTTTCCAGTGACTGATTGTGCTAATCAATCTTCTACAAGGGAAATCAGGAGCATAAGATGGCCAATAATTGCAAAACACTGCCGCATACATGAAGAAAAATAACTGATACTCAAATCACAAAAAAGCAACTCTTGAGAAAATGTTGCAGAGTTGGCTATTTAAAACTATATATACTTTGGAAAGCAGTTTTTCACAGTTCAACACAGTCCTTTGCCTACAACCTACACCTTGTTTTCAATATGTGTATGAGGACTGTGCCTACTTTACTGTGTCATTATAGTATTTGACAACACTTTTCAATTTGAGAGTAATCTGGAATTTCTTTTTAGGAATCTGAAATGCATTGAGAGTTATAAACACTGCCAAGATTAGTGATGCAGGGATTACATTTAGTCTCTGATCATAATTTTCTGCATGTGATAACCACAGCTAAATTAATGGCAATGAAACTATTTCCAGTGGCTCCCAGCTGTCATTGCAGCACAAAAATTATATTGTTTCACATTGTTTCAATCTCTTTGTTTATACTTTGCTTGTAAATTTATTGTGATATTCCAAGTACAAAATCAATGCAATGGTGACCCCATAACTAGTTCTTTCTATACATTGTGAAGCAGAGTCTAAAGCTTATGTCGTTGCTGTGTTAGGGGCCGTCAAGTCCGTTCCAACTCATAGCGACCCTATGTACAACAACAAAACACTGCCCACTCCTGCGCCATCCTGATGATCTTTGTTATGCTTGAGCCCATTGTTGCAGCCAATAAAGCTTATACTTTCCCCCGCCCAAAGTTATGAATTGTTTTTTCCAAACTGTTGTGCATTTAAATCAAATTTTTAGAGTTCCATATAACTTAAGAGTCAACTACATAAGAGATCTGGAATTTTATGTTAGTAAAATATGTGAGCTAATGCCCGAAATTTGGGAAATCAATTTGGGCTGCTTAAAATAGCATACCATGTTTCATCAAATCTAAAACAGCATTAACTGTAAGACTCACTAAAATAATTCATTAAGGAAGAAAAATTCTACAAATTAGACTATGATGTGTTGCTTTCATGGAAATCCTGTATGACACATGATTTGGTCACACCTTTGAGGTTTTCTTTTCTATTTCCAAGTGACTTGGAAATATTTTCTTCTTAGCATTGCTTAGAGTACATCAGACAATTTCAAAAGATGGTTAAAAAAAAACTAAAATAGCAAATCAATGTCTATTTATGATGGGAATCTCCCTGAGGCCCCATGAAACATTTTGGATTGCTTTGCACAAAATCATGAAATTATGTTCACTCCCCCAATGATAAATATTTACTTCAAAAGCATTAAGTTTGTGCCCTACTGCTGTATTTTCATGCCCTAATAATTCTGTTTCTAACTCAATGATATTGTAATTATTGATAATATTTTAAAGCAATTAAATTCAACATGTTTAGTAACATAACTCAACTGAAATGATATGAAAATCTATGACCGAGAGTGCATATGGTGTTATGGAGTGAATTGTGTTCCCCTCAAAATATGTGTTGGAATCTTAACCCCTATACCTGTGGATGTAATCCCCTTTGGGAATAGGGTTTTCTTTTTTACCTTAATGAGGCCATATCAGCATAGGATGTGTCTTAAACCAATCTTTTTTGAGATGTAAAAGGAACAGATTAGGCACAGAAGAAAGGAAGTACAGATAGGGGACAATAGATGCCATGACACATGAAGATCGCCAAGGAACCAGAAACAGACACTGAAAAGAGAAAAAGACCTTCCCCGAGAGCCGACAGAGAAAGAAAACCTTCCCTTAAACTCAGTGCCCTGAATTCAGACTTCTAGCCTCCTAAACTGTGAGAAAGTTAATTTCTGTTTGTTAAAGCAACCCACATGTTGTATTTCTAGCAGAACTAAGAAACTAAGACACATGAGTAGGCAATGAAACGTACATCACAATTGCGAGGGTGACAATGGCCATTGTAAGACACAGACACATCCTGATTTCAGAGAAGTTAAAATGTGAAAAGTGTGCATCTTAGAATTCATGAAACAGAGTAATATAATTACAAGAGGAAATTCTAGAAATAATGATGTCAATTTTTTTTAATTTTTACATTGAGACTTGAGGCCAAATGAATTAAGAAAAACTGCCTCAGGTGGTGGTAGAAACTAGTAAGAATCCTAATTTTTAGCACCATTTATACCCTATTATATATATTATAGTCTATTTTAGTAATCTGCCTCTTTTGTATGATGTATTACTTTATGTTTTTATCACTTTCTTGTGCTCAAAAACATTATTGATTGAAGATTCATTTAAACTCATCATCTCTCAACCACTGATCACTGAGCACACTACATAGATTGCTTCTATTGTCTATTAAGTGAATGTTACTTGACAACACAAGATGTTCTTAATCCATGATGTAACTTTAATATCTAATTTAGTTTCTATTAACTAGAGGATAAAATTGTTATTATCTGCCTTAGGATGGGTTCTCTAGGGGAGAAAAACCAGTAAAGCATATAAATCTATATAGAGAAAGGTTTATATCAAGGAAATGGCAGTTGTAGAGGCTGAACATCCTAAGCCTGTGGGTCAGGCTGGAGGCTTCTCTTGATTCATATAACCACAGGGGCTGGTGAACCCAAGATCAGCAGGTCAGACAGCAGGGCACTCGCTCACAGGATGCAGAGACTGACAAATCCCAAGATCGGCAGGCAAGACAGAAGGTAAGCTGCTAGCTCAAGTCCCAAGAACTGTAGGTCAGACAAACAAGAGCTAGCTGCAGGATCCAGAGTGAGCAAAAGCATGAAAGCCTTACCAGAAAGTCCACCTATATTGGATGCAGGCCGCACCCCCAAGGAAACTCCCTTTCAACTGACTGGCTACTCACAGCAGATCCCATCATGGAGGTGACCACATTGTATAAAATCTCATCATGAAAACGATCACATCATTATCGGACTGACAAACTACATCATAACTGCCAAACCACTGAGAATCGTGGCCCAGCCAAGTTGACACACAACCTTAACGATCACATTATCCTTGATTCATTTTCCTAAAATAACACTTTCATCTTGCCAAATTAGATCTCTTCCTTTTGTTGACTATATTATGTTTGATTTCTCCATCCAATATTTAAGGTTTTCCATATTTAGCCTCATCTAATCTATTCAATTTTATTTCCATCTACTTGAAACTCTATTATCCTAATTTTTACTTTGGTCATAATAACTATGAATAATAAAATGCTTGTAAAATTATTGTTAAATATCAGGATTTTAAGGTTCCTAGGTAGCCCTGGATGGTGCAGGCTAAGCTGCTCCTTGGAAACCCTATGGGGCAGTTCTACTCTGTCCTATAGGGTCTCTATGAGTTGGAATTGACTTGACGGCAATGAGTTTAGGTTTGGTTTTTTTAGGTGGCACAGTTTGTGCTGTACTACTAGCCAAAAGGTTAGTGGTTCAAACCCACCCAGCGCTGTTGTGGAAGAAAATGCCTAATGATCTGCTTCTGTTAAGATTACAGCCAAGAAATCCTACGGAGCAGTTCTACTCCGTAAGAGATGGGGTCGCCCTGAGTAAGAATCGACTTCATGGCAATTAACAACAACAACATCAGGACTTTAATTCCTGTCCATGGAGTCTTCTGAAAGTTAGTGACTTTGGTTAATAGCAAGCAATGTACATCATTTCTGGACTCTGAGTGCTATTCCCTCTTCATCGCACTTGGCAGAACCAGATAAGGAAGATCAGGAGTCAATACATCATTGGCTATGAACTCTCATATCAGTTTTGACTTCCTCACCTGGATTTGCTGGTGTTTTTTGAAGCTGATCTTTAGTTGTATGTAGTAGACATTGCCACATATCAGAGACATGTGAAGGTATTTTCAAGCAGAATATCATCTTTTCCATTTTTTTTTCTTATGACAATATATCCCCGTCAACAATAAGACTTCTTCCTAAAACAGGCAATCAAATTTAAAAGACTATTAAATCAGGTATCACTGAATACATTAAAATTAAAATTGTTATTATATAAAAGATGGTTGATACTGACTTCTGGTTATTATGACCCTCACACACTTACTCTACTAAAAAAAAAAAAGTGCTTGAAAATATTGAAGGAGTACCTCGATATAGAAATGAGAATTCTCATAGTAAAAGTAGACCTACCAGTAACTAAATATGTTGTCATCATTCGGAAAGTATTCTGGATCAGTAGAAGTATGTTTACGTATGGATGAAAGGACTAACAAGTAATTATATTTTTTTTAATTGGTTTGTGATACGTAGTAATTTTCTTTTATGATTTTTTCATCTAACTCAACAGACTGAAGTCCTAAGGACAATCTTCAACCTACAAGCCACAACCATATATGTCGTAAAAATTAGTCAACAAGACATATGATATAATCTGTTTCTCCTATTTACATTTCAAATAAAATGACATCCTCCTACATAAATATAGATATTTTAATTCAATCATCACCTTTTACATAGTAAAGCACACATATACACATGTAACACTACATATAGCACCATTTAGATATGAAATAATATATCAGAACATATATTAAATATTTGAAAACAGAATTTAATTAATATAATAGAATATACACAGCCATTATAAATCCTGGCCTGAAGCAATTTTTTCAGGATATATTAAAAAGTTAACTTTATATTAAATTTTACAAAGCATATCATGTGGTACTGCTAAAACAATACTAGTTAAAATCTATAGATTTTACATGTATCTGGGTATTGCAAACAGTTAATGTACTCAGCTGCTAATGGAAAGGTTGGATGTCCGAGTCCATCCAGAGGCACTTCGGAAGAAAGGCCTGGTGATCTGCTTCCATAAAGATTACAGGCAAGAAAACTCTATGGAGCACAAACTGATTTTTTACCTATATATCTGTTTATTTGTATATTGATATCTGGAAAGTTATACTTCTAAATATAAAATGAGAACGGTGGTCGTTATAAGCCACAGAATCATGCAATACTATTCTGATATGTTAAAACTGGGAGTTCTTTAATGTCTTAGTATGTCCATTTTATACTATTGTTCCTTTTTGCTAATATGTCGTATTCATATTTTCTGAACAATTTATTCATAATACAACTTGAAAGTACTTCAATATGTTTATTTAATAAAACAAGCGATCTGCTAATAGGTCAGGATATTTGCAAATTGTGTGACATTGGTCAAATATGTGTTTTTAGATCCCCTTGTTTAATCAATGTTCATATATCTATGTTGCTGTTTTTGTTAGGTGCCGTGGAGTCAGCTTTGACTCATAGCGATCTTATGTGTAACAGAACTAAACGTTCCTCAGTCCTGCATCATCTTCATGATCATTGGTAAGGTCATGATATATTCTTAATCTGACACATCAACGTAACCCATGCTTGCATTGGATATAATTAAATACAACATTGTTTTAAGAATTGAGGGTGATAATGTATGTAAAGCACCTAGCATACTGCCTATAACTTAGTAAACAATAATAACTGTTCATAATAAAATTATGTTATTTTGGATGTTTTTAGTTAAAAAATCATATCATGAAGCATCTCATAACATGGATGAAACTGGAGGACATTATGCTGAGTGAAGTAAGTCAATCACAAAAGGACAAATATTGTATGAGACCTCTACTGTAAAAACTCATGAAAAAGTTTACACACAAAAAGAAACAATCTTTGTTGGTTACCAGGGATGGGAGGTGTGGGAGAGGGAAATACTAAATACAAGATAGATAAGTGGGAACTTTGGTGAAGGGTAAGACAGTACACAATACTGGGGAAGCCAGCACATCTTGTACAAGGAAAGGTCATAAAAGCTCCATAGACACAGCCAAACTCCCTGAAGGACTGAATTGCTGGGCAGAGGGCTGTGGGGACTATGGTCTTAGGGAACATCTAGCTCAATTGGCAAAACACACTTTATGAAGAAAATGTTCTACATTCTACCTTGGTGAGTAGCATCTGGGGTCTTAAAAGCCTGTGAGCAGCCATCTAAGATACTCCACTGGTCTCACCCCTTCAGGAGCAAGGGAGAATGAAGACAACAAGATACAAGGAAAAGATTAGTCCAAAGGACTAATGGACCACAACTACCACAGCCTCCACCAGACTGAGTCCAGTACAACTGGATGGTGCCCGGCTACCACCACTGACTGCTCTGACCGGGATCACAACAGAGGGTCCCAGACAGAGCTGGAGAAAAATGTAGAACAAAATTCTAACTCACAAAAAAAGACCAGATTTACTGGCCTGACAGAGACTGGAGAAACCCCATGAGTACGGCCCTGGACACCCTTTTAGCTCAGTAATGAAGTCACTCCTCAGGTTCACCGTTCAGCCAGAGATTAGACAGCTCCGTAAAACAAAACAAGACTAATGGGGCACAACAGTCCAAGGACAAGGATTAGAAGGCAGGAGGGGACAGGAAAGCTGGTAATAGGGAACCCTAGATTGAGAAGGGACAGTGTTGACATGTCGTGGGGTTGCTAACCAATGTCATAAAACAGTATGTGTACTAACTGTTTAATGAGAAACTACTTGTTCTGTAAACCTTCACTTTTTAAAGAACAATAAAAAAAGAATGAGAATATAAAAGTTACTGCTACATGCAACAACATACATAAATCTGACATTACGTAGAGTGTGGAGTGAAAGAAGTTAGACCCAAAATATTACATACTGTATGATTCTATTTATGTAAAGTACAAAATTAGGTAAGACGAATTGATGGATTTACCCTTGGAATTGTAGGAACTAGAAGGGGGCTCAAGAGGGGGCTTTTGGTGCCCTGGTAATGTTCTAGTCCTTGAATTGCCTGGGTGATTAGACAGATGTGTTCACTTTATGAAAAGTCATCGAGCTAATCTTATGCTGATACACTCTTTTAAGCGTGTTATAATTAAATAAAAAATTTAATCACCATCAAAAAAGTCATATCAGTAATAAATTCATTTGTTTTAAAAACTATGACATAATTAGTTAAATAATGTTAATCCAAGTGTTGAGGAAATTATTAAACCATATAATAAACATACAGACCTTCTATTTACAGATACATTGAACCCCTATTCTTATTTCATCAATAAGTTAGTTCTGTACCCATCAGAATGTATTTCAGATGACAACTTTTCCAATCCATAAAGAATTCTAATTTAAGAAACTAAATTTACAGTTATATTAAACCAGAATTTTAAAAATGTATTGTAAACCCAACTTCCACTCCCCATACTTCCAACTTATTTTGCCAGCCATGTCTGCAACTCTAAGAAAAATAATTAAGGTTATAGAAGAAAACTATGATTGTTCTTAATAAAATAAAACCTTCAATAGCAACGGAGTGAAAATTTCCCAGTGGGCAATGGCCAGTGTATATGAGAGCTCCAAACAAATAAGTAATACCTGAAATTTACTTTCCTTGGTATTTCTTGCTGATTACAGTAGGGATCACCATATTGACCAGGGGTGGGGATGGAGGAAAGAAGCCCTGGTGGCACAGTGGTAAAGCAATCAGCTGATTCAAACCCACCAGCCACTCCGCAGGAGAAACGTCCGTAAAGATTACAGCCTTGGAAATGCTATGGGGCAGTTTTATTCTGTTCTATAGAGTTGCTGTTCATCATAATTGACTCAGCGGCAATGGTTTTAACCGGGGATGGAGGTTGGAAAGGAGACAAGTAAACAAACTCCCTAATAGGCACATCACCCATCTCTGAATATCTTGCAGCACTACTTACTTTATTAAAGATTATAGTAGTGGTTCCAATTTGTTAGTTTTTAAATTGTAGATTAACATGGAGCTGTTTCAAGTGAAGAATTGGGGATTCTGGAGTCCATCTTCTAAAGGAAAGTCTTCAGAATCCCTAGATTTTTCCACTGAACAGGGCTTTGGAAAGACCTGTGTTAGGGATAACCAAAGGGAAATAAACACAGAGATAAACATGAACGTAGATAACCTGATTTATAAGGTACAGGTTGCTCGTTTTCAATTTGAGGTCTTTTACAGAGAAGCCTTTCTGTGAAACTCATAGCATATCTCCATGAAGCAAAAACTCTAACTTCTGTCATGGAAAATACCCATACACAATTCTAGATTCCTAAAGGTCTAAACTCAACAGAGCAAAGTCCACATAGAGCCACTTTTACCCATTCTGGCCCATATCTGTCCTTTTTTCTAGGTTCTACTTTCTCATCTGAAGACTCAACTCTTCCACCAAGCATTGAAAGAAGCAAGGCCCACTCTGCAGGAAAATCTTATTGGAGTACATTCCCAAACTCCAGCATAACATACAATAGATTCACAGCATCCATATCAGAAGTGATTTCACAATGCGTTATCCCCATCCCCTCAAAAGCTAAGTCCTGATTTTGTTTAGCACCTGTTCTGATATATTGGGACTAGCAGAAGACTATCCAACAGTGGTTTTGTAAAATTGCCTTATCACCGTTTACTAAGGATAGCCACCATTTTGGCCCCATTCCAGTTTTACAATACTCCATACAACTTAAAGAATGTCAGCTCATGATTCTCTGTGAGAATACCAAGTTATTTTAAGGCTAAGAGAGCCTATTAATTTGAATATTTCTACCTTAAGGGACCATCGCCAGAAGATGGGATAAATATAATAAATAGAAACGTGAATAAATATTTGAGGACACTTCCCTGGTTAAGGAGTACAGAGAGTGCTTTAAAATTATAGTGCACAATCCAATTTTAATTTTTCTACCTCACATTCTCACAGAGCTCTTCTGTACTCTAAACACAGAATGTCTTATAAAATGCAAACGTGCTCTTTTCATCTACATTAATGCCAATAACTAGAATTTGTAAAAGGTAAAAGTCTGTTTCAGTCTAGAGTCGGAAATCGGAGAAAAAATAAAATCCTTATTCCAGTTTTTTTCAATATGAAATACCTATTTTTCTTGCCACTTTAAAGGAAAAAATATTGATAAATGTTACTAACATTTAATAAAAGATTAATAGCACTGCCTTCGCATAGTAATTTATTATAAGTAATATTTTACCACATTCAAAAGACATGTAAATAATTCTATGCAATGCCATTTATAAATGCTTTATAACAGGTTGATAGAACATTATTTAGAACCTGCTTCAAACCTGAAAAAGGTAAATGCAAGCTTCACAATGACTGAATCTTAAAAGGCTGTGTTCTCATTAGTCAAGTTTCTTAAATCATTTCTAAATGTTACCCCAATTTAAAATGCAACTGCCATTTTTTATTCAGTTTTGTCCTCAAGTAGGAATAGAACAAATATATAGCACCCAGTGCAGAGTAACTTTTACCGTGCTTTTACCCAAATAACACCCACCTTCTGCCTTTGTTTGCCATCCTCGCCCTTCTCCCCTAAAGGCACCCTCACAAGCACAGCCATGCCAGTCCTCTTCCATATGTTGCTTTAAAAAAAAAAAGAGTTAGCATAGCCTGCTTACGAAAATAAGCACCATGGCATAGAACTATTAGGTGCAGTGGTAGCAAAAATGTTCCAGAGAATTACCTGCCATCAGAGTCTGGACTATTCTGTTATTAATTTTAGGTCCTAAGTAAAGAATGTAGTAGGAAAGGGTTTATGACATTTGTTTATTATATAAACCTTTTCAAACAAATTTACCGCTACTAATCCTTGGTGGCACAGTGGTGAAGAGCTCGGCTGCTAACAAAAAGGTCGACAGTTCGAATCTACCAGCCACTCCTTGGAAGCCACCAGACACTCCTTGGAAACCCTATGGGGCAGTTCTACTCTGTCTTATAGGGTCGCTATGAGTCGGAATTGACTCAATGGCAATGGGTTTGGTTTTAAACCTCACTTAGAAATGAATGCCATGTATTTTTCGAAAATTGAAAATTTTTAATCATATATGGCATTGTCCCACTTTCTAGCCATTGTAGATCCATGGAACTTAACATCCACCTCCAGAAGCTGAGACTGGGAGAGAATTCTCACTGGCCTCTCCCAGAAGTAAGGCGCCTAGCAGTCCTAGCTTACTTTGTGGGGGGTGGGGGAGGAGCAGGGTGCAGGAGGAGTGGGGAGTAGAGGATTCCTTAGAGGTTGATAACTCCTGAGCCATTCACTGGTCAGAAATTGGATTTAAGGAATTTAAGAATACATTTTTATTGAGATCTTCTCCTTCATGCCCTTTGTCCACTTTTTTTTTTTAGCTACCAAACCATTGACTAAATTCTAGAACATTTACAATCAGAAATATTACATTCAAATAAAATAGAAAAATGCATTTTACATACATTTAGGGAAAATAAAAAAAAATAAGGAAACTCCTATAGTGGTATAAAAACCGAAAACCAAGCCCACTGCTGTCAGGTCGATTCTGACTCATAGCGACCCCATAGAGTTTCCAAGGCTGTAAATCTCTATGGGAGCAGACTGCCATATTTTTCTCCCATGGAGCCGCTGTTGATTTTGAACTGCTGATGTTTGGTTAGCAGTAGAGCAGCTTAACCACTGTGCCACAGGGCTCCTTCCAAAATCTGACAAAGGAAATTTCACACGTACAAAGACCTCTTTACCACTGTAGTCATTGCTGTTTTGTAAATCGGAGTTGTCTAACCAATGTCTCCAGGCCTTATGAGTTCTTCCGTCATCATTAATCTCTTTCTTATCACTACCACCCTCCCTGCTCAGATTTGCTCTCCCTGCCTCCAGCCCCTCTCCTCTCCAATTCATCTTGCACACTTCTGCAGGATTCCTTCTTCTAAACATAACTCTGGTCATCTCAGTCTTTTAGGACATTCTCTACATTAGCTTTTCTCACCCAAGATCCTCAGAACACATATGTCTCTGGAGATGTTACATGGCGTTTGATGAAAAAAGGAATCTGATCAAACGTGAAACAAAAGGTTGAACAGAGTACAGCCAGATTCTCTACTTCTCATAACTTTTGGTATCCCAGACCAAAAACCAAACCCATTGCCATCAAGTGAATTCCAACTCACAGAGACCCTATAGGACAGAGTAGAACTGCCCCATAGGGTTTCCAAGAATATAAATCTTTACAGAAGCAGACTGCCACATCTTTGTTCAGTGGAGTGGCTAGCGGGTTCGAACCACTGACCTTTCAGTTAACAGCCAAACGCTTAACCACCGCACCATCAGGGCTTCCAGGTATCCCAAAACATAATGTGAATTTGCAAGTTAGAGGTAGGATGTGAAGTACTTCCCAATCTTATATGTCCATCAGAATCATTTTTTAGGAACACCTTTCAATATCTTGAGGACACTTAAGAACACTTTTCAGAGGCTAGTTTACAGAGGCTAGAATGACTCAATCCTAAATCGAATACTCAATGAACTTCACAGTAGCGCCCCAACCATCTCTGTAGTCTTTTCTCTCACTATTCCTTTGTTATTGTTGTTGTTGTGTGCTCTTGAGTAAATTCTGACTCATAGCGACCTTATAGGACAGAGTAGAACTTCCTTGTAAACTTTCCTAGTCTATAATCTTTGACGGAAGCAGCCTAGTGGCTCCGTGGTTAACTGAAAGGTCAGCGGTTTGAACCCACCAGCCACTCTGCAAGAGAAAAATGTGGCAGTCTGCTTCCATAAAGATTTACAGCCTTGGAAACCCTGTGGGGTGATTCTACTCTGTCCAATAGGGTCACTATGAGTCGGAATTGACTCCACAGCAACAGATTTGGTTTTTGGAAACTTTTACAGGAGCAGATCACCAGGTCTTTTGTCCTGTGGAGCCACCCATTGGTTTGAACTGCCGACCTTTCAGTTAGCAGCCGAGGGCTTAACCATTGCACCACCACGGCTCCTTCACTATTCCTTTAGTGTTCCCTATGTTTCAACCAATGAAGGTTTGTTACTGTCTCCTATCATATACCCTTAGTCTTCATTCCTCTGCAGTTCATATTTGCAGATTTATATACCAGGATGAGTTACCCTTGGGGCAGATCCTGTATGTCGGCTCACTCGGCGAACGGCTATTTCAATTCCTTCTCGTCCATCTTTCTCTACTGTTGAGGCTAGAAGTGGAAATACGTAAATTCCCAGCCACCCTTGCAGCTAAGAATGATCATGTAACAAGTTCTACACAAAAGTCCTTGGGGAAGGTTTTGCCCAAAAAATAAAAATTCAAATCATCATGAGGAGAATGTCTTCCATTTTATTTTATTATATTCCTGTCCTCCTACCTGCAAAATGGGGAGACATTATGGCTGTAAGTATAATAGTCACTTTTTGACCATAAAGGTGAAAGCCACACACACCATGGTTGAGGTGGGAAGATTGATGGAGTTTGGGTGCTTGGTGAGAATATTGAGGCTACTGTCTCCATACTACAGACAACCTATTCCTAGATTTTTTTGTGTGTAAGAGCCACTTTTGGAGGCTTTTCTTTCACTAGCAGTCAAATGTATTCCTGACAAATAACCCCTTCTATTTGCTAAATCAAGTTCTATCTGTTCTTAGTACTCAGCTCAGATATTTTCTGCATCTGGAAAAGCCTTCTCCTTCTCTGAATTGACACAATGACTAATTGCTAGGATTCATTTATCAATAAATCCCACACTGTCTGGTGGCATTTCTTCTATTCTACTCTTGAATTATTTCAGTATTTTGTGAACCTTAACTATTTTCATATTTACTTATACAACTAAAGGTAATATAGTTTTATTACATGACTTGTAAATACATTATAAGATATTTAAGATGAAGAAGGGTTTTTTTTATTTCCTTCCACTTCATAGCACATAATAGCCAAAAATATTTTATAAGAACATGTACACTGTGTTATCAAATTTGGGGTTTGCCAAAACTAGAAGGAGCCAAACCCTGGATCCGTCTATCACAACTAAAAAAGGCCAAGCCACCTTCATAGACCAGCTAGCCCTCCAGGGAACTAAAAATTACCCTGAGATTCTCCAGAGGCCGGAAGCAGAAGAAATCTGAGGTAAACAGCTAATCGCAAAATCATGGAACAAGATTCCAGGCATCTTGCTGAACTTTGTGGACTTTGCTTTATAATTGTAACTATCCTTATTCCATTAGCATTACTTCATAGTTTTGGTCTTATTCCTTAGTAATTTTATTCAACATGAAGGTCCATTTGAGTTTTCTATTTCTCTTTCTAATAATTTCTTTTCCTTTTTTTGATGTCTTTAGTTGGTTACCCAACAACATTGGTTCTTAGTTACGCTCATTATTCCAAACTGGACTAATTCTTTTAATCATTATAATATTAGTTACAGGACTTGTTAAATGTATTGTGCATCATATATCTAACTTCAGACCCAAGATTATGCAAAGGCTCATGTATCTTGAGGAGATTCAAGTTTCTGAAACTTCTAAACTTGTGCCCTAGCACTCTGTTACCTTGTATATTGCTGAGATGTTCCTCCAAAAAAAATTTGGCCTATCTACTCCAGGTGCCCCTTACCATCAGATCACGAGAAGCAGAGTGAATAAGCAATGGCATGGTGAAGATATTAGATGGTGCTCAGCTGCTGAGTAAAAACATAGTAGCATCTGGGGTCTTAAAAGCTTGAAAGCATCCATATATTTTACAGTACAACTAAAAGACCATGCAGAAGAAAGTGCTCTTATGGTGGTCTTTATGATCTAAGAATTTCTATAGAAATTCTTGATCAAAAGGGAAGAATGATAAGGAGTTTCTAAAATCAAACTCAGGCTCTCAGCAAGCCAAGATGGCTGATGACTAGGCTCTCAATAAAGGATTAATTCAAATCACTCTGGGTAAGCAGGGGAGAGAGACAGAAAGAAAAGTAATGTATGTGCTTAGAATGTTCCAGGAAGCATGCGATTCAAATGCAATGTCCTCTGAAAGAATGTTTTGCACAGAAGGTCTTCTGGAAGTTCAGATTAACTAATATGAATAAAGAGCTGTTTTTGAAATGTTTGTAGGATTAGTCATGCCTAAGTTTGTGTATAAAAGCTCAACTTTGTCTCCAGAAGGATGGAGCACATTGGGAATTCTTCCTGAATGCTGCCCAATTTGAATCATTATATCCCTGCAATAAAACTTTATACTTTTTCTTTAAAAAAAAATTGGGGTTTGTAACTATCTGTAAAGTTGTCTAATTTTATCTTCTCCAATAGTTATTTTCACTGAATCCAGATACAGCCATCAGACTGTGCTGCTGACATCCTACTGCATAACAAAGATGGAGGCAATCATTGCAAATATTTTCAATAAGGAAGCCTTAGCAATGGTTAAGAACTTAGCTTCTAACTAAAAGGTTGGCAGTTCCAACCCACCCACCAGCTTCATGGGAGAAAGACCTGGCAATCTGTTCCCATAAAGATTACAGCCTAGAAAACCATCAGGGACAGTTCTACTCTGTCACAGGGGGTCTCTATGAGTTAAAATCAACTCAACAACACCTAACAACAACAAATCTATAAATTGGTTTCTTTGGTAAGCAGAAATTAAGGAAGGTCTTGGTGCCTGATACTCAAAGGGTCAGCTCAGAGTTTGGTTTCTGTTCAGACTATAATTTCTCTCTGCTCTTGGAACTTGCCTCTTGGCAGAGAGATAGGCAGGCCTAAAATGTTCTTTTGAGAGTCCAAAGAGAAGGAGTCAGGAAAGATTTATGCTAATGTTTGAAATAAACTTTGGAGAATCTGGTGAATGTTCTATTTATCCCAAGATAACCTTTTCTTGGCAGTCTTAGAGGAAAGAGTCTCCTTTATTGTAATGGATTCTGAAGGCATCCATATATGTCTGCTTAGGCCTAGCCACACAACATGGACAGAGCCAAGAAGCCTCTATTCAGTGCCTTTGCTACACACACACACACACACACACGCTCATAAATGCACACACAAACACACACACATTCATAAATAAACACACACATCCACAAATACATAAACACACACGCGTAAACACAGATTCATAAAAACACACAGACACTCATACGTTCATAAATGCACACACATTCATAAATACATACACACATTCATGAATACAAGCACATGAACACAGAAACTCTGCACTAATCCTTATATGTCTTAAATGTGCTTTATCTTCCAGATAAAATGGAGAAAGAAATATCTGTTTTCAGCAGATATTTAAAATGAGAAGTTTCTGTTGACTCACCATTGAGATAAGGAGCACTTGTGAACTAATGGCAGCTTATTTGCTTTCAAATAGCATGAGAGAAGCACCAAACCTCAGACCAAGAATCCAAGTATTGTTTTTAAAAAATGCCATGCTGTACCCTCTCCCAGTTAATCTACGTGAGCCACCCACAGTGGCATTCATTTACTCCCTTAAATGCTGCACAAACTTTTTTCCTGATTTGGGAACTTTGTCCATGCTATTTCTTCCCACCACCTATTTAAGTGGTACCCTTCTCCTGGATTCCAGAGTAAATGTCCATTCCTTAGGGAACCATTGCCCAGAACAAGTGGTAGATCAACTCCTCCCTTTATTGCCTTTTACAACTCTCAGCATATTTATTTTATTCTGAACATCAGAGGTTGCAATTGTGCATTTATTTGTGTGATTACTTAAAGAAAGGTCTCCCCCACTAGAATGTAGACCAAGAGAACAGAGACTGTGTCTAATTTGTACAATATTATCTCCCCAGCACCTAGTAGAGTGACTGGCACAGAGTAGATGAACAATAAATATGTGTTGAATTGAAGGAAGCTTATCTATGAAAGTCAGAAAGCATGAAACATCACTGCCTTATATCAGAATGCATTCAGCTACACAAGGGCAAGCTAAATATGTCTCAAACAATAAAGGAAACTGACAGACTTACATAGCTGGAAAATCCAGAGATGGGGATGAACCTTAAGGATGGTTTCAGTCAATAGATCAGTGGCGTCTACAAGAACCCTGATCCTTTTCGTCTCTCTCCTTCTGCAGCATCACCTTAGGCCTGGCTTCCCTCCATGGTCACAATATGGCTGACAACAACTCCAAAGGCTAAATACTTTCAGGGGAAAAAAATCTGCCACAGTAAAAGTAAAAGATCTAGAAATTCATAGTGACTGAGTCATCTTAGGTCATGTGCCCAGAATTGCACCAGCGTATAGCCAAAGAGAATGGAATATGCTGACTGATCTATGCCAATCTGGGCTTTCCCCTTGGGGCTAATAACCTCTAAGCAGGTGGATACCTGAGAGGAAATCATGATAGTCTGAAGAAAGGGAAGAGATAAATTGATATTGAATAGGCAGCCAGCTAAAATGTGCAACACTTATGCTATGTAACAGTGTAGTGCATGTTGAGGTACACTACATCATGAGGGTTACGGATCAGCAGTCAGAGACTTTATGGAGATAAATTTAATCCCAAATTAATTAGCCAACTACATAGAACTTAATGGAAGTACAGTGACAACACAGAGTTGGTACAAGGTTACCAAATATTTGCATGGCTTTGCACGAGACCCTGGGTTATCTCCATCACACACAGCTTTCTGTGATACTCTCATGCAAGTAAATTCCTGTCAGAATTGAAAAAAACAATCAAATTCTTGCTACACTACTGTCCATTTATACTATACATCATACTCCTAGAAGACCTAAAGTAACAATCTATACTTTTCTGTTTAAAAGAAGTTTAAAAATACTAAACATTTTTGGCTCTTAAACAAAACTTAGTAAGAGCAAGTTCATATTATTACCCCACAGGGGAAGAAAAGGTCTTCCTAAACATGTCTCCCTAAAAAGTACCCGTGCCATGAGTTGCGTGTGGGGTCTTAAAAGCTTCTGAGTGGCCATCTAAGATACTCCACTGGTCTCACCCCGTCTGGAGCAAGGGAGAATGAAGAAAATCAAAGACATAAAGGAAAGATTAGTCCAAAGGACTAATGGACCACAACTACCACAGCCTCCACCAGACTGAGTCCAGTGCAACTGGACGGTGCCCGGTTACCACTGGTAACTGCTCTGACAGGGATCACAATAAAGGGTCCCAGACAGAGCTGGAGAAAAATGTAGCACAAAATTCTAACTCACAAAAAAAGACCAGACTTACTGGTCTGACAGAGATTGGAGAAACCTCGAGAGTATGGCCCCTGGACACTCTTTTAGCTCAGTGATGAAGCCACTTCTGAGGCTCACCCTTTAGTCAAAGTTTAGACAGGCCCATAAAAAAAAACGAGGCTAAAGGGGCACACCAGCTCAGGGGCAAGGACTAAAAGGCAAGAGGAGACAGGAAAGCTGGTAACAGGGAACCCAAGGTCGAGAAGGGGAGAGTGTTGACATGTGGTGGCATTGGTAACCAATGTCACAAAACAATATGTGCATTAATTGTTTAATGAGAAGCTAGTTTGTTCTGTAAACCTTCAGGTAAAGTACAGTAATAAAATAATAATAAAATAAAACACTGAAAAATACATTACGTTATATTATATGGCAAACCTTGTCATGACATATGCTTACTTGATTACTGGCAGACCTTAATCTATTAGGTTTATATAAAAAAATATTAGGGTGAATGATTATTTGTATTCCACTCCCAACCAGTCAAGAATATTCATGTAGATCATTTGAATGCACTTGAATCACAACTTATTTTTAAAATAAATTAAAATCACTACCCAGGGAGTGCATGTCAGTTCTAGTTCTGTTCTAATCCATGGCGCTGCCTGTGGGAGTGAGTGTGAGGCTCCTGCTGGACTATCCCATGGCTTAATGAGGCACACTGACTTCACAGAATTATAGCCAAATATTTTTTAAAAGAAAAATAGAATAAAACATTGATTTTATGATTGAAATGAACAACTCACCTATGCTTTGAGCCTCAGTTTCTTAAACTATATGTTGGGATGGTACATAGCTCGTTAAAAGATAAAAGAACTCAGCATGTGTAATATGTCCAACACTATGAATCACATCTAGTTTGAGGATGGTACTGGACCAACTTATGATCTAAATGAGGCAAACTCACTTTGCCTTGAATCACTATCTTGAATTTGTAATCAATATAGCAAGTATATACTGGCTATCATAATACATCAATGAATACTTTCCAAACAATTAGAAATACCTTCTCTCATTTTATTGTGTTTGAATTTACTTTCTCCATAGAAAAACTGGATGGGTCAGTCCCCTCTTTCCTGCAAGACAAAATCTTGCCAGGTGGTAATTTCAACTCTAGCCCAGTCTAGCACTTCCTGCTCTCAACAGTTGCACTTTTGCTGTGCTGGTTTTTCTTTCTTTTTTTTTTTTTCCCCATCGTAAGTCAGAGAAGAAAATGCTTTCTTTTAATTTTTGAGACGTCTTGAAATAGGCAAGAAAAATATTTTTATATTGAAATGAGCCATCTGGCCACTTTATCCTATTCTACATCTAACATCTGGCAGTTACTATAATATTTATTTATTGGATTCTTTATTCATGGAAGTGATATTACAACTATAACTTTCCATGAGCAGTCAGCAACTGCATTTAAATGCTTCTTTTCCTTTTTTAACCACAGAAAATTATATTTAAGAGCTAGAATTAAGAAATGTTTGTGAAAGTAGTTGAACATTTAAAAAATCTAGGTCCAAATCTTAATTCTGCCACTAATTTTGTAATAACCAATGATTTACTCAGTTTCCTCACCAGTTAAACAAAGGATGGGACTAGGTGATACTTAATGGCTTCTTCACATCTTAAAATCAATTATTCTATCTTTGGATTTCCAAGGTATTTTTGGCACAAAATAACAAGTAATATATATTCAGCAGTTATGGGTCAGGCAATGTGCATATAATAATCACAGCAACCCTATTTTGCAATAAGAAACAGAACTAGTGAGTTTAAGTCCCTAACTCAAGATCTTACAAGTAGTTAGTGGATGAGTCATAGCTTAAAATGGTCTTTTTGAATTTAAATCCTATAGTTCAGTGCATATTACCTCATTTTATTGTGATTTTCCAAAGGAAATTGGAAGCTTAGATGACTATAGGGTCGCTATGAGTCAGAATCGACTCTACAGCAATGGCTTTGGTTTTGGTTTTTTTTTTTAGATGACTGAAAAAAAATAAGGTTTCACAAGCAATCAGTCCATCAGTAAGCAAACAAGCAATTTTAGCAAATTTGAAAGACTGATAGGTATTCAAAATGTGTCAGTTAAGAAATGTGGAGATATTTTGAATACATTTATAAGTAAACTATAAATGCAACTCTGCATTGCTAAGGAACAGAACACTAACAGCTACAAGAAAGAGCACCTCTTTCCACCTCAGTGGACCCAGGGACTCTTACTCTGAGAAAATCCCAAGACTGTGGCACTCACTAACTCTTTCCCTGCTATGCTTCTCAGGAAGCATTTCTTTGTTGGTTGCTTATGGAATTCAATAGACAATTGACTCATAATCCCCAAATCTTTACTTACATGTTACTTTTCTAGTCAGTGGATTGTTTTCTAGCTAGATTGTAACAGTTTCCTAAGACAGAGATGAAACCAGTGACTCTGAATTTATTACTGGTGGGAGTTTCATAAAAATATATAAACTAGAGGTATTTTGAATTGTAGAAAAGCCTAAAAAATAAGATAATCGTAAATGAATATTTAACAATAATATATATTTTAAATTAACTTAGTAAAAGGAAATGGCCATAGCCATTTCTGTATCAGTATCAAGAGGATGAATGGAATAGTAACTACAAAACTTAAAAAAAAAAAAGTAAGATGCTATCATGCTTGCTTAGTTATCACTCTAATTTATAAAGTCTTTAAAAGAAATACCTTTCTGAGTCAGTGATGATGTTTCACTTCATACTAAGTAATGCTTGTCTGTGTAGAAGTGCTGTAAAAAATAATCTTTTGGGGATATAGAACTTGAACTTCCGTTTCTAGTTACTGATTCATTGAAATTAAAGCTCAATGTACTCCTTTCCCTGAGTAGAGCAGTAGAAAAAAAAATCACTATCAATTGATCAAGATAAACCTTTACTGTCAATGCAGTGTTCTCAAGCTCCTTGATAAACGGGCATTTCAAAGCTATTATATCTAGAGTGGAGTCCCTGGGTGGTACAAATGGTTAACTTGCTCAGCTGTTAACTGAAACGTTGGTGGTTCAGGTCTACCAGAGGCACCTCAGAAGAAAGGCTGGTAATGTACTTCCAAAAATTCAGCCATTGCAAACCTTATGGAGAGCAGTTCTACTGAACACATATGGGGTCATCACGAGTCAGAATCGACTCCATTGCAACTGTTTTTTGTTTTGTTTTTTAATACCCAGAGTAGCTAAACAATAATATCATCATTTCTGCCTATCCTTTTACAAGAGAATATACAGTGAAACCTGTGAGAGTCAGAACTCTACCGGACTGCCTTCTTTTTCTGGGTCTCGCAAGTTTTCTGCCTTTGACAGGGTATAGTCACCATTTTTCTATCATTCCCTCTTTAGCGGAAAATACTTGTATTTCCTTTCTCTGATAGGTTTCTGCCTTACACAGATTCTGGCTTTCACAAGTTTTACTGTAGTTCCTAATAGCATTTATTAAGAAGTCCTGGTGGTGCAATGGTTAAGTGTTCAGCTACTAACCAAAAGGTTAGTGGTTCAAAACCACCATCCACTCCACAGGAGAAAGCTGTGGCAATCTGCTTCTCTAAAGATTACAGCCTTGGAAACTCTATGGGGTAGTTCTACTCTGTCCTATAGGGTCACTATGAGTCGGAATCGACTCGATGGCACCTAAAAACAACAGCAACATTTATTTTCACCGACGGCACTCATCTACCATATGCAATATATTTTTAGAGCATTGATCTGGGGAAATGCACTTTCAAATGAAGGGTAAATTACTATCACCTTCGGTGTACACAGTAGAACCACAACTACACTCATGGTGATTATTTGGCTGTCGGGACCACTGAGAAAATAACACATTCAAGCTCATTTTCTGTACGTTTGCAGCCCTCTTTAGAGAAAGAATTTCTGAAGTATTGCAAATCTTTGTCTCTAAGAAAATTTTAAAAAAAGAAATCTAAGTGAAATTTGGCCACTAGAAATAAGACTACTAGTCTTATGCATGATAAGGTTTATTTTTCACATCATGAAAAAATAATCCCCCTGCCTAGCAACTCATTCACTCTTATGTTAGAAGACTCTGCATGTCAAATTGCCACTAAACAAAATATTATACTGCCTGCCATTCAGCTATTTCATATTTTAGCTTTTGGACCATAAGTTTGTGTACCAGTTTCTTGGGAAAAAATTAGTGCAGTTCAAGGTTTGTTTGTTTTATTATAACTGTAGGGCTCAAATGAACTTCAGAAGCTTTTTTGTTGTTGTTAAAATGCATGCCTCCGAGCAGCACTTCATGAAATAAAGAATGTTTTCGTCTTTTAGAAATATTGGTTGTAAATGTACATCTTATCTTTTACCCATGGTAGAAATCTTGAAGTCATTCTTTACACTTTTCTCTCCTTTCAAAGAAATCACCATGATCTGTTCATTTTACCAAATCATATTATTGAATCCATTCTTTTTTAGCAAGCAACTGGTGTGGTGTATGTTAAGAGTGTAGACTCTGGATAACATATCCTGTGTTTGTAGCCCAGCTCATCCACCTCCTAACTGTGATCATCAGCAAAGTGCTTAAGCACTGTGCCACCGTAGTCTGAAAATGTGTATAATAACAATCCCTATTGATGTGGCTGTTGTATATGTAAAAAGCTAAAAATGTGTTTGGCACGTACAGAGTACTAAATAAAACTAGCTATTATCCTTATTGTCTCTATTATCATTACATAGTTTCAAGTCTCATGGTCTCATGACTGGACTGCTTTAACAGTTTTTGAATTAGTCCACTTCAATTTCATCCTCCAAATAGCCTCTAGAGTGATCAAGCTAGAGTGCAAATCTGCCTACATCATTCCTACACTTATAATCCTTCCATGGCTTCCCAGCCACTTGCAAGGCAAAAGTCAAAGTGTCCTAATATGGCAAACAAGATCCTCCAAGACTGGATGCTATACTATCTCTTCAGCCTTATCTCATGCCATCCAGTCTTTCACATTACATTCTAGCAACAATCAACAATTTATGGTTCCCAGGGTATGTCATGTTGGATCTTGCCTTCATACAATGAAATCATGCTGTATCCACCTGCATGTCTGTAACTGAGAACTTTCTCTGGCCACTAAGGCCTGTTTTTTCACCTGCATGGCAGGCCAAAAGTACTGGGGAATCAACATTTCCAAAGAGAAGCCATCAATCAATGACTGATGAGAGATGATATATAAAAACTCCAGTCCTCTCACCTCTTATAAAGAATAACTCTGAAGTGTGTATTCTACACTGTCCCACAGAATTCCCCAACAGGATCAAGCACAAGTTACCCATAGTAACTTCTTGAAAAAAAAGAAAGAAAAAACAACACCTTATCTTTACCATCTCACTTACTCATTGGTGTGTCCTGGTGTTACTTCCCAAATAAACTACTTGTTCTTGAATCCCAGTATTGGAGTCTGCTTCTGGGACCTCCCAAACTAAGCACCTGCTGTATTAATTTAGGTGATGAACATTATCAGCTACTATAGCCAAAATCCTAAAATCACCTCACTAAATACAAAGCTTGTTTTTCACTTTTGTGAAGTCTAATGAAGATTGCTCAGTCATTCCCCATATTGTAACCATACACAGAGTTTCCAAGGTCATATCAGCAGGCAGAGAGGGATGAAGGAGCCATTCCGCATTCTTAACTGCCTTAACTCAGAAGTAACTTACGCTGCTTTCACTCATTGTTCATTGGCTGGAATTAGTCTCATGGACAAATCAAACTGCAAAGCAGGTTGTAAAATATAGATAAGATAATTGGGGAGCACTAATCATCTTTTCCCTACTTAACTTATCATTTTTCTGACAAAGTCCTGATAACTTGTTATGGCTGAGTACCTCACTCCCATCATACTAGATTAAGGATCTTTCCTATGTACTCCCATAATGCCTTTTACAAGTCTCTATTCTTTGTACCAGTGTAATTTATGTTTTTGTAGGTCAGGTCACACTATCACTCAGTGAGCTCTTTCAATATAGAAATAATGTCATACTCGATTTTATTCCCAACTCTTAATAGAAAACACACTTCTCTTGTCAAGGAGCCTATATTGTCAGGGTTTATAAGAGATTTGATTTTTACTGATCAAATTCCATAAGCTTTTAAGTGTATATCCCACGGTTTTCAGAATGGAAATCAATGACTAGGGAGAAATCAGAAGAAGTTCGAGGATTGTATTTTATCCATCTCTTTTTCATAGCACCTGTCCAATTTCCTAGCACTGCTGGAGAAACTGAGAGGAAACATAACATTAAAATAGAGATTAAATTGTGTGGTGTTCACTCCTAGTTTTTAATCTACCAAATAAGAAAATAGTTTCCCATATTTTATGTTAAAAAGTGTTGTTTATAATTTGCTGTTTTCTAGTAGACTTGGGTGACTACACGATTGGATAATTTTCTTATAGCATACTAAAATGTTAATTGTTTCTCTCCAAATTTACCAGCAATTATCAGATTATCAGAATTAACTCGTATTATTACAACAGTTAACTTTCTTCACAGTATAAAACGTTTTGGGGCAAGGCAAGGTGAAATGATGTATTTTATATTTACACATGCCATACACATAAAAGAGGAAAATAATATATATGAAGAAAAAGAGAACATATGTATGAAGTGGTTTCTATTTGAAGCAGTGTGATAGACTTGAGACCCTGTACATCCCTTCTATAGGGAAACAACAAAAAAGCGGGACAAAATAAAAACATATATATATTTTAATGTTACCACTGATGTAGTAAAAAATAAAGAATACACAAATGACACAAATAAAATGAAAACAGAAATCCCAGGATGTAAGAGATATCCTCAAGGCATCTGTAAGCTTGGTGAACTCGAGCAGAGCATTCTCTGCTGCTATAAAAGGCACACGGACAGGAGCAGAGTCTAAGGCTTGCCCAAGACTGGCATCTAATACAACTCCCAGGATAAAGCTAAGATCCGAAAGGGATAGACCTTCTGTATAATAGTAAATGAGAAATAAACCTAACATACTGAGGAGGCAGCAAGAAAACTTTCCTGTTTTGACATTGACTTTATATGAAAGGGGAAAATAATTTCCTTGAGAATTTTTTAACATAAGCAGTCCTCATACAAGTTTGCAGCCCAAATTCACATAACCAGAAACCTCAAGAGCAGTATTTCAGATAAGTGTTTTAGATCCCAAGATGACACAAATCCTCTTTGGGGAAAACAGTTTTTAACCCAGGCTTTAAAGAATTTCCACAGATAACAATCCAAGAAACATGAGTTCACAAGGG
>NW_004444095.1:4866145-4871243 GCF_000243295.1 Trichechus manatus latirostris | reverse complement strand
ACAAGAAACAAGTCCCCATAACTGAGAGGCAGAACCAGATGTGCAAAGACTTACAATGATGGAATCATCAGACCCAGAATATAAACTATGTTCATCTATTTAAAAATGTGAATTAGTCCTTTGAAAATTTAAACATGGGATAAGAAACTCTAAGAAACAAAAAAGCATATTTCAATTTGAACTAAAATAATTTCTAGAAATGAAAACTAAAATAATTAAAATTTTAATCATGGGTTAAACAGCAAAGTAGATAAGCTGAGGAGAGAAGAACTAAATGGAAGATAGATCCATTAAAATGTTCCAGAATGCAACTCAGAGAGACAAAGATTTAGAAAATGTAAAATAGATTAAAATAAAGTACATATGTATAAATATCTAGAATAAGCACTTAAAGAATAGGCACACAGATATCTAAAACCATACAGGGACAAAATGGAATAAAAAAGGAGAAAAAAAGAACAAAGCTAAAGAAAGGGGAAAATAGTACAAAAAAGCATGAAGATCTAAGAAATTAATTCTAATATATCAGTAATCACATAACAATGTAAATGGACTGAATTCTTAACTTGAAAGATAAAGATTTTCCAGACTGTATACAAGATAAAACCTAATCATATGTTCTTTACATGAAAATGATGGAAAGATACACCAGGTAAACAACCAAAAGAAAGGTGGTGTTGATATATTTGCATCAAACCAAGTAGACTTTAAGACCAATGCACAATTAAAGATAAAGAGAGGCCTATATTGTGTTTAAAAGTTTCAGTTTTTCAGAAGATAATAACAATTCTTAACTCATATGTGCCTACTAAGCGTCCAGTACAGAAAGCACACATTGACAGAATTAAATGAGAAATTTATAAAACATTATCACAGTGAGAGAGCAATTAATGGATAAAACAGACAAAAAAAATTAGCAAGAATACAGAAGATTTGAACACCAGAATGAATAAGCTTGACCTAATGAATGTAACCCATTGCCATCGAGTTGATTCTGACTCATAGCAACCCTATAGGACAGAGTAGAACTGCCCCATAGAGTTTCTAAGGCTGTAATCTTTATGAAAGCAGACTGCCACATCTTTCTCCTGTGGAGCGGCTGGTGGGTTTGAACCACCAACCTTTCAGTTAGCAGCTGAATGCTTAACTACTGCACCACCAGGGCTCCTTCTATGTATGTATGTGTGTATATATCTTGGTAGGATAATTTTAAACTATCGGTTCTGTTTTTATGTATGTCAAAACCCATTGCCATCAAGTATATATATATATAAAACCATTATATATATGCCATTAATATGGTTTTGTTTTTAATGATATATATATAAAACATTGCATCCTATGATTGAAGAATACATGTTTTCTGCAAGAACTTGGGGAACATTATGAAAATTGACTATGTTCTAGGCCACATAGCAAATGGCAATACTTTTTGTCTTCTTGCTTCCCTTTTGGCCCCATCTGGTCTATTCTCAATTCTATGAGGACTGCGATCCTGTGTAAACATGAGTGTTGGATGAATCACACCTCTCCTCAGATTCCTCCAATGGTTTCCCATCATGCTCCAATTGAAATACCAAAGTCATAGCCATTACAGTAGTTTGCAGGGCCAATCCAACTACCCCATCTTACCTCATCTCCTCTGTCCTTCACTCAATCCACTCTAGGCACACTGGCCTCTGGTGTTCCATAACACACCAAGACTGATCCCACTTCTAAACGTTTCACTTGCTGTTTCTTCTACCAGGATCCCTCCTCCCACATTTCTCTGAACACTTACTCCCACATCTCCTTTAGATCTTTTCATAAATGTTACATTTTTACTGAGGCCTCCGTCAAACACCAGATCTACAATTCAATCTCCCTCTTCCTCATTTTCCTTAAAGTCATTCCCTAAAATACTACTTATTTTATTGTCTGCCTCTTTTCATTAGAAGCCTCGAGTTTTTATTCTATTTTATTTATCATATCATTAGTGACTACAGCAGCGCCTTGCACTTACTATGTGTTTAATAAATACTGGTTGAATAAATAAAGAATTGATAAGTTTGAAAATTTACAAACACCTTTTAAAATAGTCCCTGAGTCAGAGAAAAAAGATCACAGTAGACATTATAAAATATTTCGAACTAAGTGACAAAAATCATACATGTCAAAACTGTAGGATATAGCTAAAGTGGTATTTAAAGGAAACTTGATAGCATTCAGTAGGTACATTATAAAAGAAGAATCATTAAAAAAAATAATTAACTAGGCATTCAACCTAAGAATAAAAGAACAACATAATAAGCCCTCCAAAAGACAAGGGACTAAATAATAAAGATCATAAAACAATAAAATTGGAACAAAAGAGGACCAACAAAGCCCCCTACAAATAATTCTTTGAATAGATTAATAGCATACACAAATATCTGGTCATATTAACAAATAAAACAAAATAGAAAAGGCAAAATAGACAATATTAGGAATGAAAGATATAACTACAGATGCTGCAGTGATTAAAAAGATAAGATAGTGTTACTAATAATTTTGTCAATGAATTAAAAATACTAGATGAAATGGGGAAAATTCTAGAAAAATACAACCTACATAATCTGGTTCAATTTAAAAAAAAAATAGAAAACCTTTAAAAACAGAACCAATAGTTAAAATTATCCTATGAAGAAAACACAATACATTCAGATTTCTTTATAGCAAACATGAAAGAACAAAAAAATTCCAATCAGAAACAAAATTTTCCAGTAGAGTAAAAGAAGACATACTTCCCCAACTCATTTGATGATGACAGAATAACTTTAAAAGAAAAATTAGGAAGGAATGGTACATTAAAAATTAAAAGCCTGGGCCTCTTGGAGAAATGGGTGATTCTAGGACTAGGGCAGGAAATAAACAATAGGAGCCTGGAGCACCTTGTAGTGCCAGAAAAGAAAAGGAACTGCTCGAGAGAAAAAAAATTAAAATGATGGAGAGATGTGAAAGGGACACAGAAGCCAACATTTGAGCAACAAAATAAAGTAGTATTGAGTTATAACCTAAAGTATAAAATAAATGTCTATGCATTCCTACTGATATGAATAAATAATTGAATGAATAAATAATTGGGAGAGAAAAAAACAAACAAAAAAAGGATTATCAATTATTCATGAAAGATGTCAGGGAATTTCCATCAGTGAACCCTTAGTCAAAGGAGATAGCTTGGGCCTACATCACAAGATTGGAGAAGGGATGTTCATCTCTGAGGAGGTCTCATTTTACTTTGAAGAGAAGGGCTGAGAATGTGAGTGTGATATTGAACACACACACTCACGCACCCATGAACCCACCCACACACACACACAGACACACACACACACAGACACACACACACACTTACATGGTGAATTTGCAGCCCTAGACTAGAGTACTCTTGTGTCCCATAAAGGATCCAGACCACTAAAGGCATCATCTCAGCAGTGGACAACCAGCCATCAGGTTCTAGAGAACCAGAGTCCAGCTGTGACTCCCTATGACAATGAAACAATGGTGCTGGAACCAGATGTTCTAGCTCCATTTTTTGTTCGTTTGTTTGTTTTTTAAGTAGAAAGAGAACTTAGATAAGTAGGAGTCATTCTGGACGTAGACTTCATTTAGATTTTTCTCTGATTACTTCCAAAGTTTATCATTGCTTCTTTCACAGTTAATTTGGCTTTTTAAAAAAAAAAAAATTGGGACTCACCTTTATGGAATCACGCCAAAGTATTCAACTTAGTTTTCATATAAATTACTCTCTTATATTTTTTAAATTGGTTTTAAAACATTGATTAATTTGTGTAACTGAAGGCAGTTCTACTCTGTTCTATAGGATCTCTATGAGTTGGAATTGACTCAGCGGCACAAAACAACAGCAACATACAAGTACCATAAACAGTATGCTAACAAGCAAAATAGCTCTTGGTAAACATTCATCTCCACCGGTGAGTGGGACTACAACAGAGTAGCATACTTGCCATGAGTCTTGAGCATGTCCTGCCATCAATGGGCTTACTTTACAGAGACGATGGAGAGTGTTAGTTAATTTGGTGAGTTAATTCAGTAGAAACAGTCATGTTAACTAAGCTCCTGATATATTAAAATGACATATAAAGTAGTACAGTACAGAAGACAGCTGAACTGGGAGGTATAAGTGGCCCAACGAAGATGCCTTCACTCATCCCTGGTTAATATAAACCAAAATGAAAACCAAACCCATTGTCGTTGAGTCAATTCCGACTCATAGCAACTCTATAGGACAGAGAACTGCCCCACAGGGTTTCCAAGAAGAAGCAGCTGGTGGACTCAAATTGCTGTCCTTCTGGTTAGCAGACGAATGCTGAACAACTGTGACAGCAGGTATCCTGGTTACTATAGCAGTCTTAAAAATTTTTGTTCGTTTTAGTATTCAGATCATGCTTTACAAAAAGTTAGCTTTGTGTATGTTTTTTGTAAATACCGCTTAATCTAAAAGACTAAGTCTCTAAATGAAGAGAAGGGATTAGCAATGTCAAGGCAAGAAAAGGGTGAATGGGGGTCAGTCTTGAGTTTAAGTCTACTAGCAGGAATAAAACAAAAGGCAATCAGCAGTGCCTGTCAAGTCTTCTTCCCCTGTTTAACATAGCTGTAGTTCTCCTTATAAAAAACAGCTTGGGAATTATGAAGAAGTCTTGATATTCTATTAATTTCAGATGACCTAAGGTTTTCCATACAAAAATTTATGCATTCATTGTTATATGATTCTAATTGCTCTCCCCATACTGTGACAGCACATTCCTCCTTTCCACCCCTGATTCCCCATGTCCATTCAACCAGCTCCTAAACCCTCTCTACCATCCCATCTCAACTCCGGACAGAAGCTGCCCATTTAGTCTCTTCTATCTACTGGAGCTAAGGAGGCACACTCCTCCACGAGTATCACTTTGTGTCCCACAGTCCAGTTCAATCCCTGTCTGAAGAGTTGGCCTCAGAAATTGTTTTAGTTCTGAGCTGATAGAGAATCCAGGAGCCATGCTTTCCGGGGTTCCTCCAGCCTCAGTCAGACCATTAAGTCTGGTCTTCTTACTAGAATTTGAGTTCTGCACCCCAC
>NW_004444095.1:4841049-4853223 GCF_000243295.1 Trichechus manatus latirostris | reverse complement strand
TGTTATCGGTTTATTTAGTTGTTATACCTCTGTTTGTGTTAGTTTAGGTAGGTAGTGAGTTTCTAGAAATTTGTCCATTTCCTCTAGGTTTTCAAATATGTTAGAGTACAATTTTTCATAGTATTCTGTTATGATTGTTTTAATTTCAGTTGGATCTGTTGTGATATCACCCATCTCATTTCTTATACGGGTTATCTGCTTCCTCTCCTGTTTTTCTTTTGTCAATTTGGCCAATGGTTTATCAATTTTGTTGATCTTTTCAAAGAACCATCTTTTGGTCTTGTTAACTCTTTCAATTGTTTTTCTATTCTCTATTTCATTTAATTCTGCTCTAATTCTTATTATTTTCTTTCTTCTAGCTCCAGAGGGCTACCTTTGCTGCTCTTTTTCTCCTGTTCCAGTTGTAGGGCTAATGTTTTGATTATGGCCCTTTCTTCTTTTTGGATGTGTGGGTTTATTGCTATAAACTGACCTCTGAGCACTGCTTTTGCTGTGTCCCAAGGTTCTAGTAGGATGTGTTTTCATTCTCTTTTGATTGTATGAATTTCTTTATTCCATCCTTAATTTCTTTTATAACCCAGTAGTTTTTGAGAAAGGTGTTGTTGTTTCCATGTGTTTGAGATTTTTTTTTTTCTTGCTTCTTCTGTTGTTGATTTTTACTTTAATGGCTTTATGGTCAGAAAAGCTGCTTTGTAATATTTGGATGCTTTGGATTTTGTTAAGGCTTGCTTTATGGCCTAATACGTGGTCTATTCTTGGGAATGTTCCATGTGCGTTGGAAAAGAAAGTATACCTGGCTGCTGTTGGGTGGAGTGTTTGGTATATGTCTAGAAGATCAAGTTGGTTGATTGTAGCATTTAGCTCTTACATGTCTTTGTTGAGCTTCTTTCTGGATGTTCTGTCCCTCACTGAAAGTGGTGTGTTGAAGTCTCCTACTACTATCGTGGAGCTGTCTATCTCTCTTTTCAGTGCTGTCAGAGTTTGTTTTATGTATTTTGGAGCCCTGTTGTTGGATGCATAAATATTTATTATACTTATGTCCTTTGGTATATTGACCCTTTAGTCATTATACAGCGTCCTTCCTTATCCTTTGTGGTGGATTTTACTTTAATGTCTATTTTGTCAGAGATTAATATTGCCACTCCTGCTCTTTTCTTAGTGTTGTTTGCTTGATATATTTTTTTCTGTCCTTTGAGCTTTAGTTTATTTGTGTCTTTAAGTCTAGGGTGTGTCTCTTGTAGGCAGCATACAATCTGCCACTCTCTGTCTCTTTATTGGTACATTTAGTCCATTTATATTCAGTGTAATTATTGATACTTATGAGTTTAGTGCTGTCATTTTGATGTCTTTTTTTGTGTGTTGTTCACGGATTCTTTGTTCCGCTTAATTTTCTGTACTGAGTCATTTTTCTTTAAGTGTTTTCTTTTTATCGTTTTCATTGTTGTTGATTTTGTGTTTGCTGAGTCTTTACATTATTCTAGTTTTTTATTTTGACTTGTAGAATTGCTAGTTTCCTTTGTGGTTACCTTAATATTTATCCCTAGTCTTCTAAGTTTATACCAGTCTTTTATTTCTTTATATTGCCTTGACTTCCTTTCCATATGAAAAACTATGTCTACATTTTTAAGTCCCTCTTTTTGTTTTAATGTTGTCTACTTTTACATATTGACATCTGTTTCCCTATTTTCAGTGTTTTAGCTTTGATTTACTTTTGTGACTTCCCTATCTGGGTTGATATCTGGTTGCTCTATCCTGTGTTCTAATCTTGAGTTGTTATCTGATGTTACTGATTTTCTAACTGGAGGACTACCTTTAGTATTTCCTGTAATTTTGGTTTGGTTTTTGCAAATTCCCTAAACTTCTGTTTATCTGGAAATGCCCTAATTTTGCCATCGTATCTGAGAGAAAGTTTTGCTGGATATATATTCTTGGCTGGCAGCTTTTTTCCTTCAAGGCTTTATATAAGTCATCCCATTGCCTTCTTGCCTGCATGGTTTCTACTGAGTAGTCCGAACGTAGTCTTATTGACTCTCCTGTGTAGATGACTTTTCGTTTATCCCTATGCACTCTTAACATTCTCCCTTTATCTTTGGTTTTTGCAAGTTTGATTATAATATGTCTTGGTGACTGTTATCCCCCCCTGTTCTGGTACTCCAATCACTCCTAGGTTATTCCTCTTGATAGAGTCCCACATACTTCTTAGGTTTTCTTCTTTGTTTTTAATCCTTTTATCTGATTTTTCCTCAAATAAGTTGGTGTCAAGTGCTTTATCTTCATTCCCACTAATTTTGACTTCTATTGCCTAAATTCTGCTCTTATGACTTTCTATTGAGCTGTCCAATTCTGAAATTTTATTGATAATGTTCTGGATTTCTGATTGCTGTCTCTCTAAGGATTCTTGCAGCCTGTTAAATTTGTCATTATGCTCTTCTCAAATCTTTTTAATTTCCTCTATTGCATGTTCTGCATTTTGCTTAATTTCCTTCCTAATTTCTTGAAGAGTTCTGTATATTAATCTTTTGTACAGTGCCTCTGGTAATTCCAAGAAATTTTCCTCCTCTGGAAGATTTCTGGATTCTTTATTTTGGGAGCTTGCTGAAGCCATCATGGATTGCCTCTTTAGGGGATTTGATATTTACTGTTGTCTCCAAGCTATCAATAAGTTATTGTATTTATTTGTTTTATTTTTGCTTACTGTGTCCTAGCTCCTTATTTTGTTTTGGTATGCCTAAACAGGCTGCTCGTATGAGCTAGTTTGATTATTGGCACCTTTGAAGCTCTAATGTCCAGACACCAGGTGGTTAGATCTGTTACTAGATACGTGAGCTCAGGAGTCTGCCCACTCCTCTTGTATGGATTCAGCTCAGGTGCCCAGGTAGGTAGCCACCAAGGCTTACAGTCCTAGACAGGCATGGGTGAGTGGTGTAGGCACAGGCATCTGGCTGCAGCAGCGGGACACTCTCTGAGCAAGGTAGGGCCTGACGGCTGCCCCCGAGTGTCCAGGAGGAAGACATGTCCCTCTTCCTTAGAGCACGTAGGTAAGTGGGATTTGCAGCCAGACTGTGGGCACTTAATGCTGTTAGCTGTAAGACTGAGGGGTACCTCTTATTCATGGGCCCCTATTGCAGGTGGCTTGGTGGTGTGGGTGGAGCCACCAGTCCTGAGGCCCCTGATGTGGGTAGGTGAAGACCCTGCTTAATGGGCAGAGCAGTGTCAAATGTCAAGAACCTGCCACTTCACAGCTGAAACAGTTGAAGTTAGAGTTCCAGTATATACCCTGTTTTACTGCGGTAATGAGGACCTACACTGTTGAGATGGGCCACACAAATTTATGCAGGGGGAAAGGTACTCAAAGTCCATGGATCCCTTATGCCTGTGCCTAGGCAACGGAGCTGTGCCTACCCTGGGTTCCTGGCTTAGGGGAGCCGGCAGTTTATTTTTTCCCATTTGTTACTTTGTTCACACTCCAAGGCAGGGAGAGTGGCTCCAGGGCTGTGAAGGATCCTACTTCCATCCCAGGGGACTCAGCAATTGCTGAAGCCAATCCAGGACCCAGTGCAGAGCAGGGAGCCGGGAGGTACTCGGAGAGAGGTTTTTCCCTAAGGGGGGTGATTTTGATCCACGGGGTAAGCTGTATGCAAGTACTTATCTTTCGTAGAGGGCTGCTTCTCACTGAATCTGGGTGGCCATGTAGACTCTCCAGTACTGGGTCTCTCCTGGTGGGGAAAACGTGCCTCCTGAGCACGGTTGCTTGCCTGCCTCACCACTCACCCCTGAGCTGGTCAGGCCTGAAGGGCTCAGGCTTTGCAGGGTCAGGTCTGGCAACTCCTCGCTTCTTCCGAAATGTCTCTCCCTCCCCCTGCCACTCAGTCCGGTTCCTCAACTCTGCCTTTGATGTTCAGGGCTCCCAAATTGCCATATATAATCGGATCACTTGTTTTTTTGTGTCTTTGTTGTAAGAGGGTCCACTGGAAGCGTCTGACTACTCCACCATCTTTGCCCTGCCTCCTACCTTAATTTTTTTTATTGTACTTTAGATGAAGGTTTACAGAACAAATAGTTTCTCATTATACAGTTAATACACATATTGTTTTATGACATTGGTTAACAACACCGTGACATGTCAACACTCTCCCTTCTCTACCTTTGGTTCCTTATTATCAGCTTTCCCATCCCCTCCTGCTGTCTAGTTCTGCTCCCTGGGCTGTTGTGCCCCGTTAGTCTTGTTTTGTTTCATGGGGCTGCCTAATTTTTGGCTGAACGGTGAACTTCAGGAACGACTTCATTACTGAGCTAAAAGGGTGTCTGGAGGCCATACTCTTGCAGTTTTTCCAGTCTCTGTCAGGTCAATAAGTCTGGTCTTTTTTTGTGAGTTAAAATTTTGTTTTACATTTTTCTCCAGATCTGTCCAGGACCCTCTGTTGGGAACCCTGTCAGAGCAGTCAGTGGTGGTAGCCGTGCACCATCTAGTTGTACTGGACTCAGTCTGGTGGAGGAAGATTTACCTTAATGACTTAACTGTGTGGCCTTATGTGACTAACTCCAACTTTGTGCTATTGGGTTACCTCACCTAAAGACTAAAGCTGACACCTACTTATTACTGTGGTTATATTCATTTAATCAGTAAAAAAGCATGCGTACAATACCTAGAAAATGCCAGCTGATGGTTGTCACTCAAAACTTATAGCTAAAAATAACGTTAATAAAATGATGTACAGGAAGATCTGATTTGGAGCTATTTGCAGCCCTCGCACTCACATTAGGTCATTAATACACATGAGTAATAATATTGATGTCTCTGACAGTCCTTGACTAGTCACCTGGGTGGTTTTCACAGTATCCTCTCTCTTTCTCAACCTCCTGGCTAAACTTGGCAGCCATTGGTAAGAGGATATTAAAACGAACTCCCCCTGACAGAATTTCAAGTGAGGTGCTGAATGCAACAGATATTTTGATGTCAGAGTGAGGGTGACAGAGATCCCCCTTCCAACTGCTGAATTCACAAAAAAACAAAGTAAAACCACTTCCAAATCTCTTGAACCCTCAACCTGATGGAGGACACAAAAATAGACTCAGAAGGAAAGTAATATCCTTTGAAGAAAAAGTCAGCTTTACCCATCTGACCAGAATCAGATCTGAACTACTAAGATGATTTAATACTAAATCAAATTTGGGGTTTTGATTAATGTATCCCATCTGGACATTCTAATCACTCTATTGAGATTGTAGTTGCAACCTAAGGTGACCACAGAATCTCTATTAGTTGAAAGTGAATGGAAACCTATGAGCTCTGCAAGAGTTTTCAACAAGAAGTGAAGGAAATTACCTTGCACTAAAAATCTTTAAAGAGACCATGGGAGAGAGAGAAGAAAAAAAAAATTCCTTTTGAGTCATGCTTTCTCAAACAGAGAAGTGGTAGAATCATTTACAACTCTTCACTCCTCAGCCTCCACACTTATCTTGGTTTTTTCCCTAACAGGCTTTGCAAATTTTCTGTGAAATACTTTTCCAACCTTTTCTTTCTTATGGAGTCATTGTCAAATCAATTATTCAGGGTACAGTCAACTCTAACTTAATCTACACTAATTTCTGTACTCTGACATCTCTCTATTTCATGCATCACTAATGATTACCACCTAAACTATCCTCCTTTATGTACACAATCTACTTCTTTCTTGCATTGTTCTGATACTTTCCAGAAGGGATGATGGGAAGGCAAGAAACAGCTTATCAAGACTAAATATTTCAGCCTTAATGGATATGGCAAAAATTGAAAACCATTTGAAAGAGTGAAGGCAAAATGGAGTGGTGACAGACTCACTTAAATGCTTTGGCTTCAATAGCAAGGAAGTCTGACTGAAACCAGAGATGAGGGACAGAGTGAGCATTTTGCACTACAGATTCAGCATTCCTATTTCCTGGATTTTGCAAGACACTCCTGATTTTTACTATCTTGACCAGTTATTTCTTTGAAAGGTTTAGTTTGTCAGACCTAGTGTCCTAAATTTGAGCTTGATAAACATGCTTGGTAATGGCAAAACCAAAAAACTAAACCCGTTGCCATCAAATCAATTCAGACTCATAGCTACCCTATACGACGGAGTAGAACTGCCCCCATAGGGTTTCCTAGACTGTAATCTTTACAGAAAGAGACGGGCAGGTCTTTTCTCCCGTGGAGCAGCTGGTGGGTTCGTCTTTTCAGTTAGCAGCCTAGTGCTCAACCACTGTACCACATGGCAAAGCGAGCCCTATATTCAGTAAAACGGTGGAAGGAACATTATTCTAAAACATACAGATAGTTTTCAATTTGATGAAATTGCTTCCATCCAAGTGAAATTTTACTATACTTCAGTGAGAAAAGGTTCTACATTTTTCCTGGGGAATGACAAGCATATTCACAGGGAAAGAATGTCATACAAATAATACAGTATAATGTGTGTGTGTGTGTGTTTGTGTATGTGTGCATGTGTTTTCAGAAAATTTGATTCATTGATTTCTTACTCCAAAAAAATTTAGAATGTGGATCATGTGAGAGACTAAATATAACAAAACCAGAAAAAGTAAAAAAAAAAAAAAAAAAAAAGTAAGATTTTTTAAGATGGTAAAAAGGTAAACCATTCATACATTTATTTAGAAATGGCTTTTGATTGTTTTTACCTCTCTTTCTCTCTGTCTCTATTTATTTCACTTTGGATTTGAGGGATGGGAGTCAACAATGAAAACCATTAGGAAAGCACCATGAATTTGAAAGGATAACATAAATGAATGTAGAATTAAGAACCATGGAATAACTGAAGGTAGTTTGCAGCACATTTATTAATAATGAAAACCACACCCTTTTCGATAATTGCAATTTTAGTTTTGCTATCCCCAAATGCATAACTTTGAAGTATTTCTGTTTTCTTTTATTATTTGATCCTTCACTCAGAAACTTGAGCAAAGAATGAGAACCAGATTTGTTTTTTCTTTTTCCTTAAAAGGAAGCATGCTTGTAAGAGAGAATCATATTCCAAGAAAGGCATGAGCAAGAGCAGTGTACATCTATTCAGTCAATACAAAAATGTGTTAAAAAAAAATAAAAGGGTCCAAAGCGCTTACACACACATACACAATACTTGCTCCTCCTCACAGGCACATACAATGTATCAAAATGTATGACCAAGAGTGTCCAGAGAGTGAAATGAAAGTGATAGTGAATTGGTAAAAAGATTCAAAACAGGAGGCAGGGCCAAGATGACAGAGTAGTCAGATGCTTCTGGTGGTCCCTCTTACAACAAAGAAGTGAAAAAACAAGTGAATCGATTATATATGACAATCTAGGAGTGCTGAACATCAAAGGCAAAGTTAAGGAATCTGTCTGATTGGCAGGGGGAGGGAGAGACAGTTCAAAAGCAGAGAGGGGTTTCCAGACCTGACCAGTGGGAGCCAGATCCCTATGGGCTGGATCGGCTGGCATGATCAGTAAGGCAAGCAGTGGCATTAGGGATGCATTTTCAAGGTTGGGAGAGAGCAAGTGGCAGAGTGTCTTCCAAGGCCTCCAGAGCCAGTGAAAAGTGGCACTCAATCTGCAAAAGATAAATACATGCGTTTAACCTACCATGTGGATTAAAAAACACCCCGTTTGGAAAAACCTCTCTCCCATCTACCTGTTCCCTATCCGCTCTGCACCAGGTCCCGGGCTAGCTTCAGCAATTGCCCAGTCCCCTGGGTGTGATGTAGGACCCGTCATGCTCCCTGAGCCTTGGAGAGGGAACAAATTAATAAACAGGGAAAAATAATCTGCCAGCTCCACTAAGCAGGGAAGTAAGAGCAGGCACAGCTCTTTTGCCTTGGCACAGGTATAAGGGGTCCATGAACTTTGAATGCCTTTCACTCCTGCATAGACCTGTGTGGGCCCATTTCAACAGTGTAGACCCTCATTAGCACAGTACAACAGGGTATATACCTGAAGCCTAATTTCATTGTATCAGCTATATGCTGGAGTGGGAGGTTCATGATATTTGATACCGCTCTGTCCATAAGGAAGGGTTCTCACCTTCGTACATGGTGACTTCACCCACCCCACCTAGCCACTTGTGGCAGGGGTCCAAGAATAAGTGGTACCCCCCCAGTCCTTAAAGCCAACAGCATTGTGTGCCAACAGTCAGGCTGCAAAATCCACCCACCTACGCACTCTAGGGAACAGGGACACCCATTAGTCCCAGAAACTCAAGGGCAGCCATCAGCCCCCTGCCTTGCTCAGCATGTGACCCCATACTGCAACACATACCTGTGCCTACTCAAATCACCCCTGCTCATCTAGGACTGTAGGTGAGAGCCTGCACACACACTTGGTAACCGACTATGTGGACACCTCAGCTGAATCCATACAAGAAAAGTAAATGGACTCCTGTGCTCACATACCAACTAACAGAGCTAACCGCCTGCTGACAGGACATTAGAACTTCAAAGTTGCCAGTAATCAAACTAGCTCACACGAGCAGCCTATTTGAGCATATCAAAACAAAACAAGAAGCTAGGACACAGTAAGCAAACATAAAATAAATAAATATAATAACTTATTGATGGTTTGGAGACAACAGTCAATATCAGATCACATAAAGAGGCCAACCATGATGGCTCCAGCAAGCTCCCAAAACAAACAATCTAGAAATCTTCTAGAGGAAGAGCACTTTTTGGAATTACCAGAGGCATACTACAAAAGATTAACATACAGAACTCTTCAAGTGATCAGGAAGTAGATCGGGCAAAATGAAAACAAACCAAGGAACACACAAACAAAGCAATAGAGGAAATTAAGAAGATTATAGAAGAGCATAATGACAAATTTAATAGGCTACAAGAATCCACAGAGAGACAGCAATTAGAAATCCAGAAGATTAGCAACAAAATTTTGGAATTAGACAACTCAATAGAAAGTCATAGTAGCAGAACTAAGCCAATGGAAGTCAGAATTAGTGAGATTGAAGTTAAAGCACTTGACCCCAACTTATTTGAGGAAAAATCAGGTACAAGAATTTAAAAAATAAAGAAACCCTAAGAATTATGTGGGACTCTTTCAACAGGAATAACCTATGAGTGATTGGAGTACCAGAACAGGGGGAGATAACAGAAAAAACAGAGAGAATTGTTGAAGATTTGTTGGCAGAAAACTTCCCTGATATCATGAAAGATGAAAAGACATCTACCCAAGATACTCATTGAACCCCACACACGGGAAATCCCAAAACAAACTCACCAAGACATATTATAATCAAACTTGCCAAAACCAAAGATGAAGAGAGAATTTTAAGAGCAGCTAGGGATAAATGAAAAGTCATCTACAAAAGAGAGTCAATGACGAAGCTCGGACTACTCAGTAGAAACCATGCAGGCAGGAAGGCAATGGGATGACATATATGCAGCCTTGAAGGAAAAAGATAGCCAGCCAAGAATTATATATCCAGCAAAACTTTCTCTCAGATATGATGGCAAAATTAGGGCAATTCCAGGTAAACAAAAGTTTAGGGAATTTGAAAAAACCAAACCAAAATTACAAGAAACACTAAAGGGAGTCCTCCGGTTAGGAAATCAATAACATCAGATAACAACCCAAGACTAGAACACAGGACAGAGCAACCAGATATCAACCCAAATAGGGAAGACACAAAAATAAATCAAAGTTAAAACACTGAAAATAGGGAAACAGAGATGTCAATATGTAAAAGTAGACAACATTAAAACAAAGGGGAGAGACTAAAAAATGTAGTCATAGATCCTTTATATGGACAGGAATTCAAGGCAATATCAAGAAATAAAAGATTGGTTTAAATGTAGACAAAATAGGGGTAAGTATTAAGGTAACCACAAAGGAAACCAACAATCCTACACATCAAAATAAAAAATAAATAAATAAATAAAGACTCAGCAAATACAAAATCAACACCAATGAAAAAGATGAAAAGAAAAAGCATGAAGAAAAATGTCTCAGCAGAGAAAATTAAGTGGAACAAAGAAACTGTCAAAAACACAAAAAAAGACATCAAAACAACAGCACTAAATGCATACCTATCAATAGTTACACTGAATGCAAATGGACTAAATGCACCAATAAAGAGACAGAGAGTGGGAGAATGGATTAAAAAACATGATCCATCTCTATGCTGCATACAAGAGACACACCTTAGACTTAAAGACATAAACAAACTAAAACTCAAAGGACAGGAAAAAATATATCAAGCAAACAACATTCAAAAAAGAGCAGGAGTGGCAATATTAATCTCTGACAAAATAGACTTCAAAGTAAAATCCACCACAAAGGATAAGGAAGGACACTATATAATGATTAAAGAGTCAATACACCAAGAGGACATAACCATAATAAATATTTATGCAGCCAACGACAGGGCTCCAAAATACATAAAACAAACTCTAACAACATTGAAAAGAGAGATAGAAGGCTTCCCAATAACAGTAGGAGACTTCAACACACCACTTTCAGTGAAGAACAGAACATCCAGACAGAGGCTCAATAAAGACATGGAAGATCTAAAAGCCACAATCAACCAACTTGATCTCATAGACATATACCAAACACTCTACCCAACAACAGCCAAGTATACTTTTTTTTCCAATGTATATGGAACATTCTCCAGAAGAGACCACATATTAGGCCATAATGCAAGCCTTAACAAACTCCAAAACATTGAAATATTACAAAGTATCTTTTCTGACCATAAAGCCATAAAAGTAGACATCAATAAAAGAAAGAACAAGAAAAAAAAATCAAACACATGGAAACTAAAAAACATCTTGCTCAAAAACTACTAGGTTATCAAAAAAATGAAGGATGGGATAAAGAAATTCACAGAATCAAATGAGAATGAAAACACATCCTACCAACACCTTTGGGACACAGCAAAAGCAGTGCTCAGAGGTCAATTTATAGCAATCAATGCACACATCCAAGAAGAAGAAGGGGCCAAAATCAAAACATTAACCCTAAACTCAAATATATAGAAAGAAAGCAGCAAAAGAAGTCCTTGGGCACTAGAAGAAAGCAAATAAGAAAAATTAGAGCAGAATTAAATGAAATAGAAAACAGAAAAACAATTGAAAGATTTAACAAGACCAAAAGATGGTTCTTTCGAATGATCAACCAAATCAATAAACCATTGGCCAAACTGACAAAAGACAAACAGAAGAGGAAGCAAGTAACGCAAATAAGAGATGA
The DNA here is from genome assembly GCF_000243295.1 of Trichechus manatus latirostris. Classification (NCBI taxonomy): domain Eukaryota; kingdom Metazoa; phylum Chordata; class Mammalia; order Sirenia; family Trichechidae; genus Trichechus; species Trichechus manatus. The sequence continues at coordinate 4,842,011 of NW_004444095.1, read as the reverse complement.
GATGGGCAAAATCACAAGACACAACTGAAATTAAAAGAATCATAACAGAATACTATGAAAAACTGTACTCTAATAAATTTGAAAACCTAAAGGAAATGCATAAATTTCTGGAAACACACTACCTACCTAAACTAACACAAACAGAGGTAGAACAAATAAGTAAACCTATAAGAAAAGAAGAGATCGAAAAGGTAATCAGAAAACTCCCAACAAAATAAGCCCTGGCCTGGACAGTTTCACTGGAGAATTCTACCACACTTTCAGAAAAGTGTTAACACCACTACTAATAAAGGTATTTCAGAGCATAGAAAAGGATGGAATACTCCCAAACTCATTCTATGAGGCCAGCATAACCCTGATACCAAAACTACAAAAAGACACCACAAAAAATGAAAATTACAGACCAATATCCCTCATGAACATAGATGCAAAACTCCTCACCAAATAATAGCCAATACATTGCAACAACATATCAAAAAAAGTATTCACCATGACCAAGTGGGATTCACACCAGGTATGCAGGGACACTTCAACATTAAAAAAACAATCAATGTAATCCATCATATAAATAAAACAAAAGACAAGAAACACATGATCTTATCAATTGATTCAGGAAAAGCATTTGACAAAGTCCAAAACCCAGTCATGATAAAAACTCTCAGCAAAATAAGAATAGAAGGGAAATTCCTCAACACGATTAAGGAAATTTATACAAAGCCAATAGCCAACATCATCCTAAATGGAGAGGCTTTGAAAGCATTCCCCTTGAGAACGGGAACCAGACAAGGATGCCCTTTATCACCATTCTTATTCAGCTTTTTGCTAGAGGTCCTAACCAGAGTAATTAGGCTAGAAAAAGAAATAAAGCACATCCAAATTGGTAAGAAAGAAGTCAAAGTATCTCTATTTGCAGATAATATGATCTTATACACAGAAAACACCAAAGAATCCACAAGAAAACT
>NW_004444095.1:4839132-4840488 GCF_000243295.1 Trichechus manatus latirostris | reverse complement strand
GCAGCTGATATTTGACAAAGGCCCAAATTCTGTTAATTGGGGAAAAGACAGTCTCTTTAACAAATGGTGCTGGCATAACTGGATATCCATCTGCAAAAAAACTGAAACAAGACCCATACCTCACACCATGCACAAAAACTAACTCAAAATGTATCAAAGAGCTAAATATAAAATCAAAAACGAAAAGATCACGGAAGAAAAAATAGGGACAATGCTAGGAGCCCTAATACATGGCATAAACAGAATACAAAACATTACTAACAATGCACAAACACCAGAAGAGAAACTAGATAACTGGGAGCTCCTAAAAATCAAAAAATTATGCTCATCAAAAGACTTCAACAAAAGAGTCAAAAGACAACCTACAGACTGGGAAAAAAATTTCGTCTACGACAGATCCAATCAGTGTCTAACCTCTAAAGTCTACAGGATACTGCAGAACCTCAACAACAAAAAGACAAATAACCCAATTAAAAATGGGCAAAGGATATGAACAGGCACTTCACCAAAGAAGACATTCAGGTGGCTAACGGACACATGAAGAAATGCTGATGATCATTAGCCATTAGAGAAATGCAAATCAAAACTACAATGAGATAGCATCTCACCCCAACAAGGCTAACATTCATCCAAAAACCACAAAAGAAAAAATGTTGGAGAGGTTGTGGAGAGACTGGAACACTTATACACTGTTGGTGGGAATGTAAAATGATACAGTCACTTTGGAAATTGATTGAACACTTCCTTAAAATGCTAGAAATAGAAGTACCGTACGATCCAGCTATCCCACTCCATGGAATATATCCTGGAGAAATATATCCATCACATGAATAGATATACGTACATCCAAGTTCATTGCACAACTGTTTACAGTAGCAAAATGATGGAAACAACCGAGGTGTCTGTCAACGGATGAATGGACAAACAAATTATGGTACATTCACACAATGGAATTCTATGCAACAATAAAGAGCAACAATGAATCTGCGAAACATCTCATAACATGGATGAATCTGGAAGGCATTATGCTGAGTTAAATTAGTCAGATGCAAAAGGACAAATATTTATGAGACCACTATTATAAGAACTCAAGAAAACATTTAAACATAGAAGAAAACATTCTTTGATGGTTATGAGGGTGAGGAGTGAGGGAGAGGGGTATTCACTAACTAGATAGTAGATAAGAATTATCTTAGGTGAAGGGGAGGACAACACACAATACAGGGGAAGTCAGCACAAATGGACTAAACCAAAAGCTAAAAAGTTTCCTGAGTGTAACCAAATACTTTTAGTGACAGAATAGCAGGGGCAGGGGTCTGGGGACCATGCTTTCAGGGGACATCTAGGTCAATTGGC
>NW_004444095.1:4811278-4827514 GCF_000243295.1 Trichechus manatus latirostris | reverse complement strand
CAGCCTGAGACCAAAAGAACTAGATGGTGCCCAGCTACCACCAACGACTGCCCTGACGGGGATCACAGACTGAAGGAGCAGGAGAAAAGTGGTGTGCAGAACACAAATTCTAGTTTTAAAAAAAAAACAAACTTAATGGTCTGACTGAGACTGGAGGGACCCCCAAAGACATGGCCCCTGGACTCTCCATTAGCCCAGAAGGGAAACCATTCCCAAAGCCATCTCTTCAGAAAAATTGGACTGGACTATGGGACATAAAATGATACTCATGAAGAGAGTGCTTCTTAGCTCAAGTAGATACATGAGACTAAACGGGCAGCTCCTCTCCAGAGGTGAGATGAGAAGGCAAAAAGGGGCAGGAGGTGGTTGAATGGATGTAGGAAATCTGGGGTGGAAAGGAGTGTGCTGTCACATTATAGGGAGAGCAGCTAGGGTCACACAGAAATGTGTGTATAAATTTTTGTATGAGAAATTGACTTGAACTGTAAACTTTCACTTACAGCACAATTAAAAAAAAGATTCAAAACATTTTGAGAAAAATATCAACAAGCATTGAAAGGAAGAGTACGTTGGGAAAATGCAGTTCTCTGAATGTGTTTAGGAATCTGCTTTATCTGTCTGGCTTTATCAAAATTGGTGATATCTTGTCAAGAAATAATAAAATGTTATCAGAAATCACAGCTTCACTTAGTTCACTGTAGGATGATGGTGTCAAAACATAGAATGGCAGTGTCAATCACCCTGATTCTACTCTAGCCATGAAAAATTGGTCCCTGCAGAGACTACTAGACAGTCTTTAAGTCTTGATTGTCAACTCTAGTAATCCATAACTTTTTTCTTGTCTATCTTTTTCTCCTGACCTACCAACTACTCACACATAACTGAGCTTTTCTAATTTTTATTTAAAATTTTCTTGTCTTCCATTTTAATTTTCTCTCCATCATCCTCAAAATCCTTTATCCCCCCTACGCCCCCTGGATCGACTTTCTCAAATGCCATATCTAGCTTTGCTTTTGCGTCCATAGGCAGTTTCTCTTCAACACTGTTCACTGGCACAGCCATTTTTTTTTTTTTTGTCAATTAAGAGGACTATATGAGTTCCCAAAATCTGATAGCTGGGTTGGCTAAAGATAAGGAATTTCAAAGGAACCCAGAAAGCAAATGTCAAAGCAGCCAGTCTGAAACCACAATGCAGTTTCATCCTCTTACTTTACCTTGAGATATCATTTTCATGCCCGTGATGCTCCCTATTTGATGGTCTTTATCAGTGAGGATTAGCTGCCCTTTTGTACTTGGTTCTATAATGCTCTTTCAGATGAATCAGATAATTGAACTTCTGCCTTTTACTTCTAAATCCCTAGTAGTTTATTTTTTGTGAAGTCCCAAGAATGTCACAAAGTGAATTCACAGGAAACATGGGGTCACTCTTCATATTCTTCAGTCTTAAAAGTTGGTTTTTAAGGGGCACTAGTAGAAGCATCCTCGATTATCTTCATCAGTCAATTAATACGTCATGAGAATCATGTAGATGCACTGAGAAGCCTGGCTCTTAGAAGTGGGGGGAGACATAACAAGTTTATGGCTCTTGAGTCAACAGTATAGTGATGGTAGCTAAAATAGAACAAATTCACCAGGGCCAATGGGACCAAAATCAGTACACAGTACAGCTTGCTGAGAAGTGGACGTGAAAGACAAGTTGTTCTGCTGGTCACCAAGTAACGTGTTGAAGAGCAAGGAAGAAAACGGTGATTTTTTTATTGTTTTATTGGCTGCTTTGATATAGCTGCTTAGGGTAGAGGCTGAGCTCTGAGAGGTCCGAGAAGATGACGTAGATCAGTGCTTCTCAAACTTTAACTTATGCATGAAGCACTCAGGATCCTATTAACTTACAGATTCTAATTCAGTAGGTCTGGAGTGGGGCCAGAAATCAGCATTTTTAGAAAACTTCCAGATGATGGCAGTACTGCTGGCATCCATGGACTACACTTCTGGTAGCAAGGATTTAGAGCACTAGTGATGGAATCTACTACCTGATCAGGTGGGGACAGGGGGAGGGATGGGACTGAGAGAGGGACAGAGACACAGACAGAGAGGAGACAAATGTGCCATCTGATGAAGCAAGTACGATGCGCAAGGCGCCCCTTCCTCATGATTCCTCAAGTAGTCAAAAGAGTTTCGTGAACTCAAAGCTTATAGAGCTACTCGGTTTATTTTTTTTCTGGAAAGTGGTGAAGGGGTTGACATTTGCACCTAGGTTGGCTAGGAGTGAATTCGAGCATTTGGAAAATGCAGAACCAGAGCACAAGAAGCAAGAATTTGGGAAAGGGCTTTGAACTCTGAAGTATGATGAAATTAGAAGTTCGAGCAAAGTTTCCCTAAACCTCCCAGAGCCCAGGAGTCCCTAGCTGACATCTGGGTTATAATAATGTAATAATTAGGATTAGTGTTTACCATATGCCAGGCATTATACGTTATGCAAATTACCTCTTTAGTCCTCATAACAATCCAATGTTGTAGGTATCACCCCATTTTATAAAGAAAGGGCCTGAAGTTAATGACATGCTCAAAGCTGTATTTCAGTAGGTTCCAGAGTGAGTATTATAACCTTGGTCTGGCTGGAACAAAAGCAATTCCAATTCTTGTGGAAGAGATCCTACTTTTGTTTGTCCAAGACCAGATAAGCCTAAAAGGAGAGTGGATAAAAAGTGAAACAGACAGGCTAAGGAAGAGTTGAAAGAAAAAAAAAGATTCAGGAAAGACAAAGGAATGAGATAAAGCAGTGATATTCATATTCTGATATTTTCCCACCTATATTTGTTTAGATCTGAACGAGCTGACATTTTGAATTTTGACAGACTGCTGATGTATCATGCAGTACTATTCACTCACCTTACAGACTTATTTTAAAAGGTGAACTCTGGTGGTGAGAGCTACACTGAAATAAAATTCCTAAGAGGATCTTTTTTCCACTACCCTCAATCCCCTGGCACTGCTGACATTTAAGACCGCCTTTTGGAAACTCCAGAGAGAAATAGCTTAGCTGCATTCTTTTAGTTGGAAGTGTGAGTATAAATTGCTCTAGGTACCCTTTCCATTTAATCCTTTTTAATTTCAGCTTTTCCTTCGATTAACTGAGCCATCCCTATAATCAAGATGCAAGAATTTGGGGCTCATTTTCCCCCATTGCACACGTGAGGCCTTCAGGATACAAGGAGAGAAGGGATCCACACTTTCTAATGACACTAATTTGCACTTTCAGATGACACTACAGACATCGTACCTATCAGAAGAACACTGGGGAAGGGCTCCCAGCTACACCAGTTTTGCGACAGTGTCTATATTACAAAAATAAACACATGGGAGAGAATACAACAGTGCAAGTCATCGTGGATGAACCTGTTATTAAGATGGCAAACTGACATAGCTGCACTAAAATTTGGGGAGGGGGGAAGACTAAGCAGGCATTTCTTAGACTTTTTCCATCTAGATGCAAGCATTTTCATTCAAATGCCCAAGGGTAAAAGGTCTCTATGAAAACTCACAAAGTGCACACAATGGTACTAGACTAAAATTTAAAGTCATAGAGGAAGTTTAACTATCCAGCTCCAAGAAGAGCAGTGGGGCTAATGAAGGGTCCCCCAGCAGGATTCTCCATGTTCCCTTGCATCTCTATCTTCCCTTGGCCTGTGTCTAAGGCAACAGTTGAGTCACCATCCAACACTAATCCCCTTCAAGCTCCACTGAGCATAAGATAAACCTGCTCTTCCTACCAAAGTATTCAATTATTCATGGTAACCCTTTCTGAGGCTTTCGGCCTCAAGTATGGGGCATTCCACAAGAGATATAGAAATGATGTATCACACTTGATGGTGCCCAAGGGTAACTAGAATGCCACCAGAACAAGAATTTGTAGGTAGGCATGCACTTGCTTCACGGTAACCGAAAATTTCAATTTGTGGTTGTAGAAACAAAGAAACAAAATTAGAAATGCAGTCTTGAGGTGCTTGAAGCTCACACACCTGGTCATTTATCCAGTTAGCTATAAATGAATACAAATAAAATATAAATATAGTGGAATATTTGTGCCTATAGGTGATTGTTACTAAGGAAGAACTGCTTGAAAAAAGAGGGAAAAGACATTTAGATTTAGTCTCACTGGGAATATTCTACTTTTCCTGTATTTCTATCTCCTAGGCATCTGACTCACACTTCTTTCATTACAATAAACACATTTATTTGGAATATAATCATCCTTTGCCTCCAGTGTCCTCTAGTGTTATCGTTTTCATGATTTATTTCCTTTCTTTGTGGGAGAGTAAATTATTATGGGAGTAGGCACCACCATGAAACAACAATTAACTTGAAATCAAAACATCAACACATAATGTGAATAGTAAATGTGCTATTACTGACTTGAATATAACTGATTCAACAGCATAATACATATTAAAATCAGAAATGACATTAGAAAATGATGAGATTTCGGTTTTTTTAATGTGGAATTCTTAATTTTTTAAATGTTCTTTTTTTAAAAAGCAGGAACAATATTGTTTTTCAGTGCTTCTGTTCTGCCTCTTCATTCGCTGGGTAGTATCTGGGGTCTTAAAAGCTTGCAAGTGGCTATCCAATGTACAATTGGTCTCCATTCACCTGGAGCAACAGAGGAAAAAGGAGAGTCAGGAATCTTAGGAGGAGATAGAATGAATGTCTGATTACCTCTGTCTTGGTTATCTAGTGCTGCTATAACAGAAATACCACAAGTGGATGGCTTCAACAAACAGAAGTTTATTCTCTCACAGTCTAGTAGGCTAGAAGTCCAAATTCAGGGTGTCAGCTCCAGGGGAGGGCTTTCTCTCTCCGTCAACTCTGGGGGAAGGTCCTTGTCATCAATCTTCCCTGGTCGAGGAGCTTCTCAGCATAGGGACCCCGGGTCCAAAGGATACTCTATTCTCCTGGTTCTTGTTTGTTGGTGGTATGGGGTCCCCATGTCTCTCTTCTAGCTTCGCTCTTTTATATCTCAGAAGAGATTGGCTTAACTTGTAGATTAATCTTATAGATTGAGTCTACATAACTGCTGCTAATCCCATCTCATTAACATCATAGAGAGGATTTACAACATAGGAAAATCACATCAGATGACAAAATGGTGGACAATCACACAATACTGTGAATCATGACCTAGCCAAGTTGACAGATATTTTTGGGGGACACAATTTAATCCATGACAGCCTCCATGAACAACTGCCTCTTTTGCCATAAGACTAGAACTGGATGGTGCCCAGCTACCATTACTGAATGTTTTGATCAAAGATTCTACAGAAGAATCCTGATCAAAAGGGGAAAAAATGCAGAACAGAATTTTAAGTTCGAAATGGAATCCAGATATCCTGGAGCCATTGATGCTGGATGAGCCCCTGAAACTATTGTCCTGAGATAATCTTTAAACCTTAAACGAAAACAATCCCCTGAAGTCTCATTTGAACCAAACAATAGTTTAGCTTAATTAGTAAAGTATATCTGCCTTGAGCAAAGAATGGATCAAATTCATTGAATTGTATATGTAGAAATTGTTGAAATGGTGTATCTTTTGCTGTGTATATTTTCGCCAAGAAACAATCAAATTTTTAAAAAGCTCCATAAAATTAAAAGACAAACTAGAAAAATATTTACTACTAATATGAGAAATTCATAACAAGCTCAAACAAGAAACACATTAGTACCTGTCATTGATTGAATTGTCTTCCACAAAAATATGTGTCAACTTGGCTATGCCATGATTCCCAGTATTGTGCAGATTGTCCACCATTTTGTCATCTGATGTGATTTTCCTATATGTTGTAAATCCTATCTCTATGATGTCAATGAGATAGGATTAGTGGCAGTTATGCTAATGAGGCAGTACTCAATCCACAGGATTAGACTGTGTTTTAAGCCAATCTCTTTTGATATATAAAAGAGAGAAGCCAGAAGAGAGACTCGGGACATCATACCACCAAGAAAGCAGCACCAGGAGCAGAGCACGTCCTTTTGACCTGGGTTTCCTGCACAGAGAAGCTCCTAGACCAAGAGAAGACTGATGCATCACAAGGACCTTCCTCCAGAGCCAACAGAGAGAGAAAGCATTCCTCTGGAGCTGACACCCTGAATCTGGACTTCTAGTCTACTAGACTGTGAGAAAATAAACTTCTGTTTGTTGAAGCCATCCACTTGTGATATTTCTGTTACTGCAGCACTAGATGACTAACACAGTACCTCTCAGAAGGGCAGCATTTATTAACAACTACAACACAAAGCAGGAACAACAATTATCAGTTGGAACTATTTCTGAGAACTTTAAATCGAGAACTTTGCCATAACACAACAAGAAATATCAATAATGCAATAAAGAATGCATCACAACATGGAACTCTCTTGAACCTCATTAATTACTGTAAATAGCAGGCACGCCTTATTACATCACAGTTTCTCTCACATCAGAATCCGTTTGGTATGGAACACAATAAAGGAATTATAGCAAAGAGAGTAAACCACAAAGTACTCGTCTTTATTTCTTACTGAGAAAGTATTTTGCTGAAGTAATTATCTGTTACACTGGAAAAACAGTTGGTAGGTATCTAAGCTTTTAATGACTACTTCACTGTTTATCCTCTTCAGGCAGTTTGTTTTTTCCTCCGTTCTATCTCTTCTACTCTGAGAGCAAACAGGTTTAAACAGTGCACATCACTGAATGTGATCCCAGTGATGAAATTCCAAGGTGTAGGAAGACTTTTACAGGAGCAGGGAGGAGACTAAAAGGGTACAGCAGAGTGGCCCTGCACCTGGTAGAGGGAGCTTACACTATAAGGATGATCATCTGGATTCAGGAAAACTGGAGGATACTTCCTCACTTGCCACAAACAGAAGGGGCATATAGGATTGATGGTGACCAGTGGCTGCTCTGACGGTGACAAACTGGTGACTTGAACAATGTATGAAATTTGCTGGGCTCATTTCTGAAAACAACAAATTATTTTTCTTTTCCTAATTAATAAAGTCTCCTCTTGCTTATTCAAATGACTGAATCTTAGTAGTTGCACATTTCACCTGCTAAGCAAGCATAAAGATGGTGTCCTTGCTGACAAACCATAAGATAATAGTACTATATTAACTCCTCTGTATTCTCTTAAGACATGTTCAAAATTTGAAACGTGTCCCTCCCTATCTCTTCCACACCATCTACCTCTTGCCGTGACACTTTTCCACTTTCCTGATGGACCTCCCAATCTCTTCAATCCGACCTCACTTCTAAACTTGCTTCCTCATTCTTCTGGTCTCACTTATTCAAGCATGGGGCTGACCTCTTCTTTTATTTCAGGGCCTAGGGACTCACCGTTTCCTGACTTTCTCTAGCTACACGACTCACACAGGGTCTCATATCAGAATTCTGGGACTCCAATTTTAATGGAAGTCCTATACCATTTGACAGAGTTAGGGCCACTAGATGATAGCCCTTGTCCTACTGAGATCCAGGGATAGGGGTGACCATGGTGACATGGTTCCCCAGGCTAGGCTTACGTGAAAGAGGGGCACCTCTGACATTTGTTTGACGCTATAGTGTAGGGCTTCAGAGTCATCTCTTCTACATGGTCTTGAGTCAATTCTCCTGGGCTAAGGACTCTCATTTTCTTCACAGTTCAACTTAGGCTCGTTTAATTCCTCATATTTGAGTCTATTTAAATCCTCTTTTCCACTAGACTTATACATATATCTTAGTTGCCACCTGCCACCCCACTTCTAGCCAGGTAGCTTTTTTAAAATTTTTTTTGTAGGTTTTCATTCAATGTTTTCTAACTGTTGGAATCCCCTGCTCTACTTTTTCCATCTTTAGGGTAAAGCAGGTCCACCATTCCTTATATGAAACTTTTAGGATGGCCTGTGTTGAGGAATTCAGAATTTTATAGATTTTTTTAAGGATACTACCAACTCAACGGCAACCAACAACATGGTACATATATTATAAATTACACAAAGGGTCTAGGGCTGCATATTTTCACACAAAGTGGGATAATCAAAAGCAGAAATTGCCTCATATCAGTTTGAATTAGGTTTTTCCACCAAATGACTTTGCTACAAACTTATAAAAAGAAAAAAAAATACTTTTGTTCCGAGAGATTTTTGTATTTTGAAATTGAGGATTAAGGATGGTGGATCCATATTGTGTGGTTCAAATTCTAGAAATGATTAGGAGGAACAGAATATTTTTGAAGTTGTTGGGTTTTTTTTTTTCCTAATTTTGGATATAGTATATTGGAAAAAAAAATACTGTTGAGTCGATTCTGACTCATAGCAACACTATAGGACAGAGTGGAACTTCCCCATAGGGTTTTCAAGGAGCATCTGTTGGATTCAAACTACCAGCTTTTTGGTTAGCAGCCAAATGCTTAACCACTGTGTTGCCAGGACCCCGGATACAGCATAGAAACACTTTTATAGGTCATACACAGAAGGATCGAGGAAATCAAGTAAGCAGTTGAAAACAAACCAGAAAAATGAAATAAACCAAGCCAGGGTAGGGGAGTCTAAATTAGAGAGAACAAAGATAAAGAAAAACACTGGCTGACTGGAAAAGGAACTTGTTAAAAAGAAAGTTATACAACCTGAAGAAAACTATATTTTTATAATTTTGAGAGTGCATGGTAAAGGCTCAGCATGAATCTAATCCCCTAAATCCAGTCCTCACGTTCCCACTTCTCCATCCTCGTTGCCAGCCCCACCCACTGTACTTTCCCTTTCTGATCCTAGCCACCCACAGCTAGGTCAGAGCTCACAAGTTAAAAGGACTCCGTCCTTCAGACTGCCAAATAGGCAGATGCCAACACAAGTTTGGGGAGTCCACACAATACCTGAACCTTCTGAAATGCTGGGCACAAATTTCAGGCCTGGTTTCCCACTACCCTTTCAGGATAATAGCTGCAAGCTCAGGAGTCCACGTGATACACTTACTTTCTGACCTGCTGGCTCCCACTGCCCATTTGGTTTCAATAATTCGCTGGAACAACACATAGAATTCATGAAGAGTATACCATACTTACAACTACAGATTTATTACGGCCAAAAAGGACACACATGAAGAAATGCATCGGGCGAGGTCCAGGAAAGTCCTCTACTTGGAGCTTCCATTTCCCAAGGGATGCACTACCCTCCTGAGAGCAGATGTTCTCATCAACCAGGAAGCTCTCTGAGCCTTAGTGTTGTGTTAAGAGTTTCAAAAGTGAGGCGCCTGACTCATATCAGAATGATCAGCCCAGGGCTCAGACCTGACTCCATCTTAGCTTTTGCTTACTTCCCCTGCAACTATCAAACCCTAAGTCAGACTTAAGTGCATAACAAAGGGTTTCCCCCACAACCGTAAAACCCTTAGACAGACTTAAGTACATAACAAAGGAAATTTTTTTCTCAGTGGTTAAACTTAAGGTACGGAAAGAATGTTCCTAAGGGAGGGTCTTGACACAAGACTCTTATCAGGAATCCCCTCAGTAGCCCTCAGGAAATGTTTTAAGATAATTACCTTGTGACAACTCTGTAAAGCCCCCCTTAGTCATGTATTTAAACTAACCAGTCCAAATAACCCACATTCGTGTTTCCAACCAATCACAGTAAAGCCCTCACTTCCAGCTGTCCTGCCTCCTGCTTACCTCATCTTTCAACTTCCAGTCAGAATGTTGTGGTTTTCCTCATAATACACCTCTGTGACTCTATCATTTTGGAGCATTTGGTTTCACTTTGTGAGATGAGATGCGTCCCCAGTTTGAACTGTTTTGAGCCTTCAATAAATCTGTTTATTTTTATTTTAACAGAGTATTCCTTCTTACTCTTAGACAGTGTTCAGAGCTTTTATTGACCAGTCCTGCATGATAGGCTAACTCATGCTTCCTGAAGCTAGTTGATATCAGCCTCCCAGTTGAGTCTTTTCTGGTCTGGCCAGGCCCCACTTGCCAGCACAAATCCTCAGGTGTGGCCTGGAATTCTCAGACAAATGAGCCTCAGTTACTCCAAGGGTCATGTCTCTGGAGCCAAGGACAAAGGCCACCTTACTTAGGGTAAAACTAGCTTCTTTACCCCACAGAGGCATAGTCGAGAAATTTTCTTAAATATTATTTTGAAAGTAATTATAAAAATATAAACATAAATCCAGGTAAATGAAAATATCATAAGCCTGGTCACCTTTATTAATCTTCCAGTTTTAAATATTTCAGTGTTCCATTAGGAATAGTTTTCAATGAGAAACATGGAGGCTTCTCTTTCTAGGGGGAAACTGAGAAGCCAGTTGGAACTTACAGGTGAGAGCTCAGAGTGCTCTAGGCATTAATTGTTAAAGGTCTTGCAGTTATTATCATGATAATGATTGAAAGGTAGAGGAAAGTTGCCAGGTCCCTAATTTCCAAATATAAGAAAACCATGGGTTTTTATTTCACATTGAGTTGGTTCTTATTCTCAAGTTATCTGATACTAACTCAATTATTTCTTTTTTTATTATTTTTTTATTGTACTTTAGATGCAGGTTTATAGAACATATACATTCTCATTAAAAAGTCAGTACACATATTGTTTTATGACATTGGTTAAGAACCCCACGACGTGTCAACACTCTTCCTTCTCGACATTGAGGACCTTTTTTTTTGGTGAAAATATACATAGCCAAAGTTACACCATTTTGAAAGTTTCTACAATTCAGTGACATTGATTATATTCTTCCAGCTGTGCTGCTATTCTCACTATCCTTTTCCAAATTATTCCACCACCATTATCTTCAACTCACTGTCCCCTAGGCTTTCCATCAAACCTTTTGAGTTGCTGTTGTCAGTTTGATCTCACATAGATAATTCTTTTTTTTTTTGTACCTCAGATGAAGGTTTGCAGAACAAATAGTTTCTCATTAAACAGTTAGTACACATATTGCCCTATGACAATGGTTAACAACCCCATGACATGTCAACACTGTCCCTTCTTAACCTTGAGATCCCTATCACCAGCTTTCCTGTCCCCTCCTGCCTTCTAGTCCTTGTCCCTCGACTGCTGTGCCTCATTAGTCCTGTTTTGTTTTATGAGGCTGTCCAATCCCCGGCTGAACGGTGAACTTTGGGAGGGGCTTCATCACTGAGCTAAAAGGGTGTCCGGGGGCCATACTCTCGGGGTTTCTCCAGTCTGTCAGGCCAGTAAATCTGGTCTTTTTTTGTGAGTTAGAATTCTGTTCTATATCCTTTTCCAGCTCTGTCCAGGACCCTCTATTGTGATCCCGGTCAGAGCAGTCAGTGGTGGTAGCCCGGCACCATCTAGCTGTACTGGACTCAGTCTGGTGGAGACCGTGGTAGCTGTGGTCCGTTAGTCCTTTGGACTAATCTTTTCCTTGTGTCTTGTTCTCTTCATTCTCCCTTGCTCCTGAAGGCGTGAGACCAGTGCAGTATCTTAGATAGCTGCTCACAGGCTTTTAAGACCCCAGACACCACTCACCAAGGTAGAATGTAGAACATTGTCTTTATAAACTGTGTTATGCCAATTGAGCTAGATGTTCCCCGAGACCATGGTCCCCACAGCCCTCTGCCCGGCAATTCAGTCCCTCAGGGTGTTAGGAAGTGTCTATGGAGCTTCCATGACCTTTCCTTGTACAAGTTGTGCTGGCTTCCCCAGTAATGTGTACTGTCCTACCCTTCACCAAAGTTACCACCTATCTATTTAGCTCCCTCCCCATCCCTCCCATCCCTGGTAACCAACAAACATTGTTTCTTTTTGTGTGTAAACTTTTACATGAGTTATACAGTAGAGGTCTCATACAATATTTGTCCTTTTGTAATTGACTTATTTCACTCAGCATAATGTCCTCCAGTTTCATCCATGTTATGCTTCACAGATTCATCATTGTATGTACCATGGAGTATGTACCATAGTTTGTTTATCCATTCATCTGTTGATGGACATCTAGGTTGTTTCCAACTTTTTGCTTTTGTGAACAGTGCTGCAATGAATATGGGTGTGCATATGTCTATTAGTGTGACGGCTCTTATTTCTCTAGGATGTATTCTTAGGAGTGGGATTGCATTTTGTCATGCTTATTTTTGTGGTGCTGACATTTTCTTTGTTCCTGTTACTCTCCTGTGCTGGGTTCCTTTTGTTTGTGGATGTTTTTTTCATTTCTTCTGTTTTTGTAGGTTTTGTTTTTACTGAGACTTTATGTTTTCTTCTTTATTTTGATGAGTAGGTTTGTTAACTTTCTTTGTGGTTACCTTGAAATTTACCCGTAACTTCATGGATTTGTACCAGTTTATTATTACCTGGTATTGCTTGACTTTCTCACCATTAGAAGGTTCTATACCTACACTGTTTATTCCTTTTATTGTTCTGATGCTGTTATCATTTGCAGATTAACCTCTCTGGTTCCCTTTTGTGGTTCTTTTGGTTTTGCATAGTCCTTAAGAGTTCATTTCCTAGGTTGGTATCTGGCTAGTACAATCCTGTGTCCTATATTCAGCCTGTGGTCTGATATTGTTTGTTCTCAGATTGAAGGACTTCCTTTAATAAGTCTTGTAAGTTTGGTTTGGTTTTTACATAGTCCCTTAATTTCTGTTTATCTGGAAATGACCTCATTTCACCATCATATTTGAACGAGAGTTTTGAAGGATATATTATTCTTGTCTGGCAATTTTTTTCTTTCAAGGTTTTATATATGTCATCTCATTGCCTTCTTGCCTGCATGGTTTCTGCTGAATAATCCAAGCTTAGTCTTATTGTTTCTCCTCTGTATATGACTTTTTTTCTCAAGCTGCTCTCAGGGTTATTTGTCTTTGGTTTTAGTGAGTGTGATTGTAATATGCCTTGGTGATTTTCTTTTGGGGTCTATCCTATATGGTGTTTGTTGAGCTTCTTGGATGGTCAGCTTTTCATCTTTCATGATATTGGGGAAGTTTTCTGTCAGCAATTCTTCAATGATCCTCTCTCTTTTCTGTTTTCTTTCCCTGTTCTGGAACTCTGATCACACGCAGATTTTTGCTTTTGATTGTATCCCACCTAATTCTCATGGTTACTTCATTTTTATTCATTTTTTTTTCTGATTTTTCCTCTAACAGAATTGTATCCAAGTGTTTGTCTTCAATTTCGCTGATCCTATCTTCCATCATTTCAAACCTGCTCCTCAGCCCTTCTATGACACTGTCCATTTCTGAAATCTTGTTGTTTTTGTATGATTTCTATTTGTGAATTTATTTTAGCATTTTGTTCATGTATTATTTTCTTGAATTCTCCCATTTTTTGTCTGTATTTTTCACGGATTTGTCTATTTTTTCCTCATTTTTTGCTTCAACTCTTGGATAATTCTGAATATTAGAGATTTGAGTTCCCTATCAAGTCTAGTGCCTTTTCTTCTACTGGAAGGTCATCTGTTGTTTTATTTTGGGCGCCTACTGGAACCATCCTGTCTTGTTTTGGTAAATGTTTTGATATTGTCTGCTGTCTTCGGGGCACTCAGTGGTTATTTTCCTCGTTTATTGATTGTAGATTTGTTTGTTTCATCCTGCTTTTTTGTTTTATTTGATTACGTTTGCACAGGCGGGCTGTGTGTTCTTTGTTGTTTGCTCGTTTGTGGGCGCGATACTTTTCACCTCCTTCTCCGCTGGGCAGGGTCAGTCACTCAGGTATGGTACAGCAGGGCAGGTCCAGCTGAAGGGGAATTGCTGGGATAGGTTTTCTGTGGCACGTACCAGGGCTTACACTGCGGACTGGGAATCAGGGCAGGGCAGGTTCCAGCAGGCCGTGCCTGTGTTGCTCGGGAGTGTGATGCTCAGCACACGGTGCAGTTAGGCAGGAAGGAGGGGGTCGATTGTGATATGTGGAGCTAAGGTGGGTATAGGAAAGATGAGAGAGGAATAGGAGCCAAAGACATACACACAAACCAAAAAGATTGCTAAGGGAGTTTGCTATTGGAGTGGAGAGACGAGAGACTAATAAATGGGGAAAAACAAAAATAAAAAAAAAGAAAAAGGGTAAAAGAAAAAAATGAATAAATTGAGAAACTAGAAATGAAGAAAGACAGAAAGGGAATAAGAGAGAGAAGAATACTAAACAACGAAATGAAAGAAAAAAAACTTAAAAAAAAACAAGAAAAAAGAAATGCCCCCAGGGCTGTCCCTGTGCCTCTGCACAGAGTAAGGGACTCGCTTCTAACCCACGTGGTACTGCCTGGCTAGAAGGGGCTCCCAAGCCGTGAAAAGAAAAAGAAAACAAACAAATCAAAACAGAACAAATCAGAGCAAACAAACAAACAAGCAAGCCCAGGGGTCCCACCAGCATAGTGGCATGGGCCGGGAAGCGGTTTCACAGTCAAGCAGTGTTTCGCAGCCTTTCAGGAAGAAGCCAAGATGGCGCACGGAGCCAGGTATTTGAGAGAAAGGAGGGGGAGGTGGTGAGAGGTAAGGAAGAAATTTAAAGAAGCAGAAAAAAGCAACACCAGCAGCCAACAAATGGCACTCAGGGAGCTGGCCAGTGCAGGCGGATGGAATCCAAGCAGCACTCGGAGGGAAGCTCATGCTTCCAGGCCAGTAGACTGTGGCTGCAGGAAGCAGAGGAGGCTAAATGGGGGTGAAGAAGGGTGGGGGGTAGGAGAGCCTATATTGTGGGTTACCAGTTGTTCTGTCTCCTGCTGGAAGCTCCATGAAGCTGCTTTCTCATACCTCCTGTTCGCTGATCTCTGCTAGGAGTCCAAGATGGTGGATCCGTGCTGTGGTAGCTGATAGGGGACCTCTGCATGTATCTCTCCTCGCACTCTGTTCTCTGTCAGTTTCTTATTCCATTTGGTGCTTGGCTGAGTTCTTTATCTCTTCATTTGATGGTTAGGGTTTCAGGATTGATGTGTGACTCTGTTTTACTTAGTTTTTCTGATCTTTGCTGTGGAGGGACGATGTGGTGCTTCTGACTATAGCGCCATGTTGCCCAGAAGTAACTCAGTTATTTCTTACACTCAAAACGATGCTTCAGTCAAAATGTAATCAGCCCTGTCTGAAGATGTAGCTACAAGGGAAGGAATTGTTATCAACAAATAGTAAGAAATCCTAAAGTCTTGAGGATGGTGTTTCATTTTTGGGAGAGAGCATTTCTGCCATTCTTCAGGTCTTAAATACTATTTTGGGTTTCCCACCAAATATTTCAGATGGTGAAAGATCTGGGAATTTTTCTCTGCAAATAATCTACTCCAATAAATTGTTTTTTTCATAGGCAAGATGAAACGTAGTAAAAAAAAAAAAAAAAGATACAGGAGACAGATAACCTGCCAATCCTAGGCAATTACAGAATCCCAATTTCATTTTCAAGAGGTGTAAAAAGCCCTCATAGATAGAAAAACAAAACAAAACGAATACAGCGTCTCTTTAAGACCAGGAGCAATGTAGTACTGTGATTGATCCTTAGCTCAGAGCACACAGTAGGTGTTTAATAAATATTTGGAGATTGATCAATCTTCCATTCAGGAAATATATGTCCCTTTTCCTATGCCGGGCTCTGGACTAGGTCCTGTGGAGGACGAGAACAATTTAATGCCTACGGAAGGATTCAGATCCAACTTGCTGTAATGCAATAAAGCTTTAATGAATAAAGGCTTTAGCAAACAGGCAACTAAAGAGCAGAGCAGCGGCGATGCAAATAAGGTTTAGTTCACATTTCGCCTGAGCTCATTCCATTTTGGCGCCTGCAGTCTCTGAGCAATCGCCACTCATAGAGGGCGCAGAAGAGGCGAGGCCAGAGAACCGAAGGGCAGTAGGTTTTGGGGAGACGTAAGGAAATAGTGAAAAACGGGGGAGGGGAGTAAGGGGCCCTGGGCTCAAGACTGGTCCGTCCTAGGTTTGAAAAGGGAGGACCAAACGTCTTTAGTCACTTTTCTCCTCCTCCTTTCAGACGAGATATTGGCCGGGGCCAGGGGAGACGGCGGGAGTTGTCACATCACTGAGATAGAAGACTGCCCGGCCTCCAACCCACCACATAGGAAACCTAGGAATCAACGTCTACCGCCTTCTAAAAAACGACCCCTCCCGCTCGCTGGGAAAGGACACCCATGTGACCCGGCGAGGGGGAACGCGGCGATTCCGGAGAAGCGCGGCGGGGGCGGACACTGGCTTCGAGCCTGGCTGGGCGGGAGGGCGCGCGGGCGGCGGAGTCCTGGGCGGGGCCGGAGCTAGAGTCGCCCCCACCCGCTCGGCGCCCCTCCCGCAGCGGGGC
>NW_004444095.1:4794384-4811170 GCF_000243295.1 Trichechus manatus latirostris | reverse complement strand
CGGCACGGGCCGGCAGGGAAGGTCCACGCGGGAGCAGCGTCGCTGCGGTGCTGACATCCGCCCCAGCCGGCCGCCCGCAGACCCCTCTCGCGACGCGCGTCTCGGCGGCGGCGGCTTCCATCCTCGGCGGCCGGGCTCCCGATCTCCGTCCCGCCTGCGTCCTTGGTCCGCGGGGCCGGGCAGCCGCAGCGACGGGCATGGCTTCGGCGGGCAGCGGCATGGAGGAGGTGCGCGTGTCGGTGCTGACCCCGCTGAAGCTGGTCGGGCTGGTGTGCATCTTCCTGGCGCTGTGTCTGGACCTGGGCGCCGTGCTGAGCCCGGCCTGGGTCACGGCTGACCACCAGTACTACCTGTCCCTGTGGGAGTCCTGCCGGAAGCCCGCCAGTCTGGACATCTGGCACTGCGAGTCCACGCTCAGCAGCGGTGAGGACCCCGCGCCGCGACCCCGCCGCCTCGCGCCGCACTGTCCGGGACCGCCACCACCCCCTCTCCCCGCCGCTTCGGTGCCCCCCACCCATGCCCTTCCCACCCCATTCCATCTCTTCCCGGAGCCTCGGGCTCCAGCCACCTCCCTGACATCCACCCCTCTCCCCTCCCCAACCCTGGTCGCCAAACCTAAAGCGACGTCCCACGCCCTCTCCCTCCTCTCCTGGCCATTTCTCCCTCTCTGGAGTAACACGTATGCTATTCTGGGTAATTGTAATTTAGAGCGAGAAACATGTGGCTGGGTTAAAAATGCAACCCCTTCTACACCCTCTTTAAAAAAGCAATAAGCAAAAAACGCCCCAACTCCGCCAAGATGCTTTGGGTTCTCGGCTCAGGCCCCCTCACTCTTCTCTGCCCTCTCAGGGAGGAATTTGCCTGAGTTTACCTTTCCGTGCCCACGTTTCTGCCTGTTCTACTCCACCTTATCTGGGTTTCCCCAGTGAGTTTTGGTTTGGATTTGATCTCTTTAGGTTTTTGAGGGATATGGAGAGGTGGGAGAGGGACAGGCATAATTTCCTTTTTTGGTGACATGGTAGTTGGTTGTGAGTTGCCCTTCCTTCTCCCCACCCTTGGTATGTCCGCTCTCCTGCCAGACCTTTCTTTCTCTTCTCCATGAGCTACCGATGCCTGGAAAGTTGTGGCTTATTGAGCCAGCACTACAAGCTGCAAATGGAGCCCCTCGGGGCGAGGAGGTCGGGGAGAAATGGAGGAGAAGAACCACAGGGGCGGCTAGCCCCTGAGGCAGGGGGTGTTTGCTTCTTTATTCCCTCCTTGACTCTCAGTTGTCTTCCACAGAGCCCCAGTTACGCCCTTAGAAGAAATCTGCCAACTTATTTCTTGCTGCAAACCCCTTCCTTTCTAATCTTGATTCTTAAGCTGCTGGTGTCAGCGCAGTGAAAGGGGAGTAAACGGAGAGAACCTGCCCCGTGATACACACATACACACACTCGCACACACACCCAGAGGAACTCATTAAATTCCTTCGTGACAGTTTCATGTCATGTCTAGGACTATTTATAAAGCTTTACTGGAAACGTTTCAAGTTCCAACAAAGTTGAAATAGCACAAAAAGCCACAAAAATCCGATTTGCTTTTGCCTTTGGTTTCTTGTTTTAACAGATTAGTTCACTTGGTTAAGTTTCTTCCGTAAATTTAATTTTCTTTTTACAAAAGGCTCTTTCTTCACTATCACCTCAGAATTCCCATTGAAGGGTTTTGTCTTTGTTGTTTAATTCACTGTGGAGGGGACTGGTTGGCAGCAGGAGGTCAACATTTAGGTCTTTCATTTCTTTCAGGGTTGGTTGTTTACAACTAAGGATAAAATAAATCTGTAAAATGCCTTTCTTCAGTATCCAGGGGAGCCAAATAAACTTTGGAGAAAATATCTTTTCTTCTCCCTCTCCAATAGAAATGGAAATTTATGTAGGAATGCCAGCTTCAGCAGGTCTCCTTAGCAACGTGCATCTTTTGCCCCTTTCTCACTGTCTCCTGAAATAATAGCCCCCTGATTGCATAAAGACTTTTCAGTTAGGTAGAGAAACCAGCTTCAACTCCCACTTTCTTTTCAGGCCCTTATCCTTTTCACTTGGCCAGGAATGTGGGGAATGGGAAGAAGCCAGCTCGAGTTTGAGGAGCTGTATGCAGAGTTTGCTAATCTTTCCTTAATTGCCTCCGTAGCCATTTATCTCAGCTTTTTTTCCTCCCCCTAGGCAAGGAAATTGGGAGACACAGGTTTAATGCAAATACAGTATAGTGGTAATAGGGTTCTGCAAGGTAAAAATCAAAGGCAGGCACAGTTTGTGCCCCGTCCCCAAACGCTTTCTTCTACCCCCTTGCTGAAACTCATACCCCAGCATTTCTGTTTGGGTTCCTGAAAATCAACTGTAGTTTTATTTTGCTGAAAAATTACTTTTCAGCCCAGAAAAAGTAGTTCCTAAGCAAACAGAAAAGAAGTCAGAGTCTTCACTTTTCAGATAGTCTGGAACGATTTTTGCTCTGCTCTCCGAGGGGAAGGGGGGTGGGGGCAGGAAAGGAAACAAAATATGGAGAATTGCTGTGACCATTCCTTACCAAATGGGCTTTCTTAAAATGTTACGTGCATGTGAAGTTTCTATCCACCAGCGTTTGGAAAAACAAAGGGGGAAAGCCTGAATCGAAACCAGCAATGCTTTTCTTGCCTGTTCCGAAGGGTAGGCAGCTTTTTTCAGTCTGTTTGCTGTGTGGAGCTGCAGAAAGCAAGGAGGGAAATGTCTTTCTGATGATTTTAAGAGATCCACTTCATTGTCTCACGAAATGAATTACCTCCAGAGGCACCACCAAGGACAGTTTTACTGAAGGCTCTTCAACCAGTATCTTCAGGGCTTAATTAAAAACCTTTGTCTTAATTAGAATGAAAACTGCCATGAAGAGGCAAGCTTGTATTTATAGAAGGAACATTTCGGGAAGGTTTCTACTGACGACAGTATGCCCTACTTAGGCCCAGTTTCTTCTGAAACTTTCCCCTCACCCATTATTTTTAAAGCTGTGTGGTAATTTTGATACCAAAATACGCACCGTTTGCTATTCGTGTCCCGTTTTCTGGTTCAAGGGAAGCAGAGCCATGCTTCGGTGTGTGTCCTGGTGTATTGAAGGTGGCGTCAGCACTTCTAATATGAACCAGTAATCCGGGTGTCAGTCAGCCGTAATGCTTTTCTGTGGTGTCCCAATTCAATGTATTGGGGACAGTCCAGGCACTCATTTTTAAGCGGTAAGTTTTCCAGAAAGACAAAGGAGAAGATGATGATCAAATTCATGGTGGATACAGAAAAAGAAAAAAGAAAAATAAAAGTATGCTTGGTAGGAAGTTTAGAATAGGTAGCATTACATGGCTGCCAGCCGGCCACAAAATTTCTTTCTAAAGATAGTTTTCCCCACTACTGGGTTTTTGGCAGCCTTTTAATAAATCTTAACTCTTTAAAAAAAATTATAATAATGATTTTAGACTTCTGCTTAGTCACATCTAGTTTTGATAACTTTTCTTTTTCTAGAATATCATGATTTGTTTTTCATAGTCTGAACAATCATGAGAGAATTCTTAATGCAAATAGGAGGTGGCACAAGTGTATACAGAATGCTGAGGCCCTAAACTCTACATCAAAACGGGCTTTACTGTATAACCTCTAGGGTGATTTTACATTTCTTGTTTAAAATTTATAAATGTATATTTTATGTAAAGCAGATTGATATTTGATAGCAGTATGATGTATTGAGTAAGTTAAAAGCAAGGACATGCAGATGGCCCAATGAACACATTTTACTGAGAGTATTTTGGGCTGTATCAAGTGCATTTATCTGTCGTTCCATCCACAGAATACTTGATCCACTAGTTAATGCCTTTTTTTAAGGAATATTGTTAACATCATTCACCTACTGTCCTAAAAATAACTGCATTTGTAAGGTGAGTCACTGGCAGTGCACCCTATGCTAATAACAGGTGAATATTATTATTTTCCGTTGACAAGAGGTTCTTTTAAGAATGCTTTATATGTAGCTCTTTTTTTTAAAACTTTAATATAAAACCCCATTTTAAAAGACATTATAAGAAGACCTGTCTTATGTGGTAGTTTAAGATAAACCGAACTGCCTGGACACCTGCACATCTTAGAAAATCTGAGATATAGTGATTCTTTGTTCAGATATGTATCATTGGTGCATTTTTTCATCCATATCTTAATTGAGAAATAGAATTTCATTGATAAAACTCACAATGTAATTCCCTCCAGGGAAGGTTCTGCTTGTTGCTTGAAATGGGCTGATATTGACACATGTTTACAAATAGCTCAGCAAGCCTGGAAGTCACTCTAGTTGTACCCTCCTCTGGCTTCCTCGAAAACAACATAAGTACAACAAATACAGTTTTGTTTAACCTGTACAGCATAGACAAATGGGTGGAAAATTAACAAAGAGTACCAGTTAACACCACGACTTTCTCAATTAATAAACCAGATAAAATCCAAGTATAACTTATTTCACAATTTTCATGGTGATTTTCTTTTAAAATCTCCTCGACTTTCAAGTTCTTCAGATTCACTCTTACAAGTGACATTATAATTTGTAGGCATATGCAGCTCCTCTTTTGCTCACATTTATAGAAGGATTATAATCTCCAGGGAGCCATTTAGATCAGTCTTTGGTAGCTAAGGGATTTGATGGGTGTGTGAAAAGTCTGACCTTTAATGAAGCATTTCAGAACAAAACCAAACCAAACAAAAGCATATCTCAGTCAATTTTACCTACTGTCAGGAAAACATTTCAAGAATTTCCTTCAAGTTTCTGTTTAATAGTAAGTCCACTTAGAGCATAGATGCATAGATTTACTTATGAATAGGGTTGTAGATCATGGGCATAATCTATTTTTTATGCAGTTTTGCACTGTATGAATCTTCTCTATAAATTGTGTTAAATTTTAATATAATCCTATAACCCAACAGAGTAGTTCTGTGGGCAATGCCTGAGCTTTGTATTCTAACAGACCTGAACTTGGCCAGTTACCAATCAACCATGTGACCTCATACAATTTAACCTCTTCAAAAGGTTTGTTGTGAAGATTAAATATATGAATGTACCTGCTTGTTAAGATTGTGTTTCTTATTATATAATCACAAAAACAAACCTGAAGTGACTTTTTTGGTCAATAATTGAGATTTTTTTTACCCTGAGTAGTAAATTTTCTTTGCATTGAATGATGAAGTATTTTGTAAATTTCAAAATTAAAATTTGGTATTCACTGCCTAGCATTTAACAATACCTTTGGTAGATCATGATCACAAAACAATGATCCAATAGTTACCTTTTATGGAGCACTACTACAGGCCAGACAGATCAGTTATCCCCAACATCACAGTAAACTTGCAAGGTAGCTAATGTTATCCCTATAAATTATTGAGGGGACTGTGGATTTTATGTAAGTTTACCAAGGTCACATTTAATAGGCAGTACAGATGGTTTTTTTACCAAGAATGTTTGAGTTACTAATGCTGGGAAACAAACCACCCCAAAAGTTAGTGGTGTAAAATAACCATTCTATTGTGCTCATGAATTATGTGGGTCAGGAATTCAGATAGGACATAACAAGGATAGCTTGTCTTCTCCAGGATGTCTGGGCCTTAGCTGGGGATGTCTTGAATGGCTAGGCACTGGAACACTGGAGCTACAGGTTCCTCTTCCAAATGGTTTCTTAAGTTTGGCAACTTGGTTTGAATGACTGGGAGGCTGGGCTGCCTGGGACTCTCACTGGAGGGCCTGCATGTGACCTTCTAGCGTGGTGGTCTCAGAATAGCTGGACTTCCTACAGGGTGACTGAATTCCCTCAGAGCAATGGTCCTGAAAGAACCAGGCTTTCCTCTGAACTAGCCTGGGAAATCACACATTGTCTCTTCCACAACATTCTATTGTTTACGAAGGAGCCATATGGCTGGCCAGCCCAGCCATACAGTCTGACACTCAGAGCCTAACTACAAATCTACATTCTGACATTACTGCCTCCAAAAAGCAAAGACAAACATATAAGCTTATTTACTTAAGAACTTTGAATTGATTATATAAATAACGTCTGGCTAGGGCAAAAACTGCCCTTAACCAACACATGGCAGTTCCTTGCATGGGGTCACTTTGAATTTGTGCTCAAATGAACTCAAGAACCTAACCTTTCCACAAATAGAATATATATCATATGTATCCTGTATATCTTATATATATCATGTGCATATATCTTAGGTCATTTTTTGTTTCACAGTCTCAAATGACCAAGGCATAAACTCATTAAGAATCTGAACCGTAATCTGCTACTTCATGTTGCATGATAAAATGTCACCTTTTTTTTTTTTAAGAAAGCCTTGAATGCATCTGATGAGATATGCTTTGTACATAAACACTAAAATATTCAAATTCCAGATAGGAGCAAAATTTTGTAATGCTGGAGAGGTATTGGAGTTGCAAAGTTGTTTTTTGTTTGTTTTCTTTTTACTTTATTAGTTTTAATAACATAATTCTTCTTTTGAAAACTGCCCATATATTGAATCACAGAATCATAGCACACTCAGAGTAGAAACGGCTTTAAAAATAATCCAGTCCAGTCACATTTATTGCAAGGATAGGGAAAATGAGGCAGGGTACAATGTTTAAAATTCAGTAGAGAAGTTCCACTTAGCCATAATCTTTTTACAGAGTTGGTTTTAAAAATATTCTGTAATACTGCATGAAAACTATCATGTGGGTGTTTGAAGGATTGTTAGATAGTACTGTGTGGAAATTTGGAAGAGGTTAAGGATTACATGTGAAATAGATGTCCACTTTTTATAAGATTATTCGTCATCCATGATTTGATTTCACGTAGAGTTTAAAAGAGTCTTCAAAAAGATATAAGTAGAACCATATATGTTGATAAGTTGGTTAGGTTTTAGTTATAATCACTCAATTTATATAGTTACCATGACTAGTTCTTAAAAATCGACAAACACTTCTTTTTCTTTAAGTTTCTCCATGATGGGTACTTTAAAACAACTACTTAATTTTAAGTTGAAAAAAAATTTCAGAAGTAGGTGGAAACCCACACTGTGAGCTTCTTAAATGGATTAAATGAGTAGCAATTTTCACTAGATCACTTATTACTGCATTTTGGCCTTTTTTTAAAAGATGTTTATGAAGGTGGTTCTGGTGGTGCAGTGGTTAAGAGCTCGGCTGCTAACTGAAAGGTCAGCAGTTGAAATCTACCAGGCGCTCCTTGGAAACCCTATGGGGCGGTTCTACTCTATCCTATAGGGTTGCTGTAAGTCAGAATTGATTTGACGGCAAAGGGTTTTTTAAAAAATTTTTTATTATGGCAACTCTGTATCTTAACTGGAAACCCTAGTTTGCGTAGCAGTTAAGAGTTTGGTTACAACTTGCAAAACTGTTGTTTAGAAAACAGGAAGAAGAATACATGTAAGTGAAGTAAAAACTCTGCTTAAGAAAAATCAATCTCTCTCGATAAATATCCCAAAACCCAAACCAAACCTGTTGCCTTTGAGTTGATTCTGACTTATAGCAACCCTATAGGATAGAGTAGAACCGCCCCATAGGGTTTCCAGGGAGCATCTGGTGGATTCCAACTGCCAGCCATTTGGTTAGCAGCCAAGTTTTTAACCACTGCCTTAAAGCCGTCACAAAAGCTATTCAGTTGCTTAGAAGAAGGTCACCCATTCCTAGTCCTGACGTGGGTATTCTTCTTCCTGTTTTTCTAAACAACAGTTTTGCAAGTTGTAACCTTCCTACATTTTTTCAGAGTAGAAAAAGGAACAGTGCTTAATGTAACAGACTCATCACAACTTTACAGAAATAATCGTGATTAGAAATTGCTATTGTAAAATACCAGTACCTATAAGATAATATTTAGGAAGAAAGGCCTGATGATCTACTTATGAAAATCAGCTAGTGAAAACCCTATGGATCACAACAATCTGATCTGCAACTGATCATGGAGATGGAACAGGACCAGGCAGTGTTTTGTTCTGTTGTGCGTGGGGTCTCCATGAGTCACCCTCTAGGCCAACTGGATGGTAGCTAACATTAGATAATATTAGTTACCATCAAATGTTAATGAAAGTTTTCTAATATAGTACATGGTAAGAAACAGCAGTCATTTAGCGGTATTTTTGTCTAAATACTTAAACATACTTTAATAGCAAGACTCTTTGCTAAGCACTGCATGCAATGGGTTTATTTGGGGGAAAATATCATGTTTTGGTATTTAGATTATAAATTATATTCACACCAGATTTTCTAAAATTCTGTGAAACAGCTAAAATATCCCTGTATTTGTTTAAAAAAATAAATTTCATGGATTGGAAAATTAGTACAATGTTTGACACTTGTAGGCAACCAGAACTTTCCAAAATTTTCACAAGACTGACCTGCACTTTGGTTGTTAGGATTGTAGCATTACCTATTTGGATGGTTACCTGGGGTCATTTATGTAGCTAAAAATCAGGTTGGCAGTGTAGTTTTGATCAGTCTGTATCTGCAACTGAGCCTAAAGAGTAGAACTCTCAATCTTAACATCGCCAACTTGATGAACATGGCTACCTAAACTAGCTACGTCTCCAATAATCTACTTCACGTTGTGCGGCACTGAGCACCTGGTGTCTGTACTGTCATTTTATAAAAGAAAAATAGTTCCTTGTCTCAAGTATTTATTTCCACATGAAAAAATCTTAGTTTTGATACCGGTTGTTTCAAAAGAAGAAATAGTCATTTGAGTTATTGAAGTTAGAATCTGATTTGTTCTTTTGGCTTCCTTTGTTTGTGTCTCTGCCTTGGTGTGGTGGAAAATTAATGTGCCACTGATGGATTTAGGTCAGAGTGCAAGTTAGCCAAGAAAACAAAGTTTAAAGTGCCTCAATAATGGATTCAGTTTTCCACTTCATTTGCCACATTCAGACTAACTTTAAAAAGTTAAGTATATTTTTTGATACTTCCAGAAGTGTTTAGGCTATTAAGTCTACAGTTACCTTCCATTTACTTAAAATAACAGCATAGTTTTGATTCGTTCTTCATCTATGAGGATGTGGCCTTTTATCCAAACTCAAAAGTATATAGCATTACTCTTAAAATAAAATCTTAAGTTGCATTTGATGAAAATGTTTAAATGCCGTAATTTCTGACGAAGTTAGCTAGTTGGGAAAAAGACATAGTTTTCTGTAAAGAGATGGATAACTCTGGGAATGTGGGTTTGAAATCTTATTCTGTAACTGAGCTGTTTCTTCTTGTTTTTTTTCTTAAACAAATTCAAACCATCCCAATATTTTCAATTCCTGATGTTAGGATGGAATTGGCAGCACGGAGTTAACTGTCTGAATTCTCACAAGATAACTAAAATAATTTAAAAGGCTTTGCTATAAATATGACTTACAAGTAAATAAAGGTATTTACAAGAACTGAGTGTTTGTTTCAGATGAGTGAAGATGATCTGATTTGTTTGGGTGAATTAGGGAGCATTTGTAGATAACTTAGGGGTGATGCCAAGATGCTAGGCAAGGTCACAATTCTAGATTATCTAGGGAATGATTTCAATTGCAGGTATGGATATTATTTTGGTTAATGTTGTTTCCCTTGTTCCCCTTTTTTTGAAGAGGGTTCATGGATGGAAATATAAGTGCCTATCCAGAACATTTGAAAGTGATTATAAAAGTTATTAAAAATAAGTGTCTCGATTTGTGATGAGAATTACAGAAAAGTGAGAATCATCCATTAAAATATTAGAATACATTTAGGGAGATACTATTTAGTGACACAGATCTTTGGGTGGCACAATCAGTGTGTGCTCCACTACTAACCTAATGGTTGATGGTTCTTGCCCACCCAGCAGTGCTGCAGAAGAAAGGCCTGGCAATCTGCTTCCATAAAAATCACAGCCAAGAAAAACTTATGGGGCAGTTCTACTCTGTAACATATGGAGTCACCATGAGTGGGAACGGGTTGTTTTTTGGCTACCCAGCCAAACAGTGGGAACTGAATTTATAAGGTTAAAAATCTGTTTCGTCATTATACTTTTTAATTATATCTGATTTCCTAAAAGGAGTGGCAATTGTGTGCTCAGGGATTTGCATACAGTAAAATTAATCTCAGTGTATAAACAGTACCTACAGAGGTTAATGCATTCGCTTGTGTTTGACAAGTTAAAGGTTTTGAAATGAGGTGGGTGAAGGAAAGCTTTAGGCACTGGTGTGTGTATTGACCTTGGCTTACAAGTATGGAGAAAATATCTTCAGTAAGAACTTGCCTTTCCTGAAAATTGGAAGTAAATTTTGACCAATGCATTAAGGGAATGTGAAGTCTCCAATTGGGTTGTTGTAATGGCCCATAGAATTTTCATAATGCAGTGGTGATTTTAGACCAGTCTCCTGTATTACATTGCTAAAGTAAGTCAGCACAATTCTGCAGAATACTAAAGCATTTATAGACATTGGAAACTATGGTGCCAGCTAATAAAAATACCTTGAAAGAAGACTTGAATTTGGTTCCTGAGTTGCATATTAATGTTGGACTTAATGTTACAACATAGGGATTGTCCAGTTTTTATTCTGTAACTGCAAGGGGAAAAATATGTATATATATTTTCCTGTTTTTTTTTTTTTTTTTTTTTACATTTTTTATCAGGGAAAGCACTAATAGAGGAGCATACATTTTTCTTCAGCTTTTGTAGGTTCAGTTCCAATACCTCCAGTGTGTCACTCTGTCAATTTTGTAAAAATACTCTTAAACGGAACCTAACATAATATGGCAGCCTCATTTCAGGTTTGGTTTCCATAGCTAACACATTCCTCCCAGCCCATTCAAGCCATCCCCAGTTTATGGCCCAAGGATGTACATTGTTTCCTCAGAACTGATTGTCATCTGTTCTCTCAGGTTTGAGAAACCAAACTCAGAATTGCAAATCAGCTGGCCTGACATTTAACAATGCCCAGTTTTAATTGTGCAGAGCACTGCAGTTTGTAAAACAGCACCATGGCTATTGATGTTCTGCAGAACCGGTTTGTGTTCACTGTGCCTCTACAGTATCAGTACATCATTTATAGAAATGTGTGAAACTAATGCAGAGCAATAAATCTCTAAGGACTCTTAACATTTCATCTGACTAAATACTGTGAGGTCTATAATTGGGAAACTAAGATTGATGTAGAAATTGACCGATTATGAGAACTTAACATACATGACTTTTTTGAAGAAATGGGGCTGAAAATTGAGAATTTTATGACATTTTAATTTGTTTTGCAAGCACTAAATATGAGATAGCAAGCATTTGTGGCATTCAGATCTTTTAATGGAAAAACCATTCGGGTAGAAACAAGTTTTTGGTCATTTATTATAATATTATTGTACAATAATCAAAGATGGCACAACCTTGCTTGCTGAAAGTGAAGAGAACTTGAAGCATTTACTGATGAAGATCAGAGTCTGCAACCTGGATCCACAGTCAACACCCACGGAAGCAGCAGTCAAGAAATTAGATGACGTATTGCAGTGAGCAGATCTGCTGCAGAAGACCTCTTTAAAGTGTTAAAAAGCAAAGATGTCACCTTCAGGACTAAAGTGTGCCTGACCAAGCCATGATATTTTCAGTCACCTCATATGCATGTGAAAACTGGACAGTGAGTAAGGATGACCAAAGAAGAGTTGATGCCTTTGAATTATGGTGTTGGTAAAGAATATTGACTATACTATGGACTGCCAGAAGAACAAACAAGTCTGTCTTGGAAGAAGTACAGCCAGAATGCTCCTTAGAAGCAAGGATGGCGAGACTTCATCTCATGTACTTTGGACATGTTATCAGGAGATACCAGTCCCTGGAGAAGGACATCATGCTTGGTAAACTAGAGGGACAGTGAAAGAGAGGAAGACCCTCAACGAGATGGATTGACACAGTGGCTGCAACAATGGGCTCAAACATAGCAGTGATTGTGAGGATGGCGCAGTACCGGGCAGTGTTTCATTCTGTTGTACATAGGGTCACTGTGAGTCAGAACTGACTTGATGGCACCTAACAACAACAACAGCAACAACACAATTATTAAAGTTCCATGGTATATAGCAAAACATTTTATATGTACATATGTCCTTGTTACATTTAGTATTGGACTTTGGTTGGTAAATAAATATCTGTCACTTTATCTGTGTAAACATGAAGCCCAGTGTTTTGTTTTAAAGACTATGAGTACCAGTTGCCTTGGAGTCCATTCCAACTCATGGCAACTCCATGAGTATCAGAGTAGAACTGTGTTCCGTAGGGTTTTCTTTTCTTCCTTTCTTTCTTTTTTTTTTTTTTATTGTGCTTTAGGTGAAAGTTTACAGAACAAATTAGTTTCCCGTTCAATAATTTATACACAGAGTGTTCCATGACATTGGTTGCAATCCCCGTAATATATCAGCACTCTCCCTATTTCCATCCTGAGTTCCCCGTTTCCATTAGTCTGATTTTCCTGCCTTCTCATCTTTGCTTTTGGGCAAATGTTGCCCTTTTGGTCTCGTATAGTTGATTGTTCTAAGGAGCACTTTCCTCACGGGTATTATTGTTTATTTTGTAGGTTTGTCTATGGTTTGACTGAAGGGTGATCTCCGGGAGTGGCTTCAGATCCAAATTAGAAGGGTGACTAAGGGCCATTGTCTCAGGGGTTCCTTCAGTCTCTATCAGATTAGTAAGTCTGGTCTTTTTTATGACTTTGGATTTTGTTCTACATTTCTCTCCTGCTCCGTCTGTGACCCTCTATTGTGATCCTGGTCAGAGCAGTTGGTAGTGGTAGCGGGGCTCCATCTAGTTCTTCTGGTCTCAGGCTAGTGGAGGCTGTGGTTCATATGGGCCATTAGTCCTTTGGACTAATTACTTCCTTGAGTCTTTGGTTTTATTCACTCTCCTTTGCTCCAGATGGAAAAAGACCAATAGTTGTATCTTAGATGGCTGGTCACAAGCTTCTAAGACCCCAGATGCTACTCACCAAAGTAGGATGTAGAACACTGACTTTATGAGCTATGTTATGCCAGTTGACCTAGATGTCCCCCAAGACTATGGTTCTCAGCCCTCAAGTCCAGTAACTCAGTCCCACAAGTATTTGGTTATGTCTAAGAAGTTCCCTGACTGTGTTCCCTGTGTGCTCCATTGTATATATGACTATGCATGAAGTACATATGAATATGTATATAGAAATATCCACAACTTAGTCTATATATGCACATGGGTGTACTCCCATACATCCTTCTGTACCTTTTCAGCATACACATCTGCCTATTCATCCACTCATACATTATTGTTTGTTATTACTGTTGTTGCGGGGTTGTGTATGTTGTAGTATTTAGTGTAGTTGCCTTTTATTCTTGCATACCTCTCAGTGTCTTTCTTTGCCTTGGTCATGTGCCGACTTCACCTCCATAGGGTTTTCAATGACTGAATTTTTGGAAATAGATCACCAGACCTTTCTTCTGACATGTCTCTGGGTAGGCTTGAACCTCCAACCTTTTGGTTAGCAGCCAAGTGCATTAACCATTTCTGCCACCCAGGGATTCTATGGCTATGAGGAGGGCATCTATAAAAGCATTTTTCAGTCTTCTTTAATTCTCCATGTTCTAGTCTTTTAGGATGAGAGAGATGGGAATAGTAACTGGCTAGTTGCCTTAGCCACAGTAAATCTTACAGGGTTCCTGACCTTAGCTCACCTCTAAGGCAGGCCCTAATGTTTGGAAAAAGGATCCTAGTTGTTTACCTAAAGAGACATGACACCACAAGCACTGCTCTCAGCTCCAAAATACCCAGAGTTGAACCTTGAAAACTGCTCTGGGCCTTCTTGCCGTATCTAACCACTTTTTCAGCTTACCAATTGATGTTCAACTGGTCAGCAGTTTAAAGCTTTAGTCCTGGGCATCCTGCCTGAGTGAATCATTCCAAGTGGATACGATAACAACAATTCCAAAACTTGGCACTGTCTACCAGGAATGTAGCCTCAATGCTCCAGCCTCATCTTCTGGCCAGGACAATGGCAAGCATGGCCCCTTTCTGTTCTCTCTTGGAGGAAAAATGGTTTTTCTGTTAGAGCAGGCATATCGATGGTTATGGACCAAAGGGAAGGGTAGGTAGCAATAGCACAACAATGGTGGTACTGCTGACCCTTCTTTTTGACTTTATATCTAGAGCAGCTTTCTCACTGACCACTAATTCAGTACTAAAAATAAATATGAGATATTTAGAAGAAAATCCAGAATAGGTTGTGTATGTCTACTTTTTAGAATTATTTCCTGTGCTGTAAAAGGGTTCCTTCCTAATTAAATTTTAGTTCCCTTTAATTACCTTTGTTCTCCTGGTGGCTTCTGCTATTGGGTTTTGTTTGTTTTCCATATGAAGTACAATATTACTATTTTAAGGAAATTCAACGTCATGTGAGGTTAGGATTTTTGCAGTTTTCTGTTGCTATGTTGCATCAGTCTCACTTTCCACTGTTACTCATTTATCAAATTGAGTTCATTATGTAATTATCACTGTTTGAAAGTACTTTACATAGAAGAAAGTTTAACATTTGGAAATGGTATATAAAGTATGGGCCTGGGGTCCGCAGACTGCAGCCAGTGGTTCAAAATCAGCCTACCGCCTGTTTTTATAAATAACGTCTTATTGGAACACAGCTGCATTAAATCATTTACATATATTGTCTATGTCTATTTTCATGCTAGGGCAGCAGAGTTTAGTAATTGCAGCAGAAACTATGGCCTGCATAGCTGAAAATATTTACTATCTGGCCTTTTACAGGAAAAGTTGGCTTACTTTTTGTATCTTAGTAACTTTTACAAAACACAGATAAGCACGTGTATTTCAGCTATTTTTTGAGGATATTTAAGGTAAAGAAATTCGTTATAATTAATTCCTGTTTATTTTAGATTGAAAATAAAATTAGTCAAACGTGTGGTGTTCTATTCATATCGTGCTATGTGAAAAAGCCTATCAGGAAAAAGAAGCAATCTATATTATACTTTTGTCTTAACATATTTTTAAAATGAGCAGACATTTAAGTAGTGAACATCTTGATTTAAACAAAGCCAATACTTTTAAAATTCTTATCTATATAAAATGATTCTGGGAAAATGGCTAAATATAATAGTCATTTTATAAAAGTAATAGTCTAACTAGAAAGTATTCAACACAGGCTCTCTTAAACTCTCCAGGAATTTGATTGATAGATGTATGGATTAATTTTATTCCTCTCTTTGTTCACCCAAACACTTTGATGTAATAAAAATTTGATTTATTCTTCAGAAATTTCAATTTACACACAAGTTTTCAGAAGAGTTTCTATTATGTTAAAGTGCAATATAATGGTCCTATATATAAACTTTTTCAAAGAAACGTAGAGACTTCCAAATGTAAGGATTCTTCTTTTTGCTTTTTAATTCAAAGCTACATGCTGTTACGGAATATAAAAGCCATAGTGTGGCTTTCCTTTTAACTTCCAGTTGAAAGCCAGATATACTTTTGTTTGAAGTTATATAGCTTTGTTACAAATAAATGGCATAAAAAATGCTCTCTATTTTGTTGTGATTCGTCTTTGTATTTTAAGAAACATGAATTTGTTCTCTTTTCCCCTTGTTTGTTCATTTCCTGAGTGCAGTGCTAGGTCTAGTTGAGTGCCAGTTTTACATCCAGAATTTCTCAGGAGGAGAGGATGAGGAAGAGGGTTGCTGAAACTGGTATATGCAAGAATAAATAAAAGAAGAAATCCCAGGGCATCCTAAGTTCCTCCACTCATCCCTTATCCTACGGCAGGCAGCTAAGCGTGCACGTTGAAAACTTACCACAGGGATCATCTCAGAGTGCAGCATCTCATTACCATGAGTTTTTAATTTTGGATAAGATACATTACAGTGTAACCACAGATTAAAATCTATTTTCATTTCTTGCATGTACATTAAACTGAGGGCCAGAAGAGGCAGGCTGGGACTTCTAAACAACCACCACTAAAGGATGCTGCTCTCCCCAGTATGTAGTTGTATAGTGTTTCCATAGGTTCATTTGGTTTTAAGAAAACCATCTACCCTTCTTAGGGAATGGAAAATTGGCCAGTTTTCTCTCATACCATTCCTAGGTCTTTATAAGAAATGACAAATGCATTTGGATGAGGTTTCCGACTCACTAAGAACATGAGAGGCTCTTTTGAAGTATCTGTGTATGTTGGTCTGCATATACCGTATTTTTCACAAATAACACGCTCACGTAAATGACGCGTGGAAATGATGAAATTAAAGCAGTTCTGGTATAAGGTGCACGCTATTGGCATAAAAATACGGTAGTAAGAGGTCAATATATGCTTACTGGGTATGAATGAAAAAGGGGACTAAGCAGCCATTTAGAGTCCACCCCTGGCTCCCTGGCAATATTTAATCTGAGATACTGTCCCCAGGGTGGTTTAAAAATAAATAAACATTTGGGGGTCAAGGCAATTCCAACTCATGGCAACCCCATGTATTGCAGAGTAGAACTGCACTCCACAGAGTTGTCAAGGCTGTGACCTTTCAAATCAGATCGACAGTCCGTTCTTCCAAGGTGCCTGGGTAGAATTTGAACTGCCAACCTCTTCAAGTTAGCAGTCCAGTGCTTAACCATTTGCACCACTCAAGGACTCCCCCAGGGTACTAAAGGCACATTAAGATTAGAATGAAATCAAAGAAGAGGGAAACAAAGGACAGCAAACCTCCTGATGCTAATTTGCTGAGGGAACTGCTTTAGCAGGGGGAGAAAAAAGGCCAAAAG
>NW_004444095.1:4772582-4792702 GCF_000243295.1 Trichechus manatus latirostris | reverse complement strand
AGAGTCCTCCAACTTTATTCTTCTTCTTCAGTAGTGCTTTACTTATTCGGGGCTTCTTCCCTTTCCATATAAAGTTAATGATTAGTTTTTCCATCAAAAGTGAGGATTTTTATGGAAGGCTTTCCAAGAAAGGACAGCAATAAAAAAGAATGCACTACTACTCCTTCACGCAACAACATGGGTAAATATGACAGACATAAAAGCCAGACAAAATAAATATCACAGACTTAAAAGCCAGACACAAAACAGTACATACTGAATGACTCCATTTATGTAAAGTTCAAGAACAGGCAAAACTGATCTGTGGTGATAGAGGTCAGTCAGTGTGGCCTGGATGGAAAAGGGCATGAGGGAACTTCCTGGGCGTGAGAAATATTCTCTATCTTAATCTGGGTGGTGGTTACATGGGTATATAATTATATGTAAAAATTCATCAACTTCTCTACTTTTTATACGTAAGATTTGTGAACTTTATATAAAAATAAAAATAACAACAAATGAAATAAATAACAATAGTGAAAATAGATCATGGAGGGGGCACCAGATTTAACATGAATGCTTAATAGAGTCCTTGGGAGAAAAACTCTTAGCATAGGAGCCTTTTCTGAATAAGAACAGTTATATTAATTTCTGTTGCCACACAATTTTAAATCCCAAAGGATGCTTAGCATGCAGTACAATCAAGCTCTATTGGTTCTTGGACGACTTCCTGCTTAAAAGCAATGACTTTCTTTTTTCTTTCCAGATTGGCAGATTGCTACTCTGGCTTTACTCTTGGGCGGCGCTGCCATCATTCTTATTGCATTCCTGGTGGGTTTGATTTCTATCTGCGTGGGCTCTCGAAGGCGTTTCTACAGACCTGTTGCTGTCATGCTTTTTGCAGCAGGTAAATATGTTCATTACTTTCAAACCGGTGTTAAAGTTTCATGAACCTTTCTACATCCCCTCTTCTCAAGCAGAAGCAGCGTGTAGTTGCTGCGTTACATACAAATTGAGAGACATTTCTTATATTTTAAGGTAAATTGGTTAAGGGTTTATCATATTATCAGTTTTCAGCGTGTTAAGCATTTTACAGAGCGCAGGTGGCAACTCCTAAACTTCTAAATAATACATGAATACATAATCCTGACAGGGCTGTTGCCTTAGGAATTGCAGCAGATGTATTTACTGAGTCTTTCCTCTTATCCAGTTTTTCTTCCTCTTTTACTGCCCCGTTAGTTATCTTAAGTCAATGTTATTTTTTCTGACGTGAAACTGGAAAAAAACATTCTAATCTGTGTACCCTTAAAGGTATAAATCTGTTTGAAAATAAACATGATTGCACTGAAAAATCATGACATACAACTTGAACCACCAGCCAAGTCAATTGTGTGAGATTAATGCATATTCATTAAGTTGACAACCATCATTCTATGAAGCACAGCTTGGATTAAAATATCAACCATGGTAAAATGGCAGTTTTACTGAAAGTCAGGGAGCTATTTAGAAAGGCTTACAGACTAAAGCCCCAGCACATTATCTGATGTGAGTTTTAATTTTCATGTATAAGAATATCCTTGAATATATTGTTCTTTTGACTCAAACTGAAATATTTGTGTGGTACGTTCAGTTTACTCTGTCAGTCATGTCTGATTTGAATCTGGCATAATAAGCCCCTGTGACCATCAATAATGAAAACACTAACAGAACCATCTAGGCTGTTAGATGGATTTTTTTAAAGCTGTTTAAAGATGGGACTAAATGAAATTTCTCTGGATTTGGAGGGTAGTTTGAACTAAAAATATAAAATCAGAAGTGTTCTGCTGCCCCCTGCTGTTTTTGTTCATCTTCTTATAGCCATGCAATCTCCTCAGAACATAGGTGTCATGAAAACAAAGATCCAAAGGGTTAAAGGAATCCAGAAGTACATCTAGTTCAAATCCCTTAGGTGACTTGCTCAAGATTACTAGTTGCTGTCCAGTTGATTCTGACTCATGATGAGTCAGTGTGTTTCAGAGTAGAACTGTGCTCCATAGGGTTCTTATGGCTGTGATCTTTCCAAAGTAGGTCGCCAGGCCTTTCTTCCAAGGTGCCTCTGGGTGGATTCAAACCACCAGCCTTTTGGTTAGTAGCCGAGCATTTAACTGTTTGTGCCACCCAGGGACTCCTTGCTCAAGATAACATAGCAATTATTGGTCGTCCTGGGGCTGGGAGGCCACTGAGTCGTTTTCATGCCCCATGGTAAATAGTGGCTTATTCACAACTAACTACCTCCATATGAGGCATAAAGTCCCTCGCTCATCTGTTCAACTACCTATTGGGTACCTACTGTGGACCAAGCATTGTAAAACTGCCCGTAGTATCACCACAGGTATTTTCTAATAGAGTAGAAAACACTTTTACAAAAACATTTTTAAGTCCTAGGCAGTGACATTATTTTGTTGATCTCGTATGTAATAAAAGTCTTTATTATGAATGAGTTACTAAAACACAAAAATTTCCCTGAAGGGTTCATCACTATTCTCTAGTTTATGTTTTGGCTCATGGATTTACCATGGCTCTTCTTCTCTCTTTAAAATGAAATTAAGTTAAAACTTAGACATTTTAATTGTAGTGTAACTTTGTCTTTGCAGCTAGAATTTATTAAAATAGTGATTGGATAATAAATTCTAATAGAATTTCTTGAAAAATGATTCTGATGTGATATACCATTCTTTAAAACTGGAATTAAGTTGTGAATAATTTTTAGAATATGTTGACATTTCTCATTTTAGGAAGGTATAGAAATATTCTAGATATTCTATTATGAAACCAAACCAAACCCACTGTCGTCGAGTCAATTCCGACTCATAGCGACCCCATAGGGTTTCCAAGGCTGTAAATCTCTATGGAAGCAGACAGCCACATCTTTCACCTGTGGAGCTTCTGGTGGTTTTGAACTGCCGACCTTTCAGTTAGCAGTCGATTGCGTTAACCACTGCTGCACCACCAGGGCTCCTTTCTGTTGTAAATACCCAATATTATTGTGCATACTTAGTTACTAGTCCATTTAACCTTTAACTTACTGCCTAATGGCATATGCAGAATCTATAAAGAAATTCATTATTCATACCACCTATTGTAAACATGCTTAGAATAATAACTGGAAGTTTCTAGTTTTCTTCTAAAAAAAAAACTATATTTTTCCAAGTATAGCAAAATATGTGAAAATAAGTATTGACTGTGAAAGAAAATATATTGTAAATGAATATAAGTTAAAGGTAATGGATTTGGCCAAAATAAAGATTTTGATTTAGCTACCACAAACATTAGTAAATTTTAAAATAATGAAAGGAACCCCTGGAACAAAATTCATACAGACTTGCTCTACCCACTGAGACCTCAAATGAGCACTGTATTGCTACATTTTAAAAACGTTCGTGTGCTGAAATTTAGTTTTACTCATTGTCTTTTGACACTTTGGTTATGGAAGTTTTTCCTGAAATAACGGTTAGTTTAGTACTTACTTTGTATATAAGCAAGGTAAAATTTACTGGTTATTTGTAACGTGTCCAAGAAAAGTTTCTCTCTCCCTTTGTAAAAACCATTTAAGAGTTGCCTGTAGCTGATTGCGAGAAAAGATAGTCAGTACACATAATAATCTATTATTGATTTGGGCAGTAGATTATCAAAATTGGAAAATCTGTCTGCTTGAAGCAATGCTAGCTAAAGTTACGCCTTTTTTATTTTTTTGCTTAATAAAGATGCTTATTCAAGTGGTTGGCTTGTCTCACTTATAATTTAGTTCAGTGATTCTTTGTAAATTGTTGAGAATGGTCTACATTTCTGCTCTATTCTCAAAATGTTTTCTTCTCCAAATAATGTTAAGCTTTGTGACAACAAGGAATATCTTGGAGTTACCACATAATGACATCTGCTGAGATATGACAAACATAAAATCAAAACAGACACTTAAAAACATCTCTACCCAGGGCTACATACTCACTTAGCTAATTAATTCAGTACCATGTGCTATGCCTGGCACCATAGAACTCAATAAATAGTTATTGAATGAATGATAGAAAGATGACTGAGGCATGTGGCTCATAATCTGGTGGGAAAAACAAGCATGTAAACAATTAACTAATTCAGTATTTCTTAAACCATTTCTGTCTTTGGATTTATGAGGCAAGTTTCATGTGACCACAAAGCTATGACCAAAACAGCCCTTAAAAGTAACAGTTATCAAAATGATGTTATTCGTTTATTTTTTCCTTTAGCCATTCAGCAAATATATATTGGGTACCTACAATCTGCAACTATACTATCTTGATATTAGATAATATACTCTTAAAGGATTTTTCTGAAAATTGGTGATTAAGTCTTATGAAGACAGCCAGACAGATTTTCAAGGTTGTATCTTCTGTTTTTGTTTTGAGGTTCTTCATTAGGGTGTTAAGTGCTTGAACAGTTGCTAGAAGAGCTAACAGGTAGCTATTACTGCGGCACATCTAAAACATCATCCCATGTTCCACAACTTTCTCACTGGGCCTAGAAGGCTAGACCTTGGAATCAGATGTTATCAATAATAATACTGCTAATAATAATGACAACTAACTGAACACCTACACTGTGTCACACTGCTACACACTTGACATACCAGTAACCTGTTCCCATTGAGTCAACTCTGACTCATGGCAGCCTCATAGTGTCAGAGTAGGACTGTGCTCCATAGGGTTTTCAGTGGCTTTTTCAGAAGCAGATTGCCAGACCTTTCTTATAAAGTGATTCTGGGTGGATTTGAACAGTCAGAACTTTTAGTTAACAGCCAAATGCACTAACTCTTTGTACCACCCAGGGACTTGACATACACTCTCTTTGATACAGCAGTCTTAAAATTAGATATTTATTTTCCCCATATTATCAACAAAGAAGTTGACTGAGAAAGGCTAAGTAATGTGCCAAAGGTTACATAACCAATAAGTTGTAGAGCCAGAGTTTAAATTCAGGGCACCTGACTTGAAAGCCCAAGTGAGGATTCGCTGCTCATTTTTACCTGGGAGTCCCTGGGTGGCGCAAATGCAGGGGCACCTCGGAAGAAAGGCCTGGAAATCTGCTTCCGAAAGGTCACAGCCTTGAAAATCCTATGGAGCACAGTTGTGCTCTACATACATGGGGTCACCATAAGTCAGGGTCAACTCAGTGGCAACTAACAACAACACATCACATGTAGAAAAACCAAACCAGAATCAGCCTGGCTTTTGAATGTAGTATTCTACTGTGTAGTGCATTTGGAATCGATCCTGTTACTCTAGTTACTTCATCTCATGGAGCAACACCTTAAAGAAGTCAACAACTTGAGATGTCATAAAGACAAACTTATGAGTGCAGAATTACTAGATCATAGCATGTGATGAAAGCTGTCCACATTTCTAGTACAGATGACCGCATCATATTTCTTACTGTGTACCTGACACTAATAGAGATGATGCAATTCTGATAACTGGCATCCAGTTCGTCCTCACTGAGGACTTGGTGAAATTATCATTAGAGGAATTGCCGATTTCTGGATACTTTTTTTCTGTTGTCTGGTTTTGAACTATCTTCAGATCGTTTTTATGCTCCACAGGGCCTTAGAATGTTTGTTTCTTTTGTTTTTCCCCAAGGCCTTTAATACAAATTACAGAAAATTTTCAGTCTTTTATAATTCAGATTTTAAATAATTAATAATTCTATTATTAATTTGATAATTGTACTGTTGTTAGTTGCCATCGAGTTGATTCCGACTCATGGTGACCCCATGCTTTGCAAAGTAGAACTGTTCCACAGGGCTTTCTTGGCTGTGCTCTTAACTGAAGCAGATCGCTAGGCCTTTTTTTCCACAGTACCTCTAAGGTCGTTTCCCTCCTCACCATCCTCTGAGTCACAGTGGAATGGCTGGAAGTATTTTGAGTCTAGATTTCAACAGGAAAAGCGGTGTCCAGCTTCAATTCCAAACTGAACAGAATTCTCCTATTCATGGATCTTTAGATTCCATGTCACCTCTCGTGTATCAATATCAAACTACCCTTTGTTTAGAACAATTTACAATATTACTGCCCAGCAATTGATTTAATACCTACCACTAT
Organism: Trichechus manatus latirostris; assembly: GCF_000243295.1. Taxonomy (NCBI): domain Eukaryota; kingdom Metazoa; phylum Chordata; class Mammalia; order Sirenia; family Trichechidae; genus Trichechus; species Trichechus manatus. The sequence continues at coordinate 4,786,616 of NW_004444095.1, read as the reverse complement.
TTTTAGTAAGGGGCTCTGGTGGTGCAATGGTTAAGCACTCGGCTGTGAACTGGAATGTTGGCTGTTCATTCCCACCTAGTGGCTCTGAGGAAGAAAGACTCAGTGATCTGCTCCCATAAAGATTATAGGAAACCCTGTGGGGCAATTCTCTGTCACATGGGGTCACTATGAGTCGGAATGAACTCCACGGCACCTAACAACAACAACAACACTACTTTTAGTATAGCTTCATATTAACCCTTTATGGGCAAATGTGTTTATTCTCCAAATTTTTATTTCCTTTATGTAAATTCTCTATTTGGAGGCTTGGGTACTAAGCTCTATTAATTCTGCCTTGAAATTATCTTCTACGTCTACTTTTCCAACACCACCATTATTAGTTGAGGCCACAGCTGTTCATCAGCTACAATATCTCGGTTCCCAAATTCAGTCTTTCTCTACTTTGTTTTATTTTTCTATGGTAACATCTGACTTAAAATGTAGAGTCAATGCAAACAGTTTGCGCTCAACTGCTAACCTAAAGGTTGATGGTTTGAATTCACCCAGTGGTACAGTGGGAGAAAAGTCCTGGCAATCTGCTTCTGTAAAGATTACAGCCAAGAAAACGCCATGGGGCAGTTCTCTGTAACACATGGGGTCACCATGAGTAGGAATGGACAAGTTTCTATTGTCTGAACCGAACAATTCCCTGTGCAAGCACAGAGTAGAACTGCCCCGTTGATTATCTCAATCTTGAAAGTATTGAGTATAGAGGGGAAAAAAATCCCCTTAGATGAAAACTCCGAGTATACTAGAAATAATACTGGAATTAATAGCTCTAAGTTTCTGTCATGACTCTATTTCATTGTCTGTACTTTTGTGGCCTCTTTTCAAAATATTAGGGGTAGGTAAAATGAGTCCCAAATTCCCTTCAAATCCTAAAATGCTATACAACTTTACCTGTGTTGTCTCTGAGGCGGAGGTGGAGAATTCCACAAAAAACCTGTTGCTGTCGAGTCAATTCCAACTCATAGCAACTCTATAGGACAGAATAGAACTGCCCCCCATAGGGTTTCCATGGAGCAACAGGTGAATTCGAACTGCCAGCCTTTTGATTAGCAGCCGAGTTCTTAACCACTGCACCGCAAAGGCTCTGGAGAATGCCACAGGCAATGCCTTTTATGTTTTATTGATTGGTGGTGTATATATATATATATATATATATATGTGTGTGTGTATGTATGTGTAGTATGTTGGCATTTTCTTGAGGTCTGGACTCTTATTTTTTTTTTTTTTCTTTGAAGCATCTGTGAGAGTCAAGGAGACATTTTTACCTGGATCTATGTATTTTATTAAATGGAAAAAAATTATTTACAAATGCAGGGTTATTTTTTTCCTCTCAATTTTGCTCTTACATGCATTTTTCTCTGTGATTCTGAAGAGAGTAAAATAATTCAGAGGCATAAAAGCACTTTAGGGTAGTTTTCATCTGACCACAGCACAATGAAGGTTTATCTCTAAGCTGTTCAGGCGAGTACCCCAGTAGAGCCTAATGGGGTTATATTTCCCCTTTCCCACTACCGGGAAATTATGTCATTATGTTATGCCACAAAAGCCACGCACCCATATTTGCTAAATAAAACACATTGAAATGGATATTAAAAGCAGTCTAGGTAAACACCTCATTTCAGGAACTGCGGAGATCACAAAAGAATGCATTGTAATGCTTTTAGAATGTAATTCACCTCAGTTATTTCTTCTCTACTCAAAATCCTCGAGCAGCTGCCTATCACTTAGAAATAAAGTCTTGACTCCTTAACATGGTTCACAAGGCCTTCTGTGAATAGCCCCTGGCTGTTTCTCCCATCTTATCTCATGCTGCTCCCTCCCTTGCTGTCTCGTACAACAACCACATCATCTTCTGTTTACTGATGTTCCCATGCACCAGATGGGCTCCTGTGGCAGGAGGTTTACCCTGGTTCCCCCCCTCGCCCGAATGCTTACTTCCCTCACCTCGCTCGGGTCTGTGCGCAAATGCCTCCGCCCTAGAGAGGCCTTCTCCCATCTTGGATCTAAAACAGCAGCCCACCTCCCGCTGTCTTGCTTTCCTGCTTTATTGTATTTTCATGTCTCTTAGCAATGCCTGGCATTATATTCTGTATTTCTTTATTAATGGACTGCCTGCCTGTGAAGGTAGCAACATTGTCTCTTTGGTTACTAATGCCTTCAACTTTATCACTTTACAAACATTCAATATTTGTTGAATGAAAAAATTTGCTGAATGAGTAAATGAATTACTATACCTAACTCATTCCCATGTTTCAGTCACATCCTGGTAGGATCAGTCATGATTTGATTAGAGACCAAAGTATAGAAACCTAAGGGGAAATGCCTTTTTTTTTTTAACCTACTTAGTAACTATGGAATGATTTTTTTTTTCTTTCTGTAGTTCATGGTTGATAGTAATTGACTTCTTGTTAGTTTGAAGACATTTAAAACATGAAAGCACCCTTTCTCTCACAGAGGCACAGAGTCAGTTGATTTTTTTTTTTAATCAGTAGATATTTTAACACTTACTGACTTACTGGCTGGAAATAGATGAAGTGTGGGTTTTATAATATGTCATCAGCTGACTCCTAACAATGACTTAAATTTTTTTCTGAGACTTTTATAACTACACACAAGGTGTGATTTATATTTTGGATGTAGAGAGATTCTCCTTTTATATGGACCTATTTTATCTATCTACTCTCAGTGGTAACCTGGAAGTATGGGTGGTCATTGCTGGCCTGAAGCAGTGTTGAGTTACATGACAAAGGTGTTCAGAATTATTATATCTAGTTCCAGATAGATCATTTGACCCCTAGTCACAGCCTTAGAGAAAGTAATGATTTTGAGCCATCATGTCCTCATGAATTTGCTGTTTTATGCTAGAGACAGATGACTGTTGTATAGGCTTTCTAGGAATATTAGTTGTATTGGAAAAATAATCTTTTGCTGGTGCTGAGAATATATTTTTTTTAATCTCTTCTTTCGAGAATAGATTTTAAAACACAAACTTCCAGTTTAATTAACTACGCTATCTATCCTATTATTCTTTTAAAAAAAAATAATAAAGTCTGTCATTTTACTATATCCAAGTTTGTTCTTATCTTTTACTTCTTAATTGTTCACGTTTTTGTTGTTTTTGCACTACAGGAATTTACAGTATTTTAAAGATGATTTAAACAATAATAATTTTAACCATATATTTATCTATTGAAGGTTAGCAAACTTTCATTGTAAAGGGCAGATAGTAAATATCTTTGGCCTTGTGGGCCATATGGTTTCTGTCACAACTGTTCAGCTCTGCCCTTGTAGCGCAGACAGTACCTAAATGAACGAGCATGTCTGTGTTCCAATAAAACTTTTTTTTTTTTTTTCCAAAAGCAGGCAGCAGACCAGGTTTGGTAGTTTGCCAACCCTTGTTATATATAACTGTACCCCAGATTTTTCAGGGAAAAGATCGTATATTTCTTGAGGGTCAAAGTTATCATACATAGAGGACAAGGCAGATGCATCCCATAAATTCTAGTTAAATTGATTTCAATATAATACAGAGTATGTAATAGCTGATGCAGTAGGAAGTTATGAATTTTGAATGGAAGATATCCATTGTGTAGTCCAGTGCCTCAAATATAAAAACTATCCACAGGATAAACACTACTTTAATTTTAGATATTTTAAAAAAAATCTTGCCCTTCCTGATAAATTGGTTTATTTTTATTAGATATGACTCATCACATTTCTCCTTTAGCCGTGACTCTGAGAACTAAAAGCTAACTAAGAACTAAGTTTTGTGCTCTTAATTAAGGAGTCCCTGGGTGGCACAAACGGTTAAATACTCAGCTATTAACTGAAAGGTTGGTGGTTTGAGCCCACCCAGAGGTGCCTTGGAAGATGAGCCTGGCGATCTGCTTCTGAAGGTCACAGCCTTGAAAACCCTATGGAGCAGTTCTACTCTGCACACGTGGGGTCGCCATGAGTCAGACTTGACAGCAACTACCAACAACAACATGTTGTTGTATGTGTCAAGTCAATTCAGACTCATCTGGACCCTAAATGACAGAGTGGATCTGGCCCATAAGGTTTTCTAGGATGTAATCTATCTTTAAGGAGCAGATCTCTAGGTGTTTCGTCCCACGGGTGGTGAGTTCAAGCCACTGACCTTGCAGTTAGCAGCCGAGCCCATAACCATTGCTCCATCAAGGCTCCATAACAACAACATAGTAGCCATTATTAGCCTAGATTTTCCAGTACCATTATCTCCCATGCCTTCATTGACTTAATTCTCTTTTGAAATATTATATGAATGTAAACTGTATATACAAGTTATATGTAACAGAAAGGTAAAAATTGAGTGTAGCTTCCTGATGGAGTCTTTTGAGCCTCTTTGAATATGAGAGGTGTGAACTGGATGAGAGGAAAAGAATGAAAGTAGTTTTGTATCAAAGTAATATAAGCAAAGACATCAAGGTAAGGCTTGTTGGAATATTGGGCTAAGTTAGATGATATTGAGAAGCAACAACCAGTTTCCTTGATACGAATGAATTTGAATTCCCCCATCCCTCGAAAGCATAAATAAAGAAGGATTTCAGTTGATATTGGGGTCAACAGTGTTGGGGAGCTGTTTACAGGTTTTGTATATTTGAACAGTTTAAACTTATCTAATACTACTTGCCAAAATAGTGATGATTATATATTTTTTTAAATCAAAGTGAAATAAACTCATTGCTTTGTATCATTTCATGATGCACCTTGAGATAAGTATGTCTTCAGAGTGTAAGTAACAGTATAAAAACCAAGGGTGAGAGTCGCTACTTTATATGCTCATATAAATTATTATATTGCAGTGCTTATTTCACCAAATACTAATATAGTGATTCACTAATTATTAATAGGGTAATTGTTACTATATTTGAAAGACTGTTTAAACAAAGAATTGTTCATTTTAAAGTATACTATCTAGAATAAGCAGAGCTTCTAAATTTTTGGGTTTTATGTGTATTTAATTAAAAGCAATTTTCATAATTATGTATATGTGTATGTTTATGTAATTTAATTTCCTATAAGTAGTATTTTTCTAATTTTGATTTGCTTTTCTTTCAGTTGTTTTACAGGTTTGCAGCCTGGTCCTTTACCCCATCAAGTTCATTGAAACTGTGAGCTTGAAAATTTACCATGAGTTCAATTGGGGTTATGGCCTGGCCTGGGGTGCAACTATATTTTCGTTTGGGGGTGCCATCCTTTATTGCCTGAACCCTAAGAACTACGAAGACTACTACTAGAACCAATAGTCTCAAATTTAAAAAAATACAACCAACCATCCAACAAAAGGATTACGCCTACATCTTTTCTAACTCAGTATTTTCTAAAACACTTGTGGAGCATCCAGCAGTTTGCTCAGTTGATTTAATATCCTTTGCCTTTCGGCTGTCAACATCATAACCAGCTTTTACATCCATTTTAGGGACCTGCACAAATTAAGAGAGCTGATTAGACATAGGCAATGCTACAAACTTCCAGTATGTTCATGTAATTTTTTTTTTTTGACAAGTAAAGGGTCTATATGACAGCAACCATTGTGATAAACTAGTTGGAGTGAGAAATGCCTGGATCTCCTATTACCTGCAGGGGAGCAGCTGGCATAAGCAACATTTAGAAGTTCCTTTGCGCTGACAAGGATTCCACTATTAGAGTCCTCATCGCCTGCTTATACCACCCAGTGACTGCTTTGGCTGTTGGTTATTTGCTTGAGTGAGCTCCTGAAAAGTCAGCTGCCCTTCAGCATCAAACAGGAGTTGTGAATGTAACTGGTTAATGGTACACATTCCGCCTTCAAGAATACTCTTTTTAACGGGAGTTTATGCTTTGGCAATCAGCATCTCCGTGGGAAGGGAGTCAAGACGTGAAGACATGTGCTTTTCATTATGTGGTTAGAAATTTTGCCTCAGCCATATCTAGAATGGGGGAAAATTGAGAGTCTCTGCTTTCCCTGGGGCAACTAGAAAGAAACTTGCATGAGTTGCTTCTGTCCTAAGTACCCTTTCAATCATTTACCAAACATTGCCACAAACAATTGTGCATATGTAATGAGCTTAACTATTTTTATAGAAGGTGAACCATTAGCATAAATGGTAATAAGTTGTTCCTTAGCCCTACTCATACATCCGCCTGTTACACATAAAATTTATATTTGCTCTAGTGAAGTTGTTTGAACACTAACTTTGTACATGTTGTTAAGCCGCTTAGATTGGTATTCACACTTATTTGCCATACAAAGGTACATAGACCTTGAAGCTTTTGGTCCTTGTTCTCTACTGTTTCACTGGAAAGTTTTAATAGAATTTCATAAAAAGACAAATTGAAATAGTATTAAGCTGAAAATGAATGATTCTTCTGTAAGCACTGTAGTTCAAAAGAGAATAGCAATTAGTATGATCATTTTGTTTAAAATTCACTAAAATAGGAGGCTTTTTTTTTTCAAGTATTCTAAATGTCATTTAAAAAGAGAGAGAATAGAGATAGATTTTTATAAATATCTCGGTAGAGGAGTAGAATTCATCTGATTATCACCTGGTCCTCTAAAGTTAACTGATGGGCTGACCTGTGCACACAATTATGATGCATTTACATTAAGGGACTCTTTTGCTAACTGTTCAAATGGAAAGAAATGTCAGAATGACAGAGAATAAGTTTGCAACTAATGTCACACTGCAAACTTGTGTTAATTCTGTTTCATATTCAAATTTGGATAGTTTAATTATAAACATATTTTTATATCTAATATACAGTTCTAATACAAAGGTTATAAATAGTTATTTTTGTTAACAAAGAAATGAAAACAGTGTATCCTGGTTTTGGCCCTCTTGCAGAAAGACGCCTTGGAGAAGTCATTTAAAATGCACCTATATGCTATTTATTGTATTGCAGACTCCATTAAGAGCAGGTCCACATCAACAGTATTTAATAATTTGCTTTACCTCCCAAAGCTTTCAGCTTGTCTTAAGAACTGTTGCCAAAAACAACAGCAAAAATAATAATAATAAATTAAAAACACTTTATTTTATTACTCAAATACTAAAAACAAAATCTTGTGAATTTTCTATAGAATCACAAAGTAAATACGAAGTACCAGGCTTATTCTTATTTTAGCAATGCTAAGCAAAAGTGATTAAATGCATTCTAGATAGAAATCTTTATAGAAGTATATGATTCAATAAAGGATTATAAGAAATGAAGAGTGGAACTTTTCCAGAAAGAAATAAGTATTATAGAATCTTTTGAAGCAATTTTCTTGAGAAATAGTAAAATCCGAGGCAGACTGTCTTGCAGTTAATTTCATATTGTCAGAGCAGCATGAGAAATACGATATTTGGATAGCGATTTCGTCTACTAAACACCCTCAGTTGTGAGAGGATCTCTTTATTCCTGAATAATGGAGGACAGTACTTTGGTGCTGACATCAATGAGGCACTTTTCTTAGTCCTAGGAGAGGATGCAGTGTGCTGTTAGACCAATCTCATACCTTGAGACTTATCAAATTTTCATTCTCTATCAGTATGACAAGCTGAGAAGTGACAGAATGTGTTACAGGTTAAGGCACACATATTTGCAGTTTACTGGAAAGTAGATTTCTTATATGACTTTTTTTCCCCTTCCCAGTGAAGAGCTCTGTGCTCTATTGCTATCTCCACTAATATTTGAAAGTGTTTCATTACTAACAAGCTCAGTTCAACAGGGAATTTGTTGCTGTTTTGTCTATCACAATAAATACAAGTGAATTATTCACCTACATTAATATTATCTCTTTGCAGCTTTAGGTTATCTGATGTTTTCTTACAAGCAAAATTGTTAACCACAAACCCATTGTTTATCATATATGTGTGTATACACACACATACACATACACACATATAGCATAAAGTACACAGCAGGGCTAGTTATTTGGATTTCTTGCACAACTATTTAGCTTTTTGTAAGTTCAACGTGTAAATTTTAAAGACATAAATATAGAGAGACTTATGTGTTTGAAATATAAATGATATATATGGATTAGCATGTACCTGTATATTATTAAACATGCAATGAACTAACTGGTAAGTGACGTCTAATCATATGGCTAGCAATGTAATTTATTCAGACTGTATTTTTGTACAGAGCAGCACACACTAACCTATGCCTTTGTGTCCTCTTTAATGCCTAAAACTGTGCCTAGAAATTTCATCTGTCTTAAATAAAATATACTTCATGCTGTTTATGCTATTAGTTCCTCTACTGCTGTTCTATATTTATTATTTTTAAATATATGACATGTTTACTACTTAAATATGAATTCATGATATCCTGGTTATTTTTTTTTTTAACAGTCATCTAGAGGAAACCTGTTTATCACTCCACTGGTTTTGAGTTTGCAGTTTCACAATCAGTTCTTCATTTCATGATTTTTGTAGCTGACATGAAGTTACCTATGTGGACAAAATAAAAATAAAAGTGGTTTCACTGATGCGGCTAGATTTTGTGTCTTTTCTGCTGTGTAAACCCTTTAGACAAGGCTTCTAAATTACATGTCATCGGTTCATTTTCTCCTTTAAAATATATATTATTTAGAAAACACCATGTTCAGTGGCTGATTTTTTGGAAGTCGTTCACCAGGCCTTTCTTCCAAGGCAACTCTGGGTGGGTTCGAAGCTCCTCACTTTTCGTTAGTAGCTGAGTGCACAACTGTCTGCAGTATCCAAGGATTCAGGAAATACTGCTTAATATGACATGCTTATTTTGTTTTTGTCTTAAACTATCTTTTATTTCAAGTTCTCTCTGAAGAACCTTTCTATCCTCTGCAACTGAGTTATATGAACAATCAGTGATAAAAGAGAGGAATAATATTAAATGTCTCTTCTACTTTACTTTTCACAACAGTTTTAGGTTTACAGAAGAAGTGTGCAGTGAGTATAGAGTTCCCATATATCCCCTCTCCCCTGCACAGTTTCTCTTATTATTAATGTCTTGCACTCCTGTGGTACATTTGTTACAACTGATGAGCACCATACATCATTATTAAGCAATGTCCATAGTTTACATTAGGATTCACTCTGCATTGTACAGCCCTATAGGTTTTGACAAATGGGTAATGTCATGTGTCCACCATTACAGTATCATGCAGAGTAGTGTCACTGCCCTAAAAATGCTTTGTGCTCCATCTGTTTTACTGTTTTAAAATCCACAGAAAGGAGATACAGTATTTAAAAAAAAATTGCTGTCAAGTCGATTTTGACTCATAACGACCCTATAGGACAGAGTAGAACTGCTCCATTGAGTTTCCTAGGAGAGGCTAGTAGATTCGAACTACCGACCTTTTGGTTAGCAGCCGTAGCTTGCTATATAGCTCTTAACCACTGCACCACCAGGGCTCCAGACTATTATTTCTCCTACTTTCTAAATACAAAGATGAGAAACAGGAGTAGCAAAAGGGTTTGATATTGGTTTTTTAGTTTTCAGTGTTTGCAAGGTATGTTTAAGCTAGCTTTCCTCACTTCTAATGTTTTAAGAGACTAAATTTTCAGAGAGAGCGTGTGTGCGTGTAAAGAAATTCATAAAATTAAGGTTAGGTCAGGATTCCCCATCAGAAACCCTTTAGTGTATATAAATGATGTGCATTTTTAGAAAGCATTTTGAATTATACATACAATAAAATTCACTTGTATGTTTACCAGAAGAATTTATTGAAGGTATAAATGCAATCATGTAATTGAACCATTTGTAAGCCTTCTTGTGTTGATAAAATCAGTTTGAAAATGAAAGATCTATTTTTTGTCATGGAGACATTCTTCCTTTCATTTATCATATGAACCTTCAAATTTTAAGAGGTTCAGAGTATTTTTTTCTGCTAAAAAGAATACATTGTAAATCACCTCTCAGTCTATGATAAGTTTAATATCAAACTTTTAAGAGTATGCATATTTAACAATTATAAATTCTAGCATTGTCACAACTTTTCTGACTGACTTTAGAAATCAGCCTTTTCAATGTGGCCTTATATCTAATTCAGTGGGGGTAGTAGCATCATTCATTTGCTGTATTTTCAGTGTAAGTATTTTGATTTTTATACAGCATTCTCAGGAGCAAAATACTTTTACAAACATGTCCTGCCTGGTAATTATCCATGACCCAGTTTCTTTGGATTTGGAAGACGTGGAGAGGTTTCATTGTGAATATGAAACAGGTTAGCAGTTTGTTTTATTAAGTCAAGCCCGTGCTATGTCAGTGTTTCATTTTGATGGCTTTTAAGTCACTTTTGTTAGAAAATAAATTGATGACGAAATTATTTTGTATCTTGTAGACTAATCTACTGAATGCCTGGATTTTTTTTTAAATCAAATGTTGCTGTTATGAATTTTTTTTTTAATTTTCGGAAATGCAGCCTCAAACAAAATAAGATTAAAAGAGCAAAAATTTAAAATGAAGGGCTTTGTAATCTTTTCATAGGAAGCACTAATTAAAGTAGTTTAACTTTTCTGTCAAGTATTGGAACTGAATAATTTAGCTACTTAATCCCAATAAGTTAAAATCAGACTAAATAACAAAACCCCATGTAATAAAATGCTTTTTTTTTTTTTTTTTAAATCTAGAAGGCAGGTTTGGAGAATGTGGTTAGGAAGTCCTCACATTTTTTGACGACTAACACATTGTCCTGAGCAGAGAGGGTCCATATATCTCTACTTGGAAAATCTGTTTTCAAAGAGTCACCAGCTAGGTGACTCACACATTTATATTCTAGAAGTAAGTCTAATGGTTCCAAAGTATAAGAGAACAGGGGCTGAACTGTTCAAGTGGGAAGGATAATATGTGGTGTTTCTAAGCCAAGATTAACAGCACACAAAGAATGGTTTCTTTGTAAAACTAAAGCTGTGTTGAGTTGTTCACCAGAGAACTTCAGTTTTGGCAAGCAATTATTTCCAAGTTGAATGACTTCATAGAAATAATGATTATAAAAGAAACTTGGAACAAGTTCTGGAAGATCATGTCATCAAGCCACCAGAAATCTTGAATACTTCAATCTCTGCATGTGACAATGATTAATTAAGAAAACAGTATCTCAAAAGTAAAAATGAAATGCAAACTTTTGCATGGGTGAAGATGTGTCTCTGTGATCTGAAGGCATTTCTTACACTATGGATGAGAGGCAGGGAGCCATGGAGTCAAACTTAAAACATTACATATATGTGATGATTGTACTGAAGACTGCCCCTCAGTCTGTTTGAATGTATCATCATAAAGTTAAAGATACGGATATCAATCTATATTCCTTTAAATTTTGTATAGAAATATAGTTCTCAAGAAAGAGTGACGAGAAATGGCTTGTTTTAATCCTGAGCAGGAAACACTATTGTGAATGATGAGTTGTTAAGGGTTAACCAGAGAAGAAGCACTACTTTGCTGGTCTTTGATACTGTGTGTTATCACACTTGGCAACCTCTTCCAGGCAAACTTTAGCTGTGTCAAAGCATTTTTGGAGAGTAAGTCAGTGGTAATGTGGTAACTCTTGATATAAAGAACAAGTTTTCCAATTTTTAACTTTTAAGTGATTCTTTTTAGATATTAACCACCAGCTGCCTTTGAGTCGATTCCAACTCATGGTGACCCCATCCATGTGTGTCAGAGTAGAACTGTGCTCTATACTGTTTTCAATGGCTGATTTTTCAGAAGTAGATTTCCAGGCCTTTCTTCTGAGGTGCCTCTGGGTGGACTTAAACCTCCAACCTTACATTAGCAGCCAAGCGTGCTAACCATTTGCACCATCCAGGGACTCTTCTTAGACATTATCTAGCTATTATTGCTGTGTAGCCTTTTGAGATGTGTGGTATGTCTGAAAGAAACAAAACAAGAAGTTGTAATAAAACATTTAACATTTATGATAATGAAAATTATGTTTCTTGTTCTACTCCAAGCTACAAATGCTGTTCACCATTGGAACAAATGTGGCATAAATTTGACCTAAGTTAGAAGTTCTTATGGAGGCATAAGGTCCTTGGGTAGCAGAAACAGTTTGCACTCAGCTACTAACCTAAAGGTTGGCATTTGAACCCACCTAGTGGTGCCACAGAAGAAAGACCTGGAGGTCTGTTTCTGTTAAGTTTACAGCCAAGAAAACCCTGTGGAGTGATTCTACTTTCTAACACATGGGATCTCTGTGAATTGGAAATGACTCATTGGCAATGGGTTTTTGTTTGTTTTTTGTTATCAAGGCATAATGTTCCATATATATTTTCAGAAGACCTCAATATTTTTAAATGCTTCTTAATGATGCAGAATTGTGGAAAATCCATTGCTCAGATTCTTTCTCTGTGCATACCTCAATATTTAGCACATATCTTCCCAGCCAACTTTCAAGACATAAGATACTTTGGGTTAGTTTCCCCCATCCTTTCAGGCTTGGAAAATATTACATTTCTCCCCATCAGTCTCAGAAAGTTAATAAACATTGGTACATATTTAGCCAGACATTTAAGCTTCAGGAAATTCAAGTATGATATGAAAAACAGCAAGCTACTGCTGCCCATGATTGCATAACATCTTCAAATCAGAAATGCCCTAAAAATTTGATGCAACAGTTAAGACTTCTTATGGCCATACAAACCAAAGCAGTGTTTGGCTTCATTAAGACTTATTTGACTCTTGTGCTGTTTGGATGTGACATGCTGTTTTCCTAAAGTTGGGTTGGTTTTGATTTATGAGTGTAAATTCCATGCATTTATCTACTTGGAATGTTTTGCATATTATCTATTTAGAAATGGAGCATTTTTAGAATTGTTTACAATTTATGGAAATACAAAGTTAAAGTCAGAGTAAGGATTGAGGGAAAATTATCTACAGGAAAAGGAGATCCAACAGTTGAATCTTCCTAGTCTTGCCATTTATTCATAACTGCATGCTTATTAAGACGGTGCAGGTATGAGAGAGAGTAGAAACCTGACTTATAGATGTAATTGATTTGTTTTGGCGTTTATGCTCCACCCATACTGATTTCTCTGAGAACAATAGAGGATTTGGCAGGCAGCCATATTTGCACCACATGAGCTTGCATCCCTGGTCAGAGGTGATTAGAGCAGAGATGATGCTGCCTTAAGCTAGGCCTCTCTGTTCCTACTGTCCATTAATTTAGAATTGGTCTCTGCATGTAGCTAGTAGTAAAACCGCATAAACTATGAGGCTTTGGGGGTGTGTGCAGAGATGCAAAGAAAACAAACTGCAGAGAATAAAGGAATGAAATCAATATGCAGAGAGAAGCAGTGAAGAGGAACCATGTAGGACCCAAAGAAAATGAACGAGTGGGTGGTCTCAGTTCCTAGTAAGGTCAACCTGCCTTGTGTTGCATGAAATACTCCTCTGTCCTAATCATTTCCTATTTTGATTATACCAGTTTTAATTGGAACCAAGAGAACCTTGACAAAGCACCCTTTTATTAGATTCAATATTCAGGTTGTGCTAAATCTCACAAATCTCACACACACACAAAAGAATTTGGAAGTACATGAAGATTGACACACTTTCCATCCCACACCGGAGTGCCCGACACTTTTTATTCCCCATCAAAAATGGCTCTCAGGTTGTAGAGAGACTGGAATACTTATACACTGTTGGTGGGAATGTAAAACGGTACAACCACTTTGGAAATCAATTTGGCGCTTCCTTAAAAAGCTAGAAATAGAAGTACCATACAATCCAGCTATTCTCTAGGAATATATCCTAGAGAAACAAGAGCCGTCACACGAATAGATATATGCACATCCATGTTCATTGCGGCACTGTTCACAACAGCAAAAAGATGGAAACAACCTAGGTGCCCATCCATGGACGAATGGATAAATTATGGTATATCCACACAACAGGATGCTATGCAACAATAAAGAACAACGATGAAGCTGTGAAACATAACATGGAGGAAGCTGGAACTCATTATGCTGAGTGAATTTAGTCACAGAAGGACAAATATTGTATAAGACCACTATTATAAGA
>NW_004444095.1:4745902-4771955 GCF_000243295.1 Trichechus manatus latirostris | reverse complement strand
AAGTAGATACAAGAGACTAAATGGGCAGCTTCTGTCTGGAGGTGAGATGGGAAGGCAGAGAGGGTTAGGAGCTGGTTGAATGCACATGGGGAATCTGGTGGAAAGGAGGAGTGTGCTGTCACAGTGTAGGGAGAGCAATTAGAGTCACGTAACAATGTATGCATAAATTTTTGTATGGGAAAAAATTTTAAAAATGGCTCTCAGCTGTCTCATTCACAGTAAAATATAAGTAAGTGAAGACATTTTAGTGTTAACCCTCCCCTCTGTGTGTATATAATTTTTAAGGATCAAAGTCATATAGTAAGGGAGAAAGATAAATAATTATCAGAGGGTATGAAAGCTGTCCTGGAATCTCTGTGTTCACTCACGACAGTTCCTTCTCCACTCTTACCTCTAGGCTGCATTGGCAATCTATGTTAGCCCATAACAGTTGTGCTGCAAACTCCAGAGAACACCATTCACATATATTCTCCAAGAATGCTAGTTCTATTCTGTTTTGCTATTCTGACTTCTCTTTGGGATTTCAGAGCAATACCTCACTCACTCAGCACTGTCAACCAGGGTTTCTTTTGCTTTCAGGCTAGTTCCTGGGTGGTGTAAACTGTTTGTGCTCGACTACTAACCTAAAGGTTATAGAAGTGATCTGCTTCTATAAAGATTATAGCTGAGAAACCCTGTGGGGCAGTTCTGCTCTGTAACACATGGGGTCACCATGAGTCAGAATGGACTCCATGGCAATGGGTTTCTAGTGCTGCTTTGGGTTCAGGAGAATCAAATCCAAGTAGAATCAAGAACTTGGGAGGAGACATGTTAATTTTATAGCGTGAAAGAGTATTCATCAACTCCTCTGAAGACTTGTCCTGCAAGACTGTTTAATCAAGTCAACCTAATGGTTACAGTTATTCCTGGATTATCTTTGGCTAACCTCGTGGCTACACATGAAAAAACAGTTATACATAAGCACAGACAACTGAACCCAAGTTCAAGGACCTAATCTCCCACAGATTTCTAGAGTTCAACAAGGGCAGAAAGTAATTGCTGTATGTCCTCCTAAAGGCAAATCTGATAATTTCTTTGAGAAAAGATTATGACTCTGTTCATGAAACTCCACTGGTGCAATGTCTACTTCAATCTTAGGTGCACCTGGGACATAGATGAACACCTTCCAAAGGAAAGAACTGGGCTTTCTTGCAATGAAACCAAATATGTAGGCATTTAAATGATATGCTAGCATAATTTTCTTAGTCCTTAGTGCAAAGTATCTTAGGAAGTCAAATGATCTATCATCTCCACAGCTTTCACCCAGGGGCTAAATGAACTATCCATTTTGAGAGGTTTTTTTCTCCTCTTTAATTCCAAAAAAAAAACAAACAAAAAAAAAAAAAAACAAAAGTTCTATTGATTAATGTGAATTTCAGCTTTGATGGACATTTTTCTGATTCTGTATGACAGAAGATGGTCTCAGGTCCTTAAGACAAATTGGTTTACCACCAGAAGCATCCACTGGTATAATACTAAATGTCCACTTTTCATGAATCATATCTTCAAGTTGTGTAGAGAAGTCACATACATACAGGACATAAGCCAAAAGAGTGGTTCTATCAACTCGTGCTACTGAAGGAAGGCTCCCTTAAGACTTAGTTGATAGAAGACTTAAACGATATGGTGGGACTTCCTCTGGATCATTTTAGTTGTTTCAGTATTGTGATATCACTAAATAGTTCATCATTTTCTCATTTCTTTAAATTTCTCAGACCTTGAAAAGACCCTTGGACACATTTAACAAGAAGTCCAACCCATTAGCACATTCCCTTTTCCTGTGACCTGAGCAGCAAAAAACATTTGTTTTTGAAATACCAGGCAACTGTCACATTTCCTGGGTCAAGGGAAAACCCCTGCCTTGTTCTTTACCAATCGTATTTGGATCCAACGTCGCAGGGCAAAATAATTTTGCATTCCTGACTCCTTCATCAGGAAAAATGACAGAAGAGTTCACATAACAAACATAGCACAAGGCATTTAGGAGTGTTGTATTTCACACACTATATTTAAATGCTGCAGGAATAAGAATAGAGTCTTAAAAATACAGCCGGTCAGGACTTTTTCCTCCTTTCTCCCCAGTCTTTAAATGCAAATGTATGCATACTGACGGCTCTCAGAAAAATAGTCCTAATGAGAATTTCTCCTTTTCCCAAGGGGTGCCCTCTGCCACCATCTATTTATGGAATAATAGCTGGCTCCCTACTTCATTCTCACATTGTACGTTTAAAGGAGCAATTTCCATTTTTGAAGTATTGCTGAAAGGAAAGAAGTCATCTTTTATCACAGTCAGGAAAGGTCAGCAAGTCAGTAATCCTCCATTCACTTATTGACAGAAATATCCTTTTTCCTTCCACAGCAGACCAGAAAAGTGATTTATTTGAGATTGGCATTAATATGTAAAATGGCCAATGCACCTAGCTATGCCTGGGCAATCCCTTACATGGTCCAGAGGCTTCTTTTATTACTTGCTAAGGCTGTGAATTGAATTGGTTGGAGCAAGCATTGTAGATAGGATTCCCAATCCCCTCCCAAGCACTCTTCCATAATATCTAATCCTGGCAGGACCAAAACGGTTTCATAATGAAGACCAACCCAGAAGCGTTCTTTGCTCCTATGTCCAGATTTCGACCTTTCCTTTGTACTTGGGTGAGCATGTGTGCACACGTGCATGCACACACAACACACACACATTTACAGATATTTGTTTCTACTTACAAGTGTACTTCATATATTTATTTTTTAGCTCTCCAGTCATCCACTAAGTTTTATTATGTATTTAATATGGGCCCGATACTGTACAAGGCAATAAACCCTTTGCTGTCGAGTCGATTCTGACTCATAGTGACCCTATATGTACAAGGTAATAGGACATTACTAAAGATATAATTTGTGACTTCTAGAGTCTTATAATTCAAGTTGAGAACCCAAAACTTGCACATGGAACTAATAATTCTGCTTTATATTGTGGAACAATGCATAGTTTTCAAGGTATGTTTCCTAGTTTTTTTGTTTGTTTTTTAGTGAGTTCTATTGCACATAGGGTCGCTACGAGTCAGAACCAACTCAACGGCACCTAACAACAACAACAGCAGGAAATGGAGGACTAAGAATTAAACAGGTTATAGAGCATTCTCATATATTTGCATTAGATGTTCTTGGATAAGGTGGAAAGCACTACAACAGAACAAGCCATCTCAAAGAATTGTACTTGGTTACTCTTGCTCCATGGAGTCCCTGGATGGTGCAAACAATTAAGGCACTTGGCTGCTAACCCGAAGGCTGGAGGTTTGAGTTCATCCAGAGGTACCTTGGAAGAAAGACCTGGTGATCTACTGCCAAAAGAACGGCCATTGAAAACCTTATAAAGCAAATTTCAACTCTGACACACATGAGGTCACCATGAATTGGAATCAATTCAATGGCAAATGGAAACCTTGCTCCAACTGGAGAGGAAGTGTACAAAAATGCCTGCAAAGGATGGCAGAGGTTTCCCCTGCCAGCCCCAACTCAGCAAGAGCAAACTGAGGCTGAGCATAGAAGAGAGTCAGAAAAACTTTAATGCAAAGTACTCCCTACTTCCACCACTGTGCTTCGCATACAAATGTCCAGGATGACCCTGAGATGCATTTTAGTGTTTCACCGTTTTGCACAGTTTCACTGTGGAATTAACTGACAGAAGCAGATAAGCCATAGAAGACAGTGTGTGATGGTTAAGATTGTGTGTCATCTTGGCTGGGCCATGATTCTCAGGGATTTGGCAGTCTTATGATGTTGTGGTCACTTCCATGTTGAGATTTGATATAATGTGATCACCCCCATGATGGGATCTGCTGTGAGTAGACAATCAGTTGAAAAGGAGTTTCCTCAGGCTTGTGGCCTGCATCGAATATAAGGGGACATTCTGGCAAGGCTCATGGGGTTTTGCTCACGATGCATCCTGCAGTTGGCTCTTGTTTGTCTGACCTCCGGTTTTTGGGACTTAAGCTAGCAGCTTACCTGTGGTCTTGCCTGCTGATCTTGGGATTCATCGGTCTTCTCAGCCTGTGAGCAACAGCCCAGCTCTCTGACCTGCCGATCATGAGTTCCTCAGGCCCTGCAGCTACATGAATCAGGAGAAGCCTCCAGCCTGACCCACAGACTTGGGACTCACAGACGCTCCAGTCTTTACAACCAGGTGAGCCATTTCCTTGATATAAATCTCTCTATGTATATATTTATACATTTTACTGGTTTTGCTTCTCTAGAGAACCCAGCCTAATACAGAGTGGGAGGGGTCTTCTCAGGAACTGAGCAGCAGAATGGGGAAAACATGTATGGCTAACCCTGGTCAAAGGTAGAAATTAAAAGAATGAGACGGGAAGTTAAGCCTAGAAAAATGAACTTGCTTTTGCTCTTCCCACCCCCACCCCAGGACAATCACCAATAGAACTTAACATCAGTTGTTTGGATTACTACTCACTTTCCTTCTAAACTGCTGATGTTCATTAGTTTTATTGCACCTGATACTTTACTAATAATATGGAGTAAGTAGCAAGATTTTGAGAAGAAAGACTTGGTGATCTCCTTCTGAAAATGAAAACCCTCTGGATCACAAGGTCTGATCTGCAACCAATCAATCACTTGTGTTGTTCATGGGGTCACCATGAGTAGAGGATTGCCATGAATTAGAGGCAGATTTGATTGCAGCTAACAGCAAGGTTTTGAGCAAATTTAATATGGGTTAAACTAAATGAAACATGGGTTTTCCTTTCATTAGGATTTTCCTTTCCAATTGCAGGGTAAATATTTTCTTTTGGAAAAAAAATCTCTGATTATCTGTGACCTGTATTTTGTATAAGAGAAGACAGACACCACTGATTGTAAGATTTTATGCACCAATATGAGAGAAAAAACACACCAAGACTGAGTGGAAGGGTGGTCTCACAGGAGGTCCCTGAATAAAAGTGGGACACCCAAGGCTAAGGCCTCAGTGTAAGAATAAGTGACTCTGTAAGTGGCCACAGAGAAAGGAACAGCAAGGGAACCTTAATATCTCAACAATGGCACTGGGCAGAGAATTTGAACTAGTCAGTACTCATTCAGGTTTGAGGTCTGGATTCACACTACAAGTGTGGTCCAAAAAACTCAAGCAGAGAATCTAATTTAAAATGGTCTCAGATGGGTAGTACTTGAACTTGGCTGGCAAAAGCAAACAAAAATTCTCTCTGGAAAACCTTGACTTCTATCCAGGCAGACAGAGATTGAGGATGTTATTGATTGTAAGATCCACCCTGATTTCAGAGGTGTTGGCGAACACAAAATGTGTTTTAGGATTGAAGAAATATGGTTATTGCTTATTTGTAAGTGTTGGACTCATATCTCACAATTAGCTCTTAGATATGATTTAAGTATCTGAGATTGAAGACGAGTCAATTGTCTTAGCCACCAATTGTCAGTGCCTTTAATTTTAGGAGAAATAAGTTTCCAGCCTAGCAATTTCAGGCTAATATGTTATGTACTTACAGAATAATAATGGTGAAAAATATTAGATAAGACTTTAAGTAGTTCATCTGGAATATTTCTGCTACATAAAAGCAACCGTTTAAAAAATTATGATGCTTAATGGCAGTTTAGGCTAAAGGCCTGGAGAAGAACCAGAAGGCAATCTCGTAGGGGTGCTTCCATACATGACATTCTATTTAGTGACATTCTATTTGTTTGTTTGTCTCAATCTCTTTTCCTTGTGAAATAAAACACGCACATACACACTCAAAAGTGTACAAATGCACATGTAGAGCTCAGTGATTCATCACAGAGCAAACATCCATATAACTATAACCAAGGTCAAGAAACAGAAATTTCTAGCACCTCAGAGGGCTCTCATGCCTAATTCATCACTACCTCTCTTTTCCCCTCACCCAAGAGTTAATAATTTTCTTTCTTTTTTTTTTTGATTAATAACTTGACCAATCAGCTAACCATTTATCCCTATGCATTATAGTTTTGTTTACCCTGTTTTCTGAACTTTAGGAAAATGGACTCATACAGTATTTGTTTTGTGTCTGGCTTATTTTGCTCAATATGTTCTTGAGATTTATCCATGTTGATTCATATAGCTGTAGCTTGTTCATTTTCACTGCTGTATAGTATTTCATCATGTGAAGATGCTACTTTTTATTTATCTATTCTGCTATGGCTTGGCATACAGGCTGCTCTCAGTTTGGATTATTATAAAGATTGATGCTATGATTATTCTTGTACAGGTCTCTTGAAAAAACTACACCCAATTCTGATGAGCATATTCACATGTTCAACTTAATATACATTCCCAAGCAGTTTTCCAAAGTGGTGGTTTCAGTTTGCATGCCCAATAGCCATATAACAGAGTGCCAATTTTTTTCAGGGTTATTTTGGTTTCTTTATTTGTTTGCTTTAGTCATCTTGCCTGTTGAAAATATTTTCAATGACTTTTAAGAATACATAAGTATTTGCAAATAGTAGTAGAGGATTACAGTCTCATAATTCAAAACCATTGACAGGCTAGGACAATGGAGAAAGGTGAATAAGGTAAAATTCAGCAGGAATTACACAAAGCTACAACCTTATCTGACCAAGTGGGAGACTGTCACAGAATTTCACATGAAAGCAATGATGAGATGTTACTAGTGTGTAGTTGTCAGAAAAAACAATACACTCAGGAGGCAGAAGTACTATCTAAATCTACATCTAGTAGAGTTAGTTTTCCCTAAGCAGAGTCTGTATATGCCAATCGCTTAATGAAGAGCGATCATTTCACTCAATAAACGTTTGTTAAGTGAATGAGTGAGTGATTGAATGGTTCATGTTCAAAGCTGAATACTAAAGGACATAAAGATACTCAAAAGCCAAACTCTTCTTCGTATTATCTCTCTCTCTCTCTTTCCCCCTAAATTTTCTTTTTTATTCAAAGGACAGAGAAAAATGAGGCAACAATTATCAGAGAAGCAAGTGATTCAAATAAGAGCCAGTAAATCAAACCCAGGATTTTGAGAGACATTTAGGAATCAATAGGTTTCTGTACCGAAGCAGGACTCTTCTTTTCTATTCTGCCTAATGCATTTCTTTGAGGGGGGGGGGTTCCTGTTTTTTTTTTTTTTCCTTTTAATTCCATTTTTCTTTCTTCTTCTTTTAAAAGTGTCATTTCTCTGTTGTATAAAACAGAAACACTTCAGACAAAAGCTTTCCAAATCAAGAAATCCCTCAGCCAGCCATGCCCTGCTCAGCTTAAGTACATAGTTCAACCAAGAGTCATGTTTCGCTCCAGTTCTACCCATTACTCATTTCACCCCATGCAGCATTCTATTTTTAGTGTTCTCAATAAAATACAAACTTTGGGGGATTTCAAAACCTGTGAAAATGAAAAATAGAATGGCTTTTTAAAAAATTCATATCCATAGAGAATATGCCATGTAAATAAAGTCACACCCCATAAACTTTAATGCCTTATTAGCATCTACAGACTTTTCTTCTTTATGTTTATTCCAATTGCAAGTCATAATCAGCCTCTTGTTGTGCACCATTTGTATTTGCAAGCCTCCTGGAAGCTGAGGAATAAATGCCCTGTTTCATTGCTATTCCCCTAGGTTATTTTGGTTCACTGGGCTGATGTGTGTAACGCCTCATAAAATTAAGAAATATCTTATTAATGCCTTCATTTCCCCTTCAGGTTTTTTGTCTGTATGATCTATGCTACAGATTACATTTACTGTAAACTTAATCTATTTTTAATGACACTTGCCTAGAAAACCGTAGCTTTATTTTTCTGTTTACTTGGTAGTTGCCTAGCAAATAGCAGCGGTCTATCACTGATTTGGAAGGAAGGTGGCATGTTAAATTTCACCATTTATCAGTTTTCCCTATGCAACTGGCATATCGAAGAATGGTACATTTGAAATCATCTAGTGCTTGCCTTGGGTTTCTTTTTTTATGAGACAAAGAAAAAGCTTAGCTGGAATTTTACGGCATCTTTGAAAAGGAGTTGCAGCCTCATAACAGTGCCTTAGATTTTTAGAGCACTTTAACATTGACGAAGCACTTTCAAAAAATAATCTCATTTCATCTTCACAAGAATAACGCCATTCAGTGTACTGGTTAAGAACATGGCCTCTGGAGCCAGGCTCCCTAATTTCAAACCCTGCCTCTGTCATTTACTGTCTGGTAATGTGACCCAGGAAGGATCCCTGGTGGGGCAGTGGTTAAAGTGATCAACTGCTAACCAAAAGCTTGGTAGTTGAAACCACCAGCTGCTCCACGGGAGAAAGATGTGGCAGTCTGCTTCCATAAAGATTCATAGCCTCAGAAACCCTATGAGGTCACTATGAGTCAAAATCAACTCAACAGCGGTGGGTTTGGTTTGGTTTAATGTGACCAAGGAGTATCTGGATGGCACAAACGGTTAAGCCCTCCACTACTAACTGAAAGGTTAGTGGTTTGAACCCACCCAGAGGCACCTTGGAAGACAGACCTGGCTATCTACTTCCAAAAGCTGTCAAAACCCTATGGAGAAGTTATTCTCTGCACATACGGAGTTGCCCTGAGTTGGGAATCGACTCGATGACGACTAACAACAACAGATGTGACCCAGGGCAGTTTATTAAACTTCTCTGGGTCTCAGTGACTGCTTTTGTCCTTTGGTTCCTATAGATTTGTTGTGGAATGAAATGTAATAATCATTTGTATCAGTTATTGCCACACAATGTATGTAACAACAACCCACAGTGATATACAACTGACAGTTTATACCTGGAGGCCGGCTAGGGATTGACTATGCTCATCATGCCTGGGCTCATTAACCAGTTTGGGAGTTGGTTGGCTATTGGTTGATCTAGGATGGCTTAGACTGGGATGACTGGGTGTCCTTGACCCTGTTTCACATGTGACTCATTCTCCAGCAGGCTATCCGGGGCATATTCCTACGGCAATGACAGAGGCACAAAAGGGCAAGCCCTAGTGCAAAAGTTTATTTCAACCCTCTGCTTGATCACAACTGCTAACATCCCATTAGCCAAAATAAGTCACATTGCTGAGCCCATACTCAAGGGGCAGGGCAGGTCAGCCCACCCATGATAGGAGGGCACTAAAAATGTATATTGCAAAGGCCATGGAAACAGGGAGGTGTGAAAAATTGAAGCCATCATCGTAATCCATACAACATGTAACACTCACTAAAGTATCTATAACAAAGAAAGACTCAATAAATGCACAGCTATTACTAATAGGTTGATCCAAATGAAATTATAATTTTGTAGATAAAAATGATCAAATGTCAGTAATTTCATATGGTTCAACCTAATATTACTATTACAACATCCTGTAAAAAAGGAATTATCATCATATACAATATTCGGTGGAAGAAATGAAGCCAAAGTAATTTTCAAGGTTACTCAGCTAGTAGATTTTAGCTCTTCATTTCAATGTAAGTCTTCTGGCTTTAAATCCAGTTTGTTTTTCTTATATTACAGCTGCATTTTGAGATGCCTGTTCAGAGATAAATAATTCTAACTGTGACATGACTTTATATGTAACACAGAGCCATAATTTTCCAACTCTTTATTTTCATAAAACTCATGCACTGCCAGTGAGCACTGACATCTGAAACACCTGGACTTTTGCGAAAAATAACCCTGTAGCATTCCATCTCCTGGTTACTATCTCCTAGAAATAGAAATGAAGCCGGTAGTAGCTAAATGCTATATTAGTGCTCCCAGAAAATCCACCTCAAAAGTACTTGAGAATTTGTGAGTTATGGCTAGATACAGTATTTCATTCCTGTCTCACTTGTATTTTCCTTAACACAGTGGCTATGGTATTTTTTCACATTTCTTTCTTGTAGGTATATCTAATTATATTTGAGCCAGTTGAACAGATGCCCTATATATATAAGTATGCATGTAGAGTCTTTTTACATACGTGCCTATTACATATTTAGTCCTAAACTAAATGCATCATAATATTTCTAGAGATAAGTTCTACTGAATGAATTGGCTAGATTGGTAAATAGCCAAATAGTTATGACACAATTGATTTCACTATATGTGGACTCAGATAAGTCAATTAAATGAACATCTAAATCAAATTATTCTTCCAATTAGAAATAAAGTCTCATATAGCTCAGAAAGAGAGAATATTCATAAACAGCAATAAGCTACTGAAGCTCCTCAATGATCATATACTGCCCCTAAATTGAGCTTCCTGGGCTGTCAGTATTTTATTTACAATAGACTCAATTGCATTTCCCACTTCCCATTCCCACACATTGAGATAGCTAAGGTCTGTAGCATCAAAGGAAACTTTCCTACCTGTGTTGCCATCTGATATTTTCTACGTTGCCTTGTTCTGTTGGAATTTATTTTGTTTTTTCTTTTAACAGTTGGTCATGATTGCAGCTATGGGTTACAACACCTCTGACAAATTGGAAATTTTAGACGGAGGAGCTCTGTGTTACTTTTTGCTTTTTAACTTGAATGATTGCACTGATTTATATTTGTTGTCACCACTGAATTGTACACGTGAAAACTGTTGAATTGGCAAATGTTGTGTTATCTATGTTTTTACAACAATAAAGTAAATAAGTAAATAAATAGGGTTACTCCAAACACCAGAAGACGGAGAAGGAGAAAAAGGAGAAGAAAGTAGAAGAAGAGGAGAAGAAGAAAACATTTCTAATACTAGTGCAAAATGTATCTAATACTAGAGTTTCAACAAAGGGATGCAGCACTGGAGATGCGCATTCATCTATGCCAAGAAATTTGGAAGACAGCTACTTGGCTAACTGAAAAGAAGAGATTCATATTTGTACCCATTCTAAAGAAAGGTGATCCAACAGAATGAGGAAATTGTTGAACAATATCATTAATATCACACACAGGTACAATTTTGCTGAAGATCATTCAAAAGTGGTTGCAGCAGTACCTTGACAGGGAACTGCTATAAATTCAAGCCGGATTCAGAAGAGGACATGGAGCAAAGGATATCATTGCTGATGTCAGATGGATCTTGGCTGAAAGCAGAGAATACCAGAAAGATGTTGTTTTAGTTACCTAGTGTTGCTATAAGAGAAATACCACAAGTGGATGGCTTTAACAAATAGAATTTTATTCTTTCACAGTTTTAGAGGCTAGAAGTCTGAATTCAGGGTTCCAGCTCCAGGGGAAGGCTTTCTGTCTGTGTCAATTCTGTGGAAAGTTCCTTGTCTTCAATCTTCCCCTGGTGTAGGAGCTTCTCAGCTCAGGAACCCCAGGTCCAAAAGACATGCTCCTCTCCTAGTTCTTCATTCTTGGTGGCATAAGTTCCCCCGTCTCTCTGTACACTTCTCTCTTTTATATCCCAAAAGAGACTGACTCAAGACACAACCTAATCTTGTGGATTGAGCCCTGCCTCATTAACATAACTGCCACTAATCCTGCCTGTGTTGTAGGTAGGATCTATAACACATAGGAAAATCACATCAGATGACAAAATGGTAGACAATAACACAATACAGGGAATCATGGCCTAGCCAAATTGATACACATTTTTGTGGGACACAATTCAATCTATAACATTCAACCCTTTGGCCCCCCCAAAATTCATGTCCTTGCCACATGTAAAGCACATTCACCTCATCATATTATCCCAAAAGTCTTAAATCAACTCCACGTGCAAAATCTCATCTTCTGAAAATTCATCTTCATCTGTGAAATCTAGAATAGAAGTTTTCTGCTTCCAAAGTACAATGGTGGAACAAGCACAAGGTAGACATTTCCATTACAAATGGGAGAAACTAGAGGAGAAGAAGGGATAACAGGCACCAAGAAAGTCAGCAGAACATATTACATTAGCTCTCAGGGCTTGAAAATAATCCTCTGTTCTCTAAGACCATTTAGGCAATGGCCCTGCCCTCCAGACTCTGGTGTTGGCCACACTCTCTAGATTCTGGGTGGAGGCCCTCAGCCCTGGGCTTCAGCTCTGCCTTCCAGGCCCACTGGAAAGGCAACTCTGCTCCCTCGCATTTGGGCAACCACATTCTCCTAGCCCATCTGCAGGATGACCCTACCCCCTCAGTCCTGGCAGGCCCCATTCTTCTGCTCCTTGGGCATGGCAGCCCTGCCTCCTCAGCTTTGGGCAGCAGATCTGGCCCCATCCTGCTGGCACTTGTGAAAGGCACCCCACACTCAAAACTTAGTTTGTGAATATCTGACTCTTTGAAACCTAGGAGGCTGTGGCCCCACCCTCTGACGCCCCAGAGGCCATGACTCCACCCTTTGAGACCCCAGAGGTCGTGGTCATACTCTTTGAGACTGAAACAGCTCTGTTTCCTGTGTTCTTTGTCTCTTCAGTTTCTGCTTCCTGGTTCCTTGGCCTCTGGGCCCCTCAGGGCTCAACACCTGCATCTGCCCTGCTGGGGCAAGTGTTCATAAGCTCTGTAGCTCCACTGATAAGTGCCTGGAGGGACCTCATTCCACCAGTAAACTACAGCCGGAAGGCACTCAGCTCTCTTTCGCTGTTGGTTGGCAAGTCTAGCTCTACCAATAAGTGTTCAGAGGCCCCCCCCACTCTGCCAGGAAGCCTCCTGCGCAAAGGCACTCAGCAATCTCGCTCCATGGGTTGGCCCCAGAGCCATCTTGCGCTGATCTCCTGATTGTCTGCCACTGCTTCTCGTCATCTGCACCGTCTCAGGTAACAGTTCTCCTCACTTCCTTCTGAGCCCTCACCAGAATTGTCTTTGATGTCGGTAATTCCACCAACAGTCTCTTCAAGGCAATCTAGACTTTTACTATAAGTCACTTTAAAACCCTTCTAGCCTCTTCCCATTCACAGTTTCCAAACTGCTTCCACAGTTTAAGTATTTCTTAGAGCAGTACCCCACTGTTCCAGTAACATATTCTGTCATGGTTATCTAGTGCTGCTACAACAGATATGCCACAAACAGATGGCTTTAACAAAGAGAGATGCTTTATTGACTATGCAAAGCCATTTGACTGTGTGGATCATAACAAATTATGGATAACATTGTGAAGAATGGGAATGCCAGAACACTTAATTGTGCTCATGTGGAACTTGTATATAGACCAAGAGGCAGTTGTTGGAACAGAGCAAGGGAATACTGCATGGTTTAAAATCAAGAAAGGCGTGTGTCAGGATTGTTTCCTTTCACCGTACTTACTCAATCTGTATGCTGAGCAAATAATCCGATAAACTGGACTATATGAAGAAGAATGCAGCATCAGGATTGGTGGAAGACTCATTAACAACCTGCATTATGCAGATGACACAACCTTGCTTGCTGAAAGTGAAGAGGACCTGAAGCACTGACGAAGATCAAAGACTACAGCCTTCAGTATGGATTACACCTCAACATAAAGAAAACAAAAATTCTCACAACCGGACCGATAGGAAACATTATGACGAATAGAGAAAACATTGACATTGACAAGGATTTCATTTTACTTGAATCCACAGTCAACACCCATGGAAGCAGCAGTCAAGAAATCAGACGACGTATTGCATTAGGCAAATCTGCTGCAAAAGACCTCTTTAAAGTGTTAAAAAGCAAACATGTCGCTTTGAGGACTAAGGTGTGCCTGACCCAAGCCATGATATTTTCAATTGCCTCATATGCATGCAAAAGCTGCATAATTAATATGGAAAACCAAAGAATTGATGCCTTTGAATTATGGTGATGGCGAAGAACACTGAATATACTACGGACCACCAGAAGAACGAACAAGTCTGTCTTGGAAGAAATACAGACAGAGTGTTCCTTGGAAGGGACGATAGTGAGACTTTGTCTCACATACTTTGGACATGTTATCAGGAGGAACTAACTCCCAGAAAAGGACATCGTGTTTGATAAAGTAGAGGGTCAGCGAAAAAGAGGAAGACCCTCGATGAGATGGATTGACACAGTGGCTGCAACAATGGGCTCAAGCATAACAACGATTGTGAGGACGGCACAGAACCGGGCAGTGTTTCACTGCACTGTGCATAGGGTTGCTATGAGTTGTAACGGACTGGAAGGCACCTAACAACAACAACAAAAAGTCATAGCATCTTATCCACATTAGTGTGGCCCTCAGGACTCTCGCTGCTTAAGCATCCTGTTTTCTCTTCTGAGTCTTAAAGCTGTGTGTACATGGAACCTCTGCCATTTGCCATCTGAAGGAAGTGTGAAGAGAAGGAGACATGGCATCACAGGATCCATATTTGATTCCTATCTCTGTCATGTACTAGCTGGATGACTTTGGGAAAGATATTCAAATCCAGAGTCCCTGTCTCTCATATTTGTATAAACCCTAATGTCTTAGTCATCTAGTGCTGCTATAACAGAAATATCACAAGTGGATGGTTTTAACAAAGAGAAGTTTATTTTCTTACAGTAAAGTAGGCTAAAAGTCCAAATTCAGGGTGTCAGCTCCAGGGGAAGACTTCCTCTCTCTCTTGGCCTTCTCATCAGTGTTCCCCCAGACTAGGAGCTTCTCGGCGCAGGGACCCCGGTCCAAAGGACACGCTGTGCTCCCGGCACTGCTTTCTTAATGGTATGAGGTCCCCCTATCTCACTGCTCACTTCTGTCTTTTATATCTCAAGAGATTGCCTCAGGACACAATCTAGTCTTGTACATCAGGTCCTGCCTTACTAACACAACTGCCACCCATCCTCCCTCATTAACATCATAGAGGCAGGTTTACAGCATACAGGAAAATCACACAGTACCAGGAATCATGGCCTAGCCAAATTGATACACACGTTTTTGGGGTGACGTAATTCAAACCATGACACCTAACTAACAGCGTTGCTGTGGCATCAAGTGAGAGATTACATCCACTTATGGGCCAAACAGTTGTTGGTCAGGCTTTGAATTGCAGAATCCAGAGAACCATCCGAGGAGTATCTGCTTATATACTGAGTGAAGGAGAAAATGAAAAGTAGCCCACACAGCCCCTATCTTTGAGGAAGTTACCAATCAAATTTCCCAATCATAGTACTTGCTTTGGAGTCCTTGGGTGGCTAGTAGTTGAGTACTCAACTGTTTGCACCACCCAGGAACTTGACTACTAGGCAAAAGTGTGGTGAGTTCCCTTGGACCTGAAGCCAAGATATTTGATAAAACAGTGATGAAGTGCAAAATTGTGTAATGATATTGCATGACAAGGGCCTTAACAAGTCTGTGTAACAGATCAGTATGAACTGGCCAGACTGAGGCAAGTCATCATGGAGTAAGGAGAACTTAGGAGTCCTTCGGTGGTACAAACAGGAGACAGGCCTGGCGATCTGCTTCCAAAAGGTCACAGGCTTGAAAATCCTATGGAGCACAGTTCTACTCTGCAAAACATGAGTTTGCCATGAGTCAGAATCTTCCTGACAGCAACTAACAACAGTACTTGCTTTATTTTAGGATGTTTTCTCATATTATAATTGCCACAGCTGATTTTGAGTCAAGTAGTGAGTGCAGACTGTAGTATTTTTCAAACTTTTCTTTTACTGTGTGACAGTAAGACATGCATTTTTTTATTGTAGCTTAATGTACACATGCTGCACGCACACATGCATCTGAAAGAAACGTTTCATGAACCATTTCTACCTGTGTTGCCATCTGATATTTTCTACTTTGCTTTGTTCTGTTATAATTTATTTTTTTAAAAAGCTTGATCATGATTGCACCTATGGGTTAGAACACCTTTTTAAAATACTTTGAAGTAAGACATGCCTGAATTCAAATCCCAAATCATCCACTTATTAGCGTAGTGACTGTGAGCAAACTGAAGTCTCAGTTTTCTCCTTTGTAAAATGAGGATGATAATGGTGCTCACTTCACAGAGCTGTAGTGAGTATTAAATCAGATGATCAATATAAAGCACAAAGCGTAGTAGATACTCATCATTTGTGAGTTTCAAATCACTACCTTTAATACCATTAGAGATAAAGTGAAAAATATATTTGACTGTATTTTATCAAATTCGGGAACATTTGACAATAATTTGGACAATTCAGATACTTAAATTTATTTCTTCCTTGATTATTTGATGGAGAGAGACATCAAAGATTACTTCAGGATCTTTAATATCTATGAAAAAATACATTTTATATCTGAATAGCACTGACCTAGTTTGATGGGAAAGGCCATGAATGTTTTGGAAGCATCATTCCGGAACTTGACAAGTGCCTTACTGCTTAAAAGCCATTTAGAGGACTGGCCTGGTACACTTAAACTGTTCCCGAAAGCTCTAAATCCAGGTCAACATTTGCAAACACCAATGCAAAACTGACTACAATGTCACCTTGTTCTCTTTTTCCTCCTCACCCCACTTCATTTCCCCAGTATGACTCAGTATGTTTAAATTTATCTGAAATTTCCAAGTGTGTCTAAGAAAATGGTATCATTGTTAGCCACTTGCTTCCCTTTAGGCTAAGAAGACTTGGCCAAGACCAAATCCCATATTTCAAACCAGATCTCTCCCGGCTTACTACTAGCGTGAGAAGCAGAATTTCAACTTAATTCAATTTGTATTTTACCCTTAATTTAGTAATGCCAATTATTATATTCCGCTCTGTAGATGTTACAATGCATAGTGCAGCTGGGACCCTGTTGGCTAGCAACCTAGAGAAAGGAATCAGTGGAGAAGTTTACAGGGAAACAAATGATATGCTTACTTAAAATTCAGTTATTTTTAATGGCATGAAAATTTCTTTTCCAACTGCAATCTACAGGTGTTTGCTGACAGACTTTTTCAGTCATTATTGTTTCTTTTTTTCTCCTCTACCCTCTTTTGCGATGCCTGGTAAATATTTTTGACAATGGGTTTCAACACATTCTGCTGGTACGTTACGCCTCTGTCCTGTGGATTGCTTATCATGTCCTCGTGATATTATCTGAAACGTAATGTGTTGTTATGAGAAAACTGGATGATTACTTAATTGCAGTGTTTCTGTTTTCACTGGATATGCTACCAAATAGAAATGAGAGGAATATAGTTTCCCAAACGAAATTCCCTAGCTAGGCCAGAAACATGGTTTTCTATCTCACTCATCAGGTGAATCTAAGCTCAACAATTCTCCTTCTGAACAGAAATATCTCAGGCCTAGTC
Organism: Trichechus manatus latirostris; assembly: GCF_000243295.1. Lineage (NCBI taxonomy): Eukaryota > Metazoa > Chordata > Mammalia > Sirenia > Trichechidae > Trichechus > Trichechus manatus. Next base: position 4,754,831 of record NW_004444095.1, on the reverse strand, counting down.
TCTGATGAAAGGTGAAATTTATTTTGATCTAAACAGTCACTTTTCCATTAAGGAATCTAGAAATATGTTTGTGACCTATAAAATGTTCAGGCAGCCTTAAGGATGGAATAGCTTTAAACTAGGGAAAAATTCGTTAGTAAAATCACTTCCTCTGTGATAATTGCAAACCCTTTGGAAACAATGTCTCTGTGGAATGAGATACAATCAGAGAATTTAATGATATAGACTTTAGAATTTGATATCTTTATAAATTTGAAGTCAGAAAAACCAGGAAAAAGTAATCATTTATAAAATAGTATCCCCATTATGCATGTTGTTGCTAGGTGCCCTCAAGTCAGTTCCACCTCATAGCAACCCCATGTACAACAGAAGGCAGCACTGCCCGGCCCGGCAACATCCTCACAAGCCTTGCTGTGTCTGAGTCCATTGTTGCAGCTACTGTTGAGGTTGTTCCTCATTTTCACCGTTACGCATTCGCATTCTGTATTTTTTATTATTTTTATTATATCTTTCAGAGTCCCTGGGTGGGGTAAGTGGTTAAGTGCTCCACTACTAACCAAATGGTTGGCAGTTCAAACCCACCCAGAGGCGCCTTGGGAGAGAGGCCTGGCAATCTGTTACCAAAAAGTCATAGCCTTGAAAACTCTATGGAGCAGCTCTACTCTGCACATATGGGGTTGCCATGAGTCGAGATTGGCTCGATGGCAACTGTTTTTTGTTTTTTTTTTTTTGGTGGGAGGGGTGGTGGTTATTATATCATTGTGCCATTATAAAAGATGTCTAATTCCAGGGTCTCTGAGGTTGGTGACTATGACCTGGCTCTGCTTAGGTTCACTGCCTATTGTATTAGCTAATTTTTTTGGGTCTGTCATTTAAATGAGACTGTGGCTATAGAGTTGATATGTATGTGTAATCTTAGAATGCCCCCAGCTTGCTCAAATTTTAGGCCAGCAGCCACATCAGGAGTAGACTAGAATTTGGACCAAAGAACCAAACAACAAAAGGCTCTAAATGGAGGGAAGAGGTATGACCAGAGTCACAAACTCAAATGCTTAGGTGCCTAGAGAGATAACATAAATGAATGAAACTGATAGGGTGCAAGACACATTGGAGAGTGATGGGGTCTATGCCCAGTTGTGGTGGTAAAGATTTATTTGGTCCTAAACCCAACTGGGTGGCACAAGTGTTTAAGTGCTTAGCTACTAACTGAAAGATTAGTAGTTTAAACTCACTCAGAAGCACCTTGGAAGAAGGCCTGGTGATCTGCTTCCAAAAGGTCACAGTCATGAAAACTCTATGGAGCACAGCTCTACGGTGAAACACATGGTGTCACCAGGAGTTGGAATCAACTAGACAGCAACTGGTTTTTAAGCCCAACTGCTAGGCTGATGTGAGAATGTGGGTTCAATGTTTCCAGAATTTTCTATTTTCTATAAAAAGTCAGAAACAGATTTCTGAATTGAAAATGTTGGCAGCCATTAAAAAAATGCTTAAACCTTAATTCATAATAATTCTGTTAGTTTTTTACCTTCGAGTCCTCATTCCTACACATTTTTAGGTATGATTTACATTTAAAAAATTGAATAGATTTTAAAAATACAATTCAATAAGTTTTGATACATGTATATACCCATGTAATTTACACCCTGAACAAGACATATAATATTTCCAATCCCTGATACCACTATTCCACACCCCAGTCAATTTTCCACCCTCAGAGGTAACCACTGTTTTGATTTCTATCACCATAGCTTAGATTGGTCTGTTCTAGACTTCAAATAAATGTAATTACCCAACATATTCTCTTTCCAATTCATAGCAACACTGTAGGACAGAGCAGAGCAGAGCTGCCTCATAGGGTTTCCAAGGCTGTAATCTTTACAGAAGCAGACTGCCACATCTTTCTCCTGTGGAGTGGCTGGTAGGGTCAAACTGCCAACCTTTTGGTTAGCAGCCAAAGCACTTAACTACTGCGCCTCCAGGGCTCTTTGGGTGTGGTTGGCTTCTTTTGCTTGCTATAATGTTTTTGAGATTCATCCGCATTTATCAGTAGTCTGTTTCTTTGAAATTTTAAGCATGATGTGGGCCAAGTCTTACGACAGACGACGTGGCCTGTAGGACTGTGGTTGGTTACTTCTAGGTTGGAGAGAAGAGCCCGAGCGAAGGCAAATAACCTTAAACGCACAAAGGATGGGGGAAAGATCATTATGCTAGCGGAGTGTTAAAATAAAACAATATAAAATAGTTGAAATAAATGAACTGGAAGGCAGAAGAGAGCAAAGGAATCCTTAGGCCTTTCAGGACGTCTAAGAATTTGGATACGAGAGGGACATAAATGTGACAGAAGAAGTGAAGAAAAGAGCTGACCAATGGAGGCATCATTTAAAGGTTGAATAAGAAAAAAGTAGCATGTGATTTTGATACCTAAACTCATTTGAATGCAAATGGTTGGCAGGTTTTTTAAGGTAAAAGGAATAAAAAAAAAAAAAAAAGCTGCTTTTGCTGCATGTAAATGATATTCTTGTGGGGGTGTGAATGCACTATTTCTCCCCTGTCCTATTTCTTCTCATTTATTTCCCTTGCAGTGGCTTCACCAGGGTTGGTGTCACCCAATGTGGTAACTCATGATGTCATACCCCCCCAGGGAGGGGAGAGCCAGCCTGCGAACTCTGCTCTGGTGGGCAGAGCGGCCCGGTCCCTTGATCCACCCCTCTGCCCTCCCCTCCAACCCCCGCGGCTACCCGCTGCTCTTCTCTCCTCCCATTGGCCAAGGTGGAGACCCTCCTCTCCACCCAATGGCAGGGCCGTGGCCCAGCCACCTGCACCCTGATTGGTGGTGGTGGGAGTGATGAGTTACCACACTGGGTGATGGGTGGCCTTGAAGTCCCCTCCACCAGTGGCACCAGAGTGCCCTCTGCTGCCACTGCCGCCGCTGCTGCCGCAGCTGCCACCACTGCCATGGACCCCTGGGGTCATTTTGGAGTCACCCCCTCTAACAGTGTCAGAGGGTGCAGTTTACATCCCTGCACAAGGGAACGTCACTGTTCCCTTGTATTTTATTTCTCTCTTTTTTCTACTACCCTCACTGTTACAATAAACGTTTTATTTTAGAACAGTTTTAGGTTTACAGAAAAAAAAAAACCTACCAAGATAGTACAGAGAGTTCCTATATACTCTACACTCAGTTTCCCTATTATTCACATTTTAAATTAGTGTGGAACACTTGTCACAACTGAATATTGATAAATTATTATTAACTAAAGTCCATACTTTATTCATACTTCTTCAGTTTTCCCCTAATGCCATTTTTCTGTTCCAGCATCCCTTTCAGGAAACCACATTACATTTAGTTGTCGTGTCTCCTTAGACTCCTCTGGTCTGTTTCTCAGACGTTCCTTGTTTTTGATGATAACTTGGACAGATTTGAGTAGTATTGATGAGATTCTTTGTAGAAATTTCCTCAGTTTGGATTTGGCTGATGTCTTTCTCATGATTAAAACCACTTGCTGTCAAGTCGATTCTGATTCATGGCGACTCCATGTGTATCAGAGTAGAATTGTACTCCATAGGGTTTTCAATGGCTGATTTTTCATAGACTGGGATTATGCGTTTTGAGGAGGAAGATCACAGAGGTAAAGTGCCATTCTCCTCACATCATATCATCGCACAACATGACCTACACTGTTGATAATAACTTTGATCCTTGGCTGAGGTAGTGTTTGTCGTATTTCTCTTTTACTCTTTTACCCATTTCCATACAATACTTTTTGGAAGGAAGTCACTATGTGCAGCCCACTTGTAAAGGATTAGAGAGTTATACTTTACCTCACTAACAGCAGAGTATCCGCATAAATTATTTGGAAAACCTCACAGTTTTCATCCAGCTCAAGATGTCAGTGAAGGCACTGGAATCTGTCTCTTTCTGGAGAAAAGAGAAGCTAATGGGGATTAGAAGGAGCCCTGATGGCGAAATGGCAAAACCGAAAGGTCAGTGGTACAAACCCACCGGCATCTCCGCAGGAGAAAAGACCTGGCGATCTGCTCCTGTAAAGATTTCAAAAACAAAAACAAACTCATTGCAGTCAAGTCGATTCTGACTCATAGCGAGCCTATAGGACAGAGTAGAACTACCCCATAGTGTTTCCAAGGAGCTGCTGGTGGATTCGAACTGCCAACCTTCTGGTTAGTAGCCATAGCTCGTAACCAAGATTACAGCCTAGGAAACCCTATGGGGTAGTTCTGCTTTGTCTCATAGGATCCCTATGAATCGGAATCCACTCAAAGGCACACAACGACAACAATGGGGATTAGAAGACAGGTGAGAACACATTGTTCTTTGTTACACGCGCACACACACACACACACACAACCACACACACACATGCACGCTAGATTTTAAGGTAGTATTCCATTCAGGCACAATCTGGATATTGGCTCAGAAAAGTATAGTTAGAGCTGGTGATCATATGAAATCAATGAGCATGTGGGTAATTTTACTTAGGAATGACTTGCTTTAAAAGACTGGTTCTTCTCTCTTTTGTGTTAGTATTTGCACCCCCTACCCCTGATTTTTACTAAAAATTTTTACTGTGAATAGATACAGTTTGATATTACATTTATTGTTTTATTTCATTAGAGTGATACAGTTTAGTGCCTGCTTGTGTTCAAGTGATACTGTTAATTTAGCACATGTGAGTATTTGGACAGGGGTATCTCACCCAACTGTATTAGTCAGGACTTTTGGGGTTGCAAATGACAGAAACACAATTAAACTAGTTTTTTTTTTTTTTTGTTGTTGTTGTTGTTTTGAGTGGGGAGATATATTGGTTTAGATAATTGACCTATTTGGGGGTAGAATTGGCTTCTGGCACAAATCTTTTTCCACGTGGTGGCAAAGATAGTCTTAACAGTTCCAGGTTTACGTGGTTCTTAAGGCATACAATCTTCCAAGGCAAGAGAGTCTCCACTTTCTGGACACTTCGGTTATAGCCCCGTTGCCTGGGCTTTGATCACATGCCGTCCCTGAACCATACACTGTGGCCAGAGGCATGAAGTGCTTTATTTAGTTGGACAGACCTGAAAGCTGAGGAGTTGAGGGTAGACGCTTGTTCCAGAAAGACTGAGAGTAAAGGAGAGCAGTTCACAAAATGTTACTGGGCAGGTGAAACACATACTTCTTCACTCATTGTACTCTATCTTCACAGAAAGTAGAGATTCCAAATGTAGCCATATTTACAGGGGAGTACCTAAAACCCCTAAGAGAATTGTTTCCAAGGAGCTTCAAGCATTTTAGATGTTTCCATGCGAGCAACAGATACATCAGTTAAAAATCACTTTTATGTATTCATCACAATTATCTTCTTAAAGAAATCTGCCAGTGGACACATTCTCAGTCTATTAGTCTAGCTTAAATTACTACTGGAATTTAGTACTACAGTTTCCTTTTTAAAAATTCTAGAATTCACACCTGCAACTAGCTCACATGCCATCCTTCCGGCTTTGCAGATTTAGCAGGGCTTTATTTGTAGCTTAACATCATTCAGGGTACATTTCTTATGGCTTTTATAATAATTTTGAAATTCTGCTACATGTATCACAAAGATTGTGGTATCCTTTTTTTCTTCAGGATTTTATTTCTTTCCTATCTTCTTTTCTTCTGATAATCTCACAGTGGTCTGAATACTTAACTGTTTAACAAGGATCGATTTTCCTTTTTCTAACTTGTAAAGGTTAAGCCCACATTGTAAAATTATCCCCACATTGATTGTACCTTAAGCACCGGCCATCTTTTTCCTACTTCTTACACTTAAGAGAACGAATCTCCTCTCTGATTTTCACCACTATCTCATGTTCTGCAATGAAATTGAATCACAGTTCCCTAACAGTACAGCAAACGTCAACAAGGCCATTGACATCTATGACCATTCAACAGTCAGAGAGCAAATATAACAGAAATTACTTCTTGAATCTCTATACTTCTAAAATTGCTATACTTCAGTTTAGTTGTCTGTGAGATATTTTAATACTTAAGGCTTTATTTCAAGCCCTAGTTCTTCCATAATTTTGAAGACTTTGGAGCCTCTGAGCTACCAACAATGCCACCATCTGATATCTCTAGAGATAGTTTGGTAAATCCCTTCAGAACTGGATTGCACTTTATGAACCAAAATCTACTCATTTTTCTCTGTTGCTGCCAATATAGACAAGAACCGTAGAATATGAATATACTATTTCAGCCCAGAACTCGGTCCAACAACAGAATATTTTACTATAAAGCAAGGCCTGAGTATAAAAAATGAGGTGTTTCCATGTTGCTTAGAATATATTTTGTTCTAAAAAAACTGAATCAGACTTTCTTAAACAATAAGGAAATGAATTTTCTTGCATATCAAAAAGACTAGAGGTAGGACAGGCTTCAAATACAGAAACATCAGTGATTTAATGATGCAATAAAATAAACATCTCTCTACTTTCCCGTCTCCCTAATTTGTTCTCTTAACATCAGCGTCTTTTCAAGCAGATGCCGATGTCAAGTGGGGATACTTACTTTCCTATTCACTCAAACAAAATACAGTAACTTCTCACCAAAACGTGGAATATAATTGATTCTAATTAGTCCAACTTAGGTTACATGACCCATCTGCAACCAAGAAGAATAACCAAGGGAAATGCTATGTTTTGACAGGCAAACAGGAACTCCCTGTGGAGCTGGAGGTGGCGTAGATACCCAAACAAAATTGACATTCTGTTAGGAAACATAAAGTGTGACTTCAGTTCTTTTCTATTCTGTTTTGCTTTCTATTCTAGTATTTCCCCAGATTTTATTTACAACACATGGGCGTTTAATAACAGTTATGTCATTTAACGAGTGAAAACGCAGGTACCAAGAAGACATTGATTGGAGTCTATGCACAAAGTGTTTCATAAAATGAAGACACTAAATTTTTAAATTGAAGATATTATTCATAACATTCAGAAATAAAAATCTTTCCAACTTGTTTATTTTAATTGGATTTGTTTCCTGGCTGGAGAAATAAATAAAACCCCATTTTAATTTGTGCAATATGCCTTCAAACCCAGAGATGTGCTGAGTCACTGATAAATAATTCTCTTAGCCTGGAAGCAGATAGATGAACCAATTTCTGAAAGCTGCAGATATCTAAGTTTCACCCTACACTTCCTTGTTGAGATTAGCTAGAACAGATGAATGCTGGCATTCTAATCAAGACCAAAAAAAGGGTATCTCCCTTTGAATTTTCAGCAACCTGTCATGCTAAATTATTGATGTCATGCCTAGTCATATTATTTTATGTCAATATTTGTAGGTCAAACAAACTAGATCAGAAAAGAAAAAAAAAAAATACTTACATGCTGGGCAAATTTTCTCTTTATATTATGCAGCCAAGTATCTTTTCTCAAAAAATTACCTTGTAAAGTTGGTTTTTTTAATTGAGGTTTAATTTACATACAGTGAAATGAACAGAATATACAGATAAAATTCAATAATAGTACACACACACACATCTAAATACTGCAAATAGTTGTGGATAGTTGATATTTCCTTCAGAAACAGTCACATCTGCAAATTATCACATCTCCTTTAGCGGGCGTCAAGTGCAGGGGAGAGGACTAATTCTACCCCACTTAATTCAAAAGTGAGTTTGAATTTGTTTTAACCAAACCACTAATGTAGTTCAAGGATTTTTCTCTGATTTTCATACAAGATTGTGTATTAGGGGAGCATTTATTCAATAATCTCCCTGGTCTATTCTCTGGTACCCCTGAGTAAAAAAAAAAAAAAAAATTGAAGACTCATTTCCTCCAGAAATGATGACTTAGATTTACAGGAATAACAATATTTATATGGTCTATGCACATTTTAGTTAAAAGATAACATTCACTGTGTTATGTGCTTCAGTGACCTCGAATAACTTCTAAGCATAGAGCCACAAAACAGAAGACAGTTTTCACTGTAGTTTAAAATATATATTGTAAAATATTTGTAGGTCAAACAAACTAGATCAGAAAAGAAAAAGAAAAGTTTACATGCTGGGCAAATTTTCCCTTTGTATAATGCAGCCAAAGTATCTTTTCTCAAAGAATTATCTTGTAAAGTATTTTTTTTTTACATTGAGGTTAAATTTACATACAGTGAAATGAACAGAATATAAATATACAATTCAATGATAGTACACACACACACACAAACATACATGTAATCTGCACCCACTCGAAGTAAGGTCAAGAGACTCTGGTGCTGCCTTCCAGTCATGCCCCCTGGACAGATAAGCCATCACCGTTCTAATTTCCATCACCATGGGTTAGATTTGCCTCTTCTAGAACTTCGTCCCAATGGAATCATAAAATATGTACAGTTTTGTGTTTGTCATCTCTTACTCAACATGATATCTATGATATTCATACATGACGGTGCATCAGAAGTTCAGTATTTTTTATTGCTAAGTATTATTTCATTGCATGAATACAACAATTTGTTTATTTACTATCTTGTTGATCGACTTTTGGGTTGTATCCAGTTTGAGGTTATTATGAATAAAACTACTATAAGCATTCTAATACAAATCTTTCTGTGGACATATGTTTTTATTTATTTTGAGTAAATACCAATGAGTGGAATTTCTGGGTCATAAGGGTGGTGTATGTTTAACTGTTAAGATATTGCCAACCAATTTTCCAAAGTAGTTTTACCATTGTGGTTTTAATATTCATTTCCCTGTCACCTAATGATATTGAGAATCTTTAAATGCACTTATTGGCTATTCACATGTCTTCTTTTGTTCAGTATTTGTTCCAGTATTTTGCTTTTTTAAATTTTTTTTATTCTACTTCAGGTGAAGGCTTACAGAACAAATAGTTTCTCATGAAACAGTAGTACACATATTGTTTTATGACATTGGTTAACAACCCC
>NW_004444095.1:4721535-4738694 GCF_000243295.1 Trichechus manatus latirostris | reverse complement strand
CTCACTCCATTTGGTGCTTGGCTGTGTTCTTTATCTCTTCATTTGATGTTTTAGGGTTTCAGGATTCTTGTTTTCTCTGTTTGGCTTAGTTTTTCAGATCTTTGCTGTGGAGGGATGGCATGGTGCTTCTGCCTAGAGTGCCATTTTGCCGGAAGTCCCAGTATTTTGATTTTTTTAATTAGTCATCTTTAAGAGATCATCGTATATTCTGGGCAAAAGTCTTTTGCTGAATACTTATGTTGCTAACATTTTCATCCAATCTGTGAGTTGCTTTTTTATTTTCTTTTTCTTAAAGATGATTATTGAAAAACAGAGTTTAAAAATTTTGCTAAAGTCTAATTTTTTAAGTTTTTTTTTTCTCTAAGAAATCTTTGCCTAAGAAGGGGACAGGAAAGCTGGTGATAGGGAACACAAGGATGAGTAAGGACAGTGTTGACATGTAGTGGGGTTCTTAATCATTGTCATAGGGCAATATGTGTACTAACTGTTTAATGAGAAACTATTTTGTTCTATAAACCTTCATCTAAAGTGTGAATAGCAGCACAACTGGAAAAACATAATCAACACCACGGAATTGTACATGTAGACATTTTTGAAATGGTGTACCTTTGCCTATGTATATTTTCACCCAAAAAAAAAAAATGTCCTCCAAGGATGAGAAGGGAGCGTGTTGACATGTCCTGGGGTTGTTAACCAATGTCAGAAAACAATATGTGTACTGACTATTTAATGAGAAAATATATGTTCTGTAAATCTTCCCCTAAAGTACAATAAAAAAAGTTAAAAAGTAAAAAAAAAATCTTTGCCTACTCCATGTTTGCAAAGATACTCTCCTATTTTTTTAAAGCTTTTATAGCTTTTACATTTAGATCTTAATCTATCTTAAACTAATTTTTGTGTACAGTGTAAGGAAGAGGTCAAGGTTAATTTTTTCAATATGTTTATTAAGTTGCTTCAGCCCTATTTGTTGAAAAGACTTTCTTTTCCCATTTCAATTGCATTAACTTATTTCTTGAAAATCATTTGATTGTATAAGCATGAGTTTGTTTCTGGATGATGCATTCTGTTCTTTTGAGGTATTTTTCTATCCACAATATCTCATTTATGGTAACATTATAAAAAGTCTTGAAATTAGGTAGTATAAGAATTTTTAGGATGGAAACTTAGATCATTGATTTCAAATCTTTTTTATTTTATAAAGTAAGCATTTGAAGGTATAAACTTCTAAGTTTTGCTTTTGTAGCATCCCACAACTTTTGGCACGCTGTGTTTTCATTTGCATTCAGTTTGATATATTTTCTAATTTCCTACGGTATATATTCTTTGACCTGTGGGTTATTTAGAACAGTGTTGATTAATTTCCAAATTTCTAAATATCTTATTATTATCAATTTCTAATTTAATTCTTTTATAGTCAGAGAGCACACGCTGTAAGATTTCAGTTTTTTTCTAATTTGTTGAGACATATTTTATTACCTAGCATATGGTCTATCTTGATGGAAACCCCATGTGCACATGGAAAAAAAAATGTGTTCATCAGTCGTTGTTCAATTCTATAGCCTTTTGGTTGATAGTGCTGTTCAAATATTCTATAGACTTACAATCTTTTGTCTACTCTTTCTATCAGTTACTATCAATTATGAAATCACCAACTATGACTGTGGATTTTTATGTTTCTTCCTTTACTTTTGCCAGTTTTTGCTTCACTTATTTTGATACAGTCATGTACTTCCTTAATCAAGATGTAGAAGAGTTCCATCACCCAAAAAATATTCCCCTGTGGCCTTTTCAAGTCAATCTTTCCCCCTACTCCCAGCCCCTGGCAAACAGTAATCGGTTTTCTGTTCCTATAGATTTGTCTTTTCCAGAAGATCATATAAATTAAATCATGTTGTATGTAGCCTTTTGAGTCTAGCTTCTTACATTTCACATAATGTGTCTGATATTTATCTAAGTTGTCACATGTATCACTAATTCATCCTTCTTTGTTGCTGAGTAATATTCCTGCATTCCATTGTGGATGTACCACAATGTTTTTACCCATTTCACATTCACAGTTAAGAAACATTTGTGTTGTTTCAAATTTTGATGATTATGAGTAAAGCTGCTGTAAAAATGCATGAACAGATTTTTGTGTGAAAATACATTTTCATTTCACTTGTGTAAATACTGAAGCATGAGATTGTTGGTTTGTATATTTAACTTTATAGGAAACTGTGAAACTGTTTTACAAAGTGACTGTACCATTTAGCATTCACACTAGCAATACATTTCCACCTGCTTCATATCCTTGCCGGTACTTGTCAGATTTTTTCTTTTCTTTTTTTTTGTGCCATTCTAATAGATGTGTAGTGGTATCTCATTATGGTTTTAATTTGAATTTCGCTACTAATTAATGATATTGAGCATGTATTCATGTATTAATTTGTCATATGTACATCTTTGGTGAAGTAGCTGTTCAAAACTTTTTTTCGTATTATTGATTTTGATTAATATACTCTATATACAAGTCCCTTCTCAGCTATGTGATTGACAAATATTTTTTGCTAGTGCTTGACTTGTCTTTTCATTGTCTTAATAGTGTTTTTTGAAGAGCAGATGTTCTTAATTTTGATGATGTTCAATTTATCAGTTTTTTTGTTTCATGTACCATGATTTTAGTGCTCTATTTGAGAAATTTTTACCTAACCCATGATGACAAAAATTTTTTTTCTATGCTTTCTTCTATCACCTTCCTTTTTTTTTAAATTGAACTTTAGATGAAGGTTTACAGAACAAAGTAGCTTCTCATTAAACAGTTAGTACATATATTGTTCTATGGCATTGGTTAACAACCCCATGACATGTCAGTACTCTCCCTTCTTGACCTTGGGTTTCCTATTACCAGCTTTCCTGTCCTCTCCTGCCTTCTAGTCCTTGCCCCTGGGCTTATGTGCCCCTTTAGTCTCATTTTGTGTCCTATGGGTCTGTCTAATCTTTGGCTAAGAGGTGAACCTCCAGAGTGACTTCATTATTGGGCTAAAAGGCTGTCCAGGGACCATACTCTTGGAGTTTCTCCGGTCTCTGTCAGACCAGTAAGTCTGGTCTTTTTTTTTTTTTTTTTGAGTTAGAATTTTGTTCTACATTTTTCTCCAGCTCTGTCCGGGACGGTCTATTGTGATCCTTGTCAGAGCAGTCAGTGGTGATAGCCAGGCACCATCTAGTTGTACTGGATTCAGTCTGGTGGAGACCATAGTAGTTGTGCTCTGTTAGTCATTTGGACTAATCTTTCCCTTTGTGTCTTTAGTTTTCTTCATTCTCCCTTGCTCCCGAAGGGGTGAGACCAGTGGAGTATTTTAGACGGCTGCTCACAGGCATTTAAGACACCAGACGCTACTCACCAAAGTAGAATGTAGAACATTCTCTTCATAAACTATGTTGTGCCAATTGAGCTAGACGTTCCCTGAGACCATGGTCCCCACAGCCCTCAGCCCAGCAATTCAGTCCCTAAGGGAGTTCGGATTTATCCATGGAGCTTCCATGACCTTACCCTGATCAAGTTGTATCACGCTCTTTTTTGAAGGATATTTTTACTGGGTACAGAATTCTGAGTGGACATGTTTTATTCGCCCTTTTCCCTTACACATTTTAAAGATGTTGTTCCATTATTTTCTGGCTTTCATTGTTTCTGATAAGAGGTCATGCACAATTTGTTTTCTTTCCTGTTACTCTATTTGGGATCCACCTGCCTGTGCTGCAGCCTGGAAAGGTCATCCAGACAGAAAGCCAGGGTGAAAAGTGGCTCACCTCATGTTTTTCCCTTTCCTCAAGTACCAAAGTTTTAAGCTATTGCTCAATGCCTGGAAACAGTGGCCTCAAATAATTGGTCCAGTTTTATAGTAGTTTATGGTAAGATGGTAAGTCTGATATCAGTTACTCCATCATAGCTACATGAAGAATATTAGCATGCATAGGCTTTTTGCTCTTATTTCCCCAAGATACGTATGAAGCAATCAATAATATATTTTTGGATACCTACTATTAGGTTGTGCTTATTATTAAAGATACAAAGACATTGTCCCAACCCTTAACTAGCTTATAATTTTATAGGTGTATTTTGAAAGAAAGGAGCCCTGGTGCAGTGGTTAAGCGCTGGGCTGCTAACCGAAAGGTCAGCAGTTCAAACTCACCAGCTGCTTTGCAGGAGAAAGATGTGGCAGTCTGCTTCCATAAATATTATAGCCTTGGAAACCCTATGAGACAGCTCTACTCTGTCCTATAGGGATCGGTATGAGTTGGAATCAACTCGAGGCCATTTTTTTTTGTTTGTTTGTTTTTGTATATTGAAACAGAAAGAAAATATTCAAGAATTTTACAAACTGTTGTTGCATTTCAAATAGGTCAAGATTTTCAGAGTCATGGACTGATGAACTCCATAATTAATGCATGATTTCAAAGCTTAGCAAGGTCCTCTTTGCTGCTTAACATTGCATTCATTTATCCCCAGTTGAAACACTCATCCATTTTTCACAGTAATAATCCAAAATTTTTCTCTCTCTCTCATGTCAGCACAATTAAGAGCATGAGTTGTTGATGGCAGAACATGATTGAACACTTCCACAGCTATTTTCTCTTGGACAAATTCAACCCAAATGGATATATTCAAGCCTATGTAAAACTGATCAATGGGGAGGGCAGGCATTCTCTAATTTATAGCCATCTTCAAAAGGGATGTACTTATTTGTCATTAGGTTGAAGTCCTGCTGAAAGGAATTCCAGTATTTGTTGGTATATATACTCCTCCTGCTTTGGTCTTTGAACAACTGTTTGGGCTTGGTAATAATTCTTGAACACCTGTTGGACCTTGATAACAAAGATTTCAAAGGAATTGTCACTTGTATTTATAACTTTAATCATTCAAAGACAGTCATCAGGAAATGACCTTGTTCCAGGTCATGTGCTAGATCTAAGGGAGCAAGGCACAAACATGCATAAAGTTCATTTTTTTTACCCATAAGGAGTACACAGTTTAGCCTGGGAGAAAGAAAGATTAACAATTTATATGAATGTAATTGAATTATACTGCAAGTGTGTGTGTGAGAGAGAGGCAGAGAGAAAGAGTTGGGGCTTTGGGAAATGAAGAACCTGTTCTCTATCTTGGTAATAAAGGCCTGCTAACTTTCTTCTTTGGTTTAAAAATGTATCAGACAGCCCACCTTACTTAATTCAGGAAAAAATGTGGGATGAGCACAAAACCTCTTCAGGTCAACATTTTAAACCATAATATTGATTGGAACATTTGCCCTGAGATTCTGGAGCCAGAAGCTGTGAATCTCTTTGCCATCTAGATGCAGGCTGACATTTGACATGTGAGCTCCTCCGTCTCATGGTGGTTAGTGATTGATGCAAATGGCCCAACCTAGGCCCAGAGGTGCCCATATGCAAACAGGGCAGCAACATGATGCTGATGGTGCCATATACCAAGGAATATGCGATTTGGACTGAGATTCAGGAAGCAGCCTGAGCTGAGGTTGGCAGGTGCTTTGTCAAACAAACCTAGGCTTAAGACCAGAAAAATCCAAGGCAAAGGCAGTGGTAGCCAGGCAGCAAGGTGAAGTTTGAGGCAGAAATACCAGCAGGATTTAAATGAGGAGTGCTTTATTAACTGTGACAGTAAGGGAGGCTGGAGGCCTGATATGTAAGCAGCAAAGGGAAGGACAGTCATGTTGCTGGACAGGACTGATACAATATTTTCAGCTTAAGTGCCAGTATTTTGAAGGTTATTGTGTCCATAGGGAAAACCTCTGATCCCCATAGCTATGTTGCAGTTTTAATGGAAGCAGGCACACCATTCTCAGCCTGCTGCTTCTAGAGAAAAGGTAAATTCTATAAAAGATTTAACTTGCTTCTCAGATGGGTGGCCCAAGTTAAGATAGGGAGGCCATACATTTTCAGTGCAGATTGAATTGGAACTTTGGGTGTTTAAGGGAAAGCACTTAGTTTCTCAAATTACTGCACAAAGTAATCTATGAAATGAAAATTCTCGAAAACACCAAGTGCACACGGGAGCACTTGAAGTACTTGGCAATCATTCTGAAGCTCTTTATTAAAACTCTAAAGCTTCAGGATCACACACTAACCCAGAACTCTCAGACTGGAAAAAAAAAGCATTTTGAATTATTTGTCGAGGACAGGGGAATTGCTTCAGCTGATACCTTTAAAGCTTCCTCTCTTCTCCATGGCATTAATGATTGCTCTTGGGAGAGACTTTATTGTCCATACATTTGTGTAAATGATTTGGTTTTAGCAAGATATTTCTGCTAAAGTTGCTTCATAGAATGTATGAACCTTTCAAACATGGGAGCAAAGCTTGCTGCTATTTCTCCAAGCTTCCAAACCCAAAAAACCAAATCCATTGCTATTGAGTCCATTCTAACTCAGGTGACCCTATAATACAGAATAGAACTGCCCCATAGGGTTTCCAAGGAGCAACCAGCTGGTGGATTTGAACTGCCAACCTTTTGTTTAGCAGCTTGAGCTCTCAGCCACTGTGCCTCCAAGCTTCTGTGTTCTTCACACAATGAGGATATTGAACAAAAATGGAAATTTATTCTAATGACATAGCCTTACACACGGAGAAATAACTATACACTAAAAATGTCCATTTTAACTTAATGCAAAATCATATTTAAAACAATCTAAATGCCAAAAAAGGAATAAATTAATTATAGTATAGCAGCTCAATGGAATATAATGCAACTACATACAATCAAATTCAGGAAGCACTTTAATAGAACATGAAAGTGTTTGTGAAGCTATGTGATATTTTAAAAAATTGGGATGTAATATTATATTAACAGCATATAGTAACTGTTGTATGAAGTTCATGCAGAGATTGGGAGAACAGCCATTCTCACGTTGCTGGTAGGAATGCAAAATAGAACAACCTCATACAGAGGAAAACGTGGTAATATATAACAAGATTATAGTCAGGAAAGGTGTGCGTCAGGGTCGCATCCTTTCACCGTACCTATTCAATCTGTATGCTGAGCAAATAATCCGAGAAGCTGGGGCTGCATGAAGAAGAACAGGGTATCAGGATCGGAGGAAGACTTAACAGCCTGTGATATGCAGATGACACTACCTTGCTTGCTGAAAGTCAAGAGGACTTGAAGCACTTACTGGTGAAGATCAAAGACCACAGCTTTCAGTATGGATTACACCTCAACATAAAGAAAATAAAAATCCTCACAACTGGACCAATAAGCAACATCATGATAAATGGAGAAAAGATTGAAGTTGTCAAGGATTTCATTTTACTTGGATCCCCACAATCAACACCCGTGGAAGCAGCAGTCAGGAAATCAAAAGACGCATTGCATTGGGCAAATCTGCTGCAAAAGACCTCTTTAAAGTGTTGAAAAGCAAAGGTGTGACCTTGAAGACTAAGGTGTGCCTGACTCAAGCCATGGTATTTTCAATCGGATCATATGCATGTGAAAGCTGAATATTGAATAAGGAAGACTGAAGAAGAATTGATGCATTTGAATTGTGGTGTTGGTGAAGAATATTGAATACACCATAGACTGCCAAAAGAATGAACAAATCTGTTTTGGAAGAAGTACAACCAGAATGCTCCTTAGAAGGAAGGAAGGAAGGACAGCAAGACTACGTCTTACATACTTTGGACGTGTTGTCAGAAGGGATCAGTCCCTGGAGAAGGACATCATGCTTGGTAAAGTACAAGGTCAGCGAAAGAGGGGAAAACCCTCACTGAGATGGATTGACACAGTGGCTACAACAATGGTCTCAGGCATAACAACGATTGTGAGCATGGCGCAGGACTGGGCAGTGTTTAGTTCTGTGGTGCATAGGGTCGCTATGAGTCAGAACCGACTTGAGGGCACCTAACAGCAACAACAAGGTTACATATGTATTTACCCTTCAATTTAGCAATCTTATTTCTCAGATTTTTCCCTGAAGATATACCTCCAACAGCAACGCAAATATGTATGCCCAAGGTTATTTATTGCAGTATTATTCGTAATTGCAAAATATTGGAAATTACCTAGATATCCAATGAGCCCTGGTGGTGAGATGGTTAAAGCTCAGTTGCTCCAAAAGGATGGTGGTTCCAACTAACCCAGTAGCTCCACAGGAGAAAAGACCTGGAGATCTGCTCCTGTAAAGATTACAGTCTAGGCAGTTCCACTCTGTCACACGGAGTTGCTATGAGTTGAAAATTGACTTGATGGCACCTAGCAACAACAACCTAGATGTCCAAACTTAGACAGAGGTTGAATAAACTACGTTACAAACACACAATTGAGTACTGTGTAACTGTAAAACAGAAGGAGGAAATTCTCCATGAACTGATATGGTCGCTATGCATCAGATTCAACTCGACCACAATGGGTTTGGTTTTTCGGTTTAGGATATTAAGTGAAAAAAGTAAAGTACAAAAAAGCATAAAGGTATGCTACTCTTCGTGTATGAAAGAAGGAAATAAGAAAACATACATACATCTGCTTATTATTGCAAATAGAATCAGAAAATGATGAACTGGTTACGTGCAAGGGAGATTGGAGTGGAAAGATCAGGGAGGAAGTGACACTTCTGAATATTTTTGACTTTGGAAAGTATGTTAAAGTTCTAAATATTCAAAATATAGAATTAAATAAATAAGAATGGAAGAAGAAACCCACTAAAACTGAAGCAAACTGAAATAAATGAACTTAATATTGTATTTCAAATTAATACTATATCCACAATGAAGGGAAGAGAAAGAAAGGAGGAAGAGAAAGAGAGATGGGGGGAGGAAGGAAGGAAAAAAAAAGGAAGAACTAATACAAGTAATTCAATCTTGGGAAGGGCATGGGTAGGGAGATTTGCAATCAAAGCTTGATTTCTTTTTAAAAGTTTTGGTTGTTGTAGTGGTATAGGTAAAGTGAAATCCCTGGGTGGTGCAAACAGTAAACGCACTTGGCTACTGTTATGGACTGAATTGTGTCCTCCAAAAATATGTGTATCAATTTGGCTAGGCCAAGATGGGATGGGATTAGTGCTAGTCATGTTAATGAGGCAGGACTCAATCTACAAGATTGGATTGTGTCTTGAGCCAATCTCTTTTGAAATATAAAAGAGAGAAGCAAGCAGAGAGACAGGGAGACCTCATACCACAAAGAAGGCAGCACTGGGGAGCAGAGTGCATCCTTTGGACCCAGGATTCCTGTGTGGAGAACCTCCTAATCCAAGGGAAGATTGATGACCAGCACCTTCCCCCAGAGCCAACAGAGAGGGAAATCCTTCCCCTGGAGCTGGCACCCTGAATTCAGACTTCTATCCTACTAGACTGTGAGAGAATAAATTTCTGTTTGTTAAAGTCATCCACTTGTGGTATTTCTTTTATAGCAGCACTAGATAACTAAGACACTACTAACCAACAGGTTGGAGGTTTGAGTTCACCAAGAGGCACATCGGAAGAAAGGTCTGGTATTCTACTTCTGAAAAATCAGCCATTGACAACCCTATAGAGCACAGTTCTACTTTTACACACATAGGATCTCCTTGACTTCAAATTGATTCGATGGCAACTGGTTATGGGTAAGGCAATCCTGAAACTGTTTTGGATGCAGTATAGGATTGAGCAGATGAGTAAAAGTGTTGATATTGTTGGGAGCCAGTGTTCTCACTGTGGAAGAAGGAACATAAACATATGGAATGTGAAAAAGGCAACAAAGAACACTGTATGGATGGATTGGAATTGCAGATGTCACTGTGAATTCATAGTTTCTAAAATATGCATATATGTGTATGTGTGTGTGCTTATATGCGTATATTTGTATGTATATTTAGATATATGTGTACATATAGGCACATAATTCCTAGAAGGGCCAAAAAGCAAAGTCACCCCAGTAGAAATGAGCATACAGAGCACCCTGATCTAGGTCTCCAATAGCATTTCTCATAAAAAGGAGTCTGGGCTCCTTAGAGAAATTGTGGATTTCAGGACTGAGGCAGTGTAGGTACAAGATAAGCCTGGAGCATCTTGTTAGGTCAAAAAGTAAGAAAGAGTTTAGGGAAATAGACATACAAAGATGGGTCAGTTCATGAAGGCATAGGAACCAGCTTGAATGGACTGCTACTGGACGCAGCTAGGACAATTTGAGCAACTAAATAATTAAGAACAGTAAAAAATAAAAAAAACTATTGAAAAATAGAAATTCATATGTCCAGGATCACAATAAATAGATAAATAAATAAACGAGGGAGAAGGAAAAGCCATTGCTTACAGTAGAACACTGAGGACTGACTGATAAAAGTGAAGGGAATACTGGAGTTGGAAAATCATTATTTTGCTACCATAATGATAAAAATTGAATCAAACAAGAAGTGTCAATGCTTGCTAAATCTAGGGGGAAGTTTTGAATGAGGAGCAGGATATTTTCAGGGCCTTAAAGTGTCTCATCACAGACTACTTATTAGTTTCAGGGGAGGAAAACAGAGTAATTCTACTTTGGAAAAATTGGACAACATTTGACAAGGTGATCAAAATTAACTTCACCAATAAGTGACAGACAGACATAGTGTGCCACCAGATATGTTATGAACTGAATTGTGTGCCCCTAAAAGATATGTTGAAGTCCTAGCCCTTGGTAACTGTGAATGTGACCTTGTCTGAAAATAAGTTAACATGCAGACATACAGGAATGGGGTGAGTCCTAACGCTATATGAGTGATGTCCTTATAAAAGAGGAGAGGAGACACAGACGGACCCAGAGGGAAGATAGCTATGTGGAAACAGAGGCAGAGATCGTAGGCCTTCAGAACAGATTGTCCTTAGAACCCTCAAAAGGAATCAACATGGCAGACACCCTGATTTCGGACACTTAGCCTCCAGGCTATGAGACAATACGTTTCTGTTCTTATAAGCCACACAGTTTGTTCGTTTGTTTGTATTTACGGCAGCCCTAGCAGACTACTATAAGATGTGATATTCTGTGAAGGATGCAAATCTGAATCAAATCATGAGGAAACACCAGGTCATTCCTAGATAAGGAATAGTTCATATAAAAAAAGGTGCAGGCATATGAACGTTCATAACAACTTATTCATCATAGTCCTAAACTGGATATAACCAGAATGTTCAACAACAGTGAATGAATAAAGAAGTGTGGTATAAAAATTTGAACTCAGAACTAAAAAGAACAAATTATTAGTGTATCCAACAACATAGATGAATCTCAAAAGGATTTTGCTGAGTCAAAGAAGCCAGACGTAAAAGAGTACATACTATATGATTCCATTTATATGAAAGTTGAAAACAAGCAAAACTTCTCTGGGGAGAAAGGAAGTAGATGAGCGGTTGCCTCCTGCTGGGGATACTAGTGGGGATTGACTGAAAAGGGGTATAAAAGAATTGTTTCGGGTGATGGAAATGCTCTACATCTAGAATGGGTAGTGGTTATATGGGTGTATGTATTTGACAAAAGCTATGAACCTATATACATATAATTAGTGCATTTTACTGTATCTAAGTTATACCTCAATAAAGTTTATTTTAAAAGGTAACCTAGAAAACCAGGCCTGGTGCCACTGAGTCGATTCTGACTCTGTAGGACAGAGTGGAACTGCCCCATAGGGTTTCCAAGGAGTGGCTGGTGGATTCAAACTGCTGACCTTTTGGTTAGCAGCTGAGTGCTTAACCACTTCTCCACCAGGGCTCCTTTTGTGTTTAAAGGCACTCTATTCTATTTCGCCGGTGGCAATAATGTGTGACATTTCAGATTCTTCGCAGTAAGATGTGTTGTAGTGGAAAAAATATCACTCAACTGAGAGACCTAGTTCTTATTCTGATTATCTCACTAACTGCTGTATATTTTGTAGAAGTCATTTGACCTCCCTTAGTTCAGATTCTTTATCTGTAAAGTGAGGGGTGTTGATCTACCTTAGCTCAAAATTTCCACAATCTCTTTGGTGCCGATTTAAGGATCGTAATATGTGAATCTTCTTAATTGGCTATCTTAACAATATTGGTGATACATTTGCATGTTTAGAATTGTCTGTGCTTTGTGTGCGTCACGTGCTTTTCTCTCACAACAACATAAATTCCTGAAGACCAAGTTATAGGGCCTTGTAAATTCTGGACAGTAACAGTAACTTGTAATCATCTTCAATTTATTGTTGTACTAAAGGTGTATTTATTGACTTTTTTATTAAAGAAAAAATGTCTTTTTCTTTAGTATTTTCTCTGAAAACTTAAAATACTGAAAGCTAGTTTTAGAGACAATAGTAACCTTCACTTGTACAAGCACATTAACAACCTATTTTTCTTCTCCACTGAAAGAATCAAAAGTATCTGCTTTTTCTTTATTGAGTGAAATTGGCTTTTGGCTCCTCTGATTACATGATAATTGAATCAGACGTCTGGTTCTAAGCGATGTGTTTTCTTTGCTTTTCCTTTTGTTTATTGTTGTTTGCATTGCTGCAAAAGGCATTAAAACTGAATGCTGATGAAAAGAGCTGAATTCTGACTGTCAGATGCGAAGAGCAAGCTTACTGGCTGCAGATGCCATTTTAAATTTGAGTCTTTCAAGTGTAGACTTTTATATTTGTCCATAGTTCTTTCTCCAAGACGTATTTTTCTTTTCAAATCAGATAACACCTTTCAGAAGGTAGAAAATGATGAAGAGGTCTTTGTTTCCTTCTTTATCATCACCTATATCAAATGGCTCTACTGATGCCACAAAATAATGGGGGTAAGTTCTAAATTGTATCTAGCAGCATTTTTTGTCACATAAAGTAGAATTTTAACTGAACCTTTTATGATTTCATAGAGCTAAATAAATTAACCTATATTCCAGATACTGGTTCTATAAAAGTCTACATTTTACTTACATTTCACATATCTGGTTAAAGGGCTTGCTCTGCTTTAGGTGATACGTACGATTATGTATATATATATATATATATATATATATATATATACATAGATAGATATAGATATATATTCACGCTCAATTATTGAAGGAACCAGGAAGAATATGATTTAGTATTTTGTTATATTTTCATAATACTCATATACAAGACTTTGGAATCTCATTCAAGTAACAGAAAGTGACTTAATAAGACTAACTCCTGATGACAATACATTCTGGGAAATGTGCACCCAACTGTGATCTTTGCCTTCAACAATTTACAAATGACTTTAATATGCCTGAGAGTGCTGTTCTCTGCCGGCAGTGTGTGAAGACATCGTTCAGTGTAAGAAAACCGAAGCAGCTGGCACTAGTTCATGCTTCAGATCTCAAAAAAACGAGAGTATATCCTGTTTGCACCGTATCTAGAAAATCTCTATTGGATCTCACAAAATTAGGAATCAAATTATTCTGAAAGCTTTTTATTTCCTCTTATAGTAATGAGATACAGTACTTAGGAATCTGAAATTTATTTTGCTCCTGGAGATTCCTGCAATTTGTGAAAGCTACTGAGAAAGCATTACTAAGACAAAAACAATGTGACAATGAGCTGAGCCATAAACAGTCATGCTTTTTTCTACCTTCTCTTTTAGTGAAACACAGATGTTACATTTGGAACAGACCTTTTGTGGTAATGTGTTTGCGAACAAACACCAGCAGTTTCACTGAATCTAATTTACCTGCTTTTGATTAGTAATGCTTAGAATTTTGAGAGCCTGAGAGGAAGCAATCATTCAATCACTGTTACTTCATGGACATAGTAAAGAAAATTACTCAAATTAAGGTCTATATCCAAGTCTGTTTTCACACCTCCCAATAGATTTCTTATTGAGACCTTTAAACCTAGCTAAGGAACCAGCCTAGGATTTTATTAAGCATTGACTCTTAAGCCAGACAATCCACAGGAGATGATGATGATTGGTGAATTATTGAAGAAAGATGTAGAACGGAAAAAAAAAATGGGTTGATGTTTAAGCATCAGCTCTTGACAGAGTCCAACATGTAGCTGAAGCAGCTTGACTTTTTATACACAGAATAAAACAAGATAACAGCAGCTGGTTGATTATTCCTAGGTCAGAAAGCTGACAGAGAAAGTTAAAAAAACACAGAAGTAAGTGGTGGGAAGAAAGTTAGACTGAGAAGCATCATGTGGATGCTTGGATGTTTCTCAAACTTAGGGGTTCCTGGGTGATGCAAACAGTTAAGTGCTCAACTACCAACCCAAAACTTGGCAGTTCGAACCCACTCGGTGGGAGAAAAACGTGATGAACTGCTTCATGAAGATTACAGGCAAGAAACCCCTATGGAATCACTCTGTAACACGTGGGGTTGCCATGAGTTGGAGGTCAACTAGACAGCAGGTAAAAACAAGTTAAAACATACTTAAAATATACTCATCTTCATTGGCACATGATAGAAACTCTACAAATGTTAGCTCCTTTATCTGTTTTTCCTGTACATTTATATAGTTATACACATATGCATGCACACACAGCACATACACATCTGGTAATTAAAACAACAGCAACAAAACAAAACCCATTGCTGTCGAGTCAATTCTGACACATAGCGGATCTGGTAATTACATCACACTAAATAAATGTTATTAATTTTTTATGGAACTATGTAATCAATCTCACTTTATATTATTATTTAATTAACAAATAATTGTTTTCACACAACAAAAATTTCTAATTTAAGCTTTAGCACTCTTACAAAAAGAGTAAAATGTCTATATCATTTAGAATGTTTTGGTTGCAAGTAACAGTAAACTTAACAAATATGGCACTTATTAGCTCAACTTTTTGAAAATTCCAAAAGTGTTTACTTTTTAGGTTGGTATGGAGAGCTTCAAGTTAGAATTGATTCATCAGATTAAAAATATCACCAAGAATCTAATTTATTTTTTAATAATATTGTATTGTATTTTAGGTGAAAGTTTACACAGCAAATTAGGCTCCCCTTTAACAATTTTTATACAAATTGTTCCATGCCATTGGTTACAATTTTTACAATGTGTCAACATTCTCATTATTTCCAATCTGTTTGTTCTGTTTTCATTGATCTAGCTTCCCTTCCCTTCCTTGCCTTCTCATCTTTGCTTTTGGATAAATGTTG
Organism: Trichechus manatus latirostris; assembly: GCF_000243295.1. Lineage (NCBI taxonomy): Eukaryota > Metazoa > Chordata > Mammalia > Sirenia > Trichechidae > Trichechus > Trichechus manatus. The sequence continues at coordinate 4,723,620 of NW_004444095.1, read as the reverse complement.
ACTGTTTGGTCTCATATAGTTAATTGTTTAAGGGAGTACATTACTCATGGGTGATATTGTTTATTGTATAAGCCAATCTGAAAGGTGACCTGCAGAAATAGCTTCAATTTCAAATTCAAAGGGTATTTTAAGGCAATAGTCTCGGGGGTTCCTCTAGTCTCTATCAATCCAGTAGGCCTGGCCTTTTTTAGGAATTTGAGGTTTTTTCTACGTTTTTCTCCCCATTCTATCCAGGACCTTCTACTGTGCCCCTGGTCAGAACAATCGGTAGTGGTAGCTGGGCACCATCTAGTTCTTCTGGTCTCAGAAGAGGCTGTGGTTCATGTGAGTTATTAGTCCCATAGATTAGTTTCTTCTTTGAGCCTTTAATTTCCTTCATTCTCTTTTGCTCCATACAAGTAGAGATCAATAGTTGTATCTTAGATGGCTGCTCGCAAGCTTTTAAGATCCCAGACGCTATTCACCAAACTAGGATGTAGAACATTATCTTTGTGAACTATATTATGCCAATTGACTAAATTGTCCCCTGAGTTTAATATATTTTTGTATGTCCACTCAGCCTTATATTGAGTTGACCCATTCCTGAGGCTGGCACCCCTAGTTGTTTCAAAATGGCTGCCAACAAAATCCGGATCACAGGCTTCCTAGTTCTCATTCAGTGAGCAAGTGAGTGCTTCTATTCTTCTAACCATAATACAAAGTCCTGGACAACATTTTGATTAAACCAACTAAGTCACATCATATACTCATCTTTAGCCAATCATTGTTCTAAAGGGGATGGGATTATGATGATTGGAGCTGGGAATGGAGGTGGGAAGGGCCAACTCAACTCAAATGACATGGTTGCCTCCTGTGTCCGTTTGTGTGAGAGAGAGAGATAGAGGAGATATTGTAAGTACGTGGATTTCTGAGAAAGCAATCATTAATGTCTACTATACTGGTCAAAATAACATATTTTAAACAATTGATCAAAGAAGTATTAATAAACCAGAATTTATGAACTTACAGAAATATTTTTGCTATTCAACATGGAGAAATATATATGATTATATTATTATATGGAATTCAGATGTAACAAAATCTTCCCTTTGTGGATTCACGGAGGATATAAGGTATCCAGCATAACCCTACTTTATATAATTTTATAAATCCACATCATCTATCATTTTGAGTAAATTTAAAACACGTTTGCCACTGTAACATTCCTTGTGTTATTCAAATATTCCACTGGAGATAAAACATATAGTTCAGAGGTTTCCAAACTTTCTGTCAGAGGTTAATATTGCCACTTCTGCTCTTTTATGAGTGTTGTTTGCTTGATATAATTTTTTCCATCCTTTGAGTTTTAGTTTCTTTGTGTCTTTAAGTCTAAGGTGTGTCTCTTGTAGGCAGCATACAGACAGATCGTGTTTTTTTAATCCAATCTGCCACTGTCTGTCTCTTTACTGGTGCATTTAGTCCATTTACATTCAGCGTAATTATTAACAGGTATGAGTTTAGTGCTGTCATTTTTTTGTGCGTTGTTCGCAGTTTCTCTGTTCCACTTAGTTTTCTGTGCTGAGTTATTTTTCTTTAAGTGTTTTCTTTTCATCTTTTTCATTGTTGTTGATTTTGTGTTTGCTGAGTCTTTATATTTTTATAGTTTTTTATTTTGACTTGTAGGATTGTTAGTTTCCTTTGTGGTTGCCTTAATATTTACCCCTATTTTTCTAAGATTATACCAGTCTTTTATTTCTTTATACCAACTTGACTTCCTCTCCATATGAAAAATCTATGTCTACATTTTTTAAGTCCCTCTTTTTTGTTTTAATGTAGTCGTCTTTCACATATTGACATCTGTTTCCCTATTTACAGTGTTTTAGCTTTGATTTGCTTTTGCGTCTTCCCTATCTGGGTTGATATCTGGTTGCTCTGTCCTGTGTTCTAGTCTTGGGATGTTATCTGATGTTACTGATTTTGTAACCGGAGGAGTGCCTTTAGTATTTCTTGTAATTTTGGTTTGGTTTTTGCAAATTCCCTAAAATTCTGTTTATCTGGAAATGCCCTAATTTTGCCATCATATTTGAGAGACAGTTTTGCTGGATA
>NW_004444095.1:4683139-4721311 GCF_000243295.1 Trichechus manatus latirostris | reverse complement strand
ACTAATTCTGACTTCCATTGCCTCAATTCTGCTCCTATGACTTTCTATTGAGTTGTCTAATTCTGAAATTTTATTGTTAATCTTCTGGATTTCTGCTTGCTGTCTGTCTATGGATTCTTGCTGCCTGTTAAATTTGTCATTTTGCTCTTCTCTAATCTTTTTAATTTCCTCAATTGCGTGTTCTGCATTTTGCTTAATTTCCTTCCTAATTTCTTGAAGAGTTCTGTATACTAATCTTTTGTATTCTGCCTCTGGTAATTCCAAGAAATTTTCCTCCCCTGGAAAATTTCTAGATTCATTTTGGGAACTTGCTGAAGCCATCATGGATTGCCTTTTTAAGTGATTTGACGTTGACTGTTGTCTCCGAGCCATCAATAACTTATTATATTTATTTATTTTATGTTTCCTTACTGTGTCCTAGCATTTTGTTTTGTTTTGATATGCCCAAATAGGCTGCTCAAATGAGCTAGTTTCATTATTGGCACCTTTGAAGCGCTGATGTCCTGTTACCAGGTGGTTGGATCAGTTACTAGGTATGTGAGCTCAGCAGTTCGCCCACTCCTCCTGTATGGATTCAGCTCAGGTGCCCAGGTAGATAGCCACCAGGTGTGTGGTATAGGCTTTCACTTACAGTCCTAGACAGGCATGGGTGATTTGTGTAGGCACAGGCATCTGGCTGCAGCAGGGGAACACACTCGGAGCAAGGCAGGGGGCTGACGGCTGCCCCTGAGTGTCCAGGAGGAAGACATGTCCCTCTTCCTTAGACCGTGTAGGTAAGTGGGTTTTGCAGCCGGGCTGTGGGCACTTAATGCCGTTAGCTGTAAGACTTGGGGACATCTCTTATTCATGGGTCCCTATCGCAGGTGGCTAGGTGGTGTGGGTGGAGCCACCAGTCCTGAGGCCCCTGATGTGGGTAGGTGAAGACCCTGCTTAATGGGCAGAGCAGTGTCAAATGTCAAGAGCCTGCCACTTCACAGCTGAAACAGTTGAAGTTAGAGTTCTGGTATATACCCTGTTGTACTGTGGTTATGAGGGCCTATGCTGTTGAGATGGGCCTACACAAGTCTATGTAGGGGGAAAGGCACTCAAAGTCCGTGGATCCCTTATGCCCGTGTCTAGGCAAAGGAGACATGCCTACTCTGGATTCCTGGCTTAGGAGAGCCGGCAGTTTATTTTTTCCCCTGTTTTTTAATTTGTTCATTCTCCAAGGCAGGGAGAATGGCTCCAGGTATGTGATGGATCCTACTTCCACCCCAAGGGACTTGACAACTGCTGAAGCCGGTCTGGGACCTAGTGCAGAGCAGGGAGCAGGGAGGTAAATGGGAGAGAGGTTTTTCCCTAAAGGGGGTGTTTTTGATCCACGTGGTAAGCCGTATGCTAGTATTTATCTTTCAGCAATGAAGGCAGCTTCTCACTGGTTCTGGGTGGCCGTGTAGACTCTCTGGCACAGGGTCTTTCCCGGTGTGGAAAACGTGCCTCCCAAGGACTGCTGCTTGCTTGCCTCACCGCTCACCCCGGAGCTGATCAGGCCTGAAGGGCTCAGTCTCTCGCCTGGCCAGATCTGGCAACTCCTCGCTGCTTCCGAACTGTCTCTCCCTCCTCCTGCTACTCAGTCCAGCTCCTCAACTCTACCTTTGACGTTTAGGGCCCCCAGATTGCCATATATAATCAAATCACTTGTTTTCTCTGGTCTTTGCTGTAAGAGGGTCCACTAGAAGCATCTGACTACTCTGCCATCTTTGCCCTGCCTCCTCCAGGTTCCCAAACTTTCTGACATCAGAGCACCCTTAGTATTTCAGTAATGTTTTCATGAGGCCCCTAGGCCAAAATAAATATGTAAGAGTTATATTTGTTGAGTTGTTAGCTCTTAACAACTTAATAGATATTTTCCTGACAATGATTTAGTAGCCATTTGAAAAAAAATACGTATAAATCAAAAGAAAAAATGGAATTTTTATTTCATTCTTAAATAACCGCAAAATATATGTGCCTGTTGGTGGAGCACTGCACACGTTTTCAAACTTTCAAATCAGTTTGGACACCATCACCCTCATTTCTTGTTCCACAGTGATTTTTGTGCAGTACTTGATTTTATCACAGCAACTGCCAAAACCCAGCTTCACAAATGAAATATCTTGTGATCCAATGATGAAGCTGTGAGCTACCATGTCCTAGCAGTTTGTACATAGTGTCTGACAGATGTTGCTGAATTTCCTCTTGAAAATTTAAACCATCCCTAAGTGTCCTAGGCTGCCTTGTTGCAAAGTTTGGGAATTGCAGTTATAGTTGTAACAGAATACAAAATAAAACTCAGAATTGGAAAGCCAGGTTTCCAAATTAAATATAGGTACTGTCTTAGGCTGGGTTCTCCAGAGAAGCAAGACCAATAAAGTGTATAAATATATATAGAAAGATTTATATCAAGGAAATAGCTCACAAGATTCTAGAGGCTGGAACGTCCGAAGTCCGTGGATTAGGACAGAGGCTTCTCTCAATTCACATAGCTACAGGGGTTGGTGAACCCAAGATCAGCAGGTTGGAGAGCAGGGCTCTTGCTCACAGGCTGTGAAGATTGATGAATCCCAAGATTGACAGGCAAGACCGCAAGGCTTCTCCTGATTCACGTAGCTGCAGGGGCTGGTGAACACAAGATTGACAGGTTGGAGAGCAGGGCTACCGCTCACAGACTATGAAGATCGACAAACTCCAAGATCCGCAGATAAGCTGATAGCTGAAGTCCCAAGAACCAGAGGTCAGACAAACAGGAGGCAGGCACAGGATCCAGAGAGAGCAAAAAAGCCAGAATGCCTGCTTATATTCAGATATAGGCCACGCCCCCAAGGAAACTCCCTTTCAACTGATTGGCTACTTACAGCAGATTCCATCATGGGAGTGATCACATATAAACACTGAGAATCATGGCCCAGCCAAGATGACACACAATCTTAACCATCACAGGTACCAAAAAACAAACAAACAAACAAACCTGTTGCTGTCAAGTCAATTCCGACTCACAGCGACACTATAGGACAGAGTAGAACTGCCCCATTGGGTTTCCAAGGATCAGCTGGTAGATTCGAACTGTCAACCTTTTGGTTAGCAGCCAAGCTCTTAACGACTGCACCACCAGAGCTCCAAATATAGGTACCAGGAGACGACAACTAGAATTAGCAAAGGAAGTTACCTCATAGATCTTTCAAATATCATCTTAATAAGTTAAATATTCTGATTTGCTTAGCAAAGTTTTTATTTGCACAATTTTCCCCCAAAACACATTAACATATTTATAGCATCAAACCAAAAAACCCATTGCCATGGAGTTGATTCTGACTCAGCGACTCTATAGGACAGAGTAGAACTGCCCCATAGAGTTTCCAAGGCTGAAATCTTTACAGAAGCAGACTGCCACATCTTTCTTCCGAGGAGGGATTGGTGGATTCAAACCACCGACCTTTCTGTTAGCAGCCAAGAACTTAACCAACTTCGTCACCAATAGCATTATATTATAGCATGTAATAGCATTATATTATATACTTTAATCTTTGGAATTTTTAAAAGCCTCTACTACTTCAATTGATTATCATTCTATGCTTATCAACCTATCTCACATTTATGATGAGAGAAATATTAGGATGTAAAAAATTCATCTGGCTTGCATTTCCTTTTAAATGGCTGATTGTCACAGAATTAGGACAGAGGGCTACTTTTTTTTCTCCTAAAAAAAGTGCAGCAAAAATCCCATAGGCTAGTGTATCAAAGTAAGATTTTAGAAGGAGAAAAATCAATTGTCAGTAAGATACTTTGTGATAAATCTTATAGTAGTGACCTTGTTTGGCTGCTGTATACTGCAAAAAGAAGAGAAGCCAATCAAAATGGCATGAATGATTAATGCATTTCATACAAAGCCTACCATATTCTTAGAATATATTTGCTAAGGTGCTGCAGTGATAAGGCAAACAAATGATAAGAGCTCAAGTAAGGAGTTTTAGGAGTTCTTAAGAGACACATGAAGTTCATTTCTTAGTTTCTGTTGACTATACAAACCGAAGTGCTAATGTCAGAATATACTTTGTAAGGAAAAAAATGACATTCAGATTCGAGGCTGAAGGTGTGAAAACTGTGGGTCTGTGGAGTAGATTTTATTACTGAATAAAATGAAAGGCTTATGCATTCTGCTTTGCTGACATAAGGCTTAGTTATATGATTTGCTTCGGCCAGATGATGTGTGTGACTTCTTAACACAAACTTTAAAAGCGAATGTGTGGTTCACCATATCTTCTTTGTCCCGCTGCCACTATTCCAGGCTGAGGGTGCTCCCTCAGTGTAGAGCAGAGCCTCAGCTGACCCATGACAGCAGGTAGAATGACTGTGCCACTGAAACATTCACAGTGTTTGTCACTGCTGCATTACCTAACACATCCTGACTGATGCAAGTTATCAGCCATTGTTGTTGTCGTTGTTCGTTGCCGTCAAGTCACCTCTGACTCATGGCAACTTTATGTATAAGAGAACAAAACATTGCCAGGTCCCTGTGCCATCCTCACATTCATGGTATGTTTGAGCCCATTGTTGGAGCTATCGTGTCAATCCATCTCATGGAGGGTTTCCCTCCTTTTTGCTGATCCTCTACTTTACCAAGCATGATGTCCTTTTCTAGCTACTGGTCTTTCCTGATGATGTGTCCAGAGTCAGCAAGACTAAGTTTTGCAATGCTTGCTTCTAAGGAGCGTTCTGGCTGTACTTCCTCTGCTGAAACCTGTTCACCATGGGTGACCTTGCTTGTATTTGAAATGCTGGTGATATTTCAGCTCCAGCATCATAGCCACATGCAAGCCACCACAGTCCAAGAAACTCACAGACATGCGGTGGTATTAACAATTAGTATGAGCATAAACTAAACTTGGGGAAATAGAGAAAATGGAACAAAAAAGGAAGTGCATTTATAAGGGGCACATCTGGGTTTTATGAGCAGATGAAACAGTCAGGCCATGGAAATGGAAAAAGGAGGAAGAAAACCTTGGTAATAACCCCATTGTTGGCATCCATAGCCTGAGATTGCATTGAATGATCACAGCTCTCATGCACCGATTGAGTATTCTGGCACAGGCACTTTCATATATTTTCTCTGAGCTCATAGAAGTTCAGTGACTTTTCTCGTAGTCACTCAGCTAGTAAGGGACAGACTGAAAATAACCTGCTTTCAATTATTCGACACTGTCACCTGAACACAGAGCATGAGCACCTGGCTAGGTATGGCAGCTGGTCAGATCTCTCTTCAAGAGAGCACCTGCTGTGCGGAGTGCAATTAGCTGAGAGCCTCCAGCTGCATTGTCTTCAGGATTTGGAATTAGCTGCAGCATTTGAGCTAAGGATAATGTCTCCTCAGGAAGCTGCCAGCCAAAGACTGAGCATGATGGGGATACATGTTGTTGTTGTTGTTTTTAGTTGCCGTGGAGTCACCTCTGACTCATGGCGACCTCATGTGTGTCAGAGTAGAACTGTGCTCCATAGGGCTTTCAATGACTGATTTTTTGGAAGTAGATTGCCAGGCCTTTCTTCCATGGTGCCTCTGGGTGAATTCAAACCTCCAAACTTTCAATTAGCAGCTGAGCATATTGACCATTTGCACCACTCAGGGACTCCTCTTGAAATACATTCTCTTTGATATACCCGTTGCAGTTGAGTTGATTCCAGCTCATGGTGACTCCATGTTTTACAGTGTAGAACAGCTCCATAGGGTTTTCTTGTCTGTAATCTTTACAGAAGCAGATTGCCAGGAGTTTCTTACAAGGCATCTCTGGATTGGTTTAAACCACTGATCTTTTTTTAGCTAGTAGTCAAGGGCTTAACCATTTGTACCAACTTGGGACTCCAGGGGTACGTGAGTCTGGCCATTTCTGCTCAATGCAGGGTCTCCTCTCTGGGGAATCTTTATGTTGGAGCTCCCCGTTGGACTGCCGGGGCTTTCTCAGAGCTGCACTGTGGTCTGAGGCTCTTCCTCCCCACTCCTCCTACTGTCACCCTCTCCCTTCACAGGGGTCAGACCAGAATTGTGGTCTAAAGACTTTCCCTGCCTCTCCCTGATCCATCACCCCTTATTTTTCGTGTCACCCGAATAAATCTCTTATACTTCTTACTCCATCTTGGTATTTGCTTCCTGGAGGCATGAAATGACATACTCAGTAAACTCGAACATTTTATCAATACCATAATCTGTGGCAAAATACCATGATCTAGACTTTTATGCCTAGGTTATAATGGCTTGAAGAATAAATGTTCGTATTTTTTTTTTTAAAGGGCTTGAGTCTTGAGTACAGGTAACATGCTGCCATCTATGGGCCGTTTCCTGTGTGCTGAGCACTGCACGGAGGATGTTATAGGAATTGACTCATATGATAGTTGTATTACTTGCAAGTTAGATTGTATGACTACTTTTCTTTTATACTGGAAGAAACTAAAGCTCATTTGAAATGACTTGTGTAAGGTGATCGTCCCAATAAATAGCAGAAGCAAGATTCAGCTCCAGCTCTGTCATATTCTGCACTGTCACTATTTACTCACAGTCAGAGTCTTAGCTGATAAATTCCTGTTATGAAGGTTTGCTAAGTGTGGGGAAAGAAGTGTTATGTTGAGAGTCTATTTATGATAAGTCCATAGGTGGTACAAATGGTTTGCACTTCACTATAACCGAAAGGTTGGCAGTTTAAATCCACCCAATGGTGCCGTGGAAGAAAGACTGGAAGTCCGCTTCTGTAAAGATTAGAGCCAGGAAAATCCTATGGAGCAATTCTACTCTGTGACACATGGGGTTGCCATGAGTTGGAATTGACTAGACAGCAGTAGGTTTTGTTTTGTTTTGTTATGGTAGGAAGAAGTTGAGGGGTATAGGAGACTTTGTGAGTATTACATGGTGTAGCATTTTATGCATACTGTCCCCATGGTTGTGCCAAGCCCCTGGAGAATAAAACTTGTTGGGTTCAAATGGGTAGTCATAGTTTGCGTATATATCTCCTTGGGAAAGGAGTTCTATGGCTAACATAAATCTGATAACTGCACAACAAAATAGAAAACAGAGGAAAAAACACATGACTCTAAAATGAACTTATATTCAGAATAATTTTCATTTCTTCTGGATAAAATGTATCTGAGAATGTTCAGGGATGGACCCAGACTGTGATGTTCACTTCTCTAGACTAGATCAGGGACTGCTTGTGCCAGAGGCCATTATTACTGCTGTGCCTGAACAATGTCCATTTGTTCTAGATGGTAGTGGACATTGGTGAGAGCTGATGATTATACGACAGAAATTGAATAAGGAAGCAGCAAGTTGGGAGAGATCAATGTCAGTAGTCTAACTGGCCTTGCCTGATTCCTTAGCTATACCTAAACTTACACTCCTAGCCCATTGATTCTTCCTGGGACCTACTCTAGGTAGACAGCTGTCATGGATTGAATTGTGTCCCCAAAAAATTTGTGTATCAATTTGGCTAGGCCATGATTCCCAGTACTGTGTGGTTGTCCACCATTTTGTCATCTGATGTGATTATCCTAAGTGTTGTAAATCCTACCTCTATGATGTTAATGAGGCAGGATTAGAGACAGTTATGGTGATGAAGGAGGACTCAATCTACACTCATAGCAACCCTATATGACAGAGTAGAACTACCCCGCCCCATATGGTTTCCAAGGAGTGGCTGGTGAATTCGAACTGCCAGTGGTTAAATGAACTTATGTCCGGAATACATTCTGGCTTTTCTCAATTTCCAGATATCTTCCCCAAGTTTAGCAATAATACAAGAGAATCCTTGAACTATAGAAAAAAATGATGGGCGTGATTTAAATTATCTAGGTCATTTGCATCAATAGGAAGATGCTCAATAGACTAGGATGCTCTTTTTTAATGTACATCACGATAGCATTTAATCAATCTCACTTAACATTTTAAAGTTCCTACTGTGTTTCAGGCACTCTACTGTGTCCTGATTATGAATTATAGTCATTAAGAACTTAGCATTCAGAATTTGGGTATTAATACACATTCTGCTGTTAATTGTGTGATTTTAAGCAAGTTCTTTATCTCCATGGGAATAAAAATAGTGCTTATTTTATAGAGTGTTGTGAAGAGCATATGAGTTAATGCATGGGAAATTCAAATCACAGTGCCTGGCACATATTAAGTGCTCAGTAAGTGTTCATTGTCATTGATATTGATGTTACGGCTGTGGTGGTTGTTTTCCATTATTCAGTTGTGTGCTAAATTTACATAGGTTCTGTGACTTTTTTTTATGGTGGAATCAGACTTTTATTGTGTTCTGCTCTTCTGAAAACATTAAGAAAGATGGATGATTGCAGCATACTGTTTACAGAAATCCTGACATACTAATCAGCTACCAAATACTTAGTTTCCTCATTCATCTCAAAAACAAACGATTAACTCTACATCTTGGCAAGATAAATTCATTTGTAATCTGTTGGCTTCCGTTTAGTGAATGACTATGTAGATTTTCAGTGTAACCAAAGGCACTATTGTCTGCTGAAACTTTCTCCCTAGCAAACAAGGAGTAACAAATGTGTTTTACATAGCAAAAAAACAATTTTAAAGGTATTCAGTCAAACACTTGATAAGTACTCAAATGTTGCATTAGCTATTGTAAGCCAATTAGGAAAGATTAGATGTTTTAAGTTCAAAGTTAGAACACGTCTATATCTGTTTTGTCATTCTGAAAAATCATTGCTTGGCTTACTTTATTGGAAATGAGAAATCAGTTATGATTTTCTCACTGGTAATTTTTTTTGAAATACAACTCCTCACTAGTATGTTTCAAGCATTTCAGATTCAAATTTCTAATTTGATAAATGGAAGTTTAAAAAAAAATCATTGCTGTTGAATCCATTCCAACTCATAGCGAACCTATAGGACAGAGTAGAACAGTCCCATAGGGTTTCCAAGGCTGTAATCCTTATGGAGGCAGACTCCCACATCTTTCTCCCCTGGGGCAGCTGGTGAGTTCAAATGGCTGACCTTTTGTTTAGCAGCTGAGCTTAACCACTGCACCACCAGGGCTCCTAAATGGAAGTTAGGACTTCACAATAATTATTTGTCTAAGACTTTAATATTAAATATATAGACTGAGCGTTTGTTTTACTTTATTTGGGGTAAGTCCAATATGCCAGTCACTTGCCAAGCAGCACTTCAATAGAATTCTCTGCACACAATAACTAGACGAAGACACTGGGAATTTTAAAAAGATAATTTGAATATCAAGGCCAGTGAGGCCCATCATTTCTTATTGCTTTGTTAAGTAAATCCTGCATAAAGACTTAACTATGAAATATCATATGCTTCTTGACACCTATACTTCAAACATAATAAAGGCATCAAAAGAATGGTTATCAAACCTGGGAGTTTAATTTTGCCTCAACTCATTCTTTTGTTTTTACAGTTGAAAGAATATAATTAAAAATCAGATTTGATATTTTTACTACTTTTACTCACTTTATTCCAAAATAAAAATGATATACAAACCATACAACTTTTATTTAACTCCTCGCTGTGCTCTAAGAAACGGTGTTTATTCTTCAGTGTAAGCTTGAAAAACGGCTCTGACAATTTTCCAATACTGTTCACACCCTCCTTTGAAAATTTTCTTTAAGGGTCTTTAAATCAATACTTCTTTCATTTGGTTCCAGCAAAGATAGCCTTCCCTGCTACAGTGAAAATTATTTCCCTTTGCAAGTCCAGATCATGAGCATCATAAGTTCATGAATTTCCAATTTACATTGAAAGGTCCTAAGATATTCTTTGACACTGAGAAAGCTTTGTAATTCAAAATAATATTTTTAACAAGAAATTAAAATATCACCAAAATTATTCTTGGGATGCTTGAGAAAGTGTTATGTGAAATTATCCTGCAATGCTTGGGTATTTCAGTGAATTTTGTCCTCAAGAACCATCAGTTTTCACAATTCATCCAAATAACTTCTTATACTATCAAGCACTCTTATAAACAGATATCTACGGGACTCAAAATTTCACTAAGTGGTGAATATAGGGCAAAATGAATAGAAGGTATAATTTTAACCTTTATGAAGCTTACTTCTGTGAAAGAGCACTCTAAAACTGAGGTACTTGACATAACTAATATGGCTGACACAGGTCTGAATCAGACTCCATTTTGTCCTAGGCCTCTGCTTCTGTTTTTTAGCGTGTGTGTCCTATTATCACACTTTTGACCAAGATAACTTGTTTTGCAACATTCTGAGATGGCTGACCCCGAACGTTGCAGGAAACAGAAGAAACCAGCTCTGGAATGCAGGAAACTATGACTAAGGTTGAGTACACCAGCCAATAGAAATTCTTGATAAGTGAGTCTTACAGAGCATGTTGAATGTCAACCAATCAAATGTACCCTTGTACTCTTTCCCCACACTGTACAAAGTTCTGATAAAAGATATGTGCTTATGCTCCCTCTTCGGAACATCATTTTGAACTTTGATTTTGGAGTTTTCTGATTTGCAAATCTTTGAATCTGAATAAAACTCTTATTTTTCAGACACTTTGTTTCACCTTTAACACTTCTTATTTGGGATGTAAAAAAATTAAAAACAGACATCTTATTTTGATTTCAAGGGATTTCTCTTACTGACAAGCCCAAAATTAACAGAAATTTTAAAACCCACGAGCCCAAAATTGCAAAATTGTTAACTTTTTTTTTTTTTTAAACCTGGAACGGCTAACTACTGTGCAGCACTGGCAATTTGCCTTTTCCGTCTCAGAAAGTGTGGTCAATAACACTCATTACCTTGTGATTTGACGAAAAAGACTGTGTGCTTCCTTAATTTTAATTTCCAGAGATCTCATAGCTACAAATATGTAAGAAGCCAAATTTTCAGGAGTTACTTTTTAAATGCTAACCCAACAAACATTAAATACTTTGCCACCATGGAAACTTGTATTCACTACGCAAAAAAAAAAAAAAAAAAAAAAAAGGGGATAACCTGTATTTTAACTTCTGTAAAACCTCCAGTCCATGGGAACATTTTTCTCCTTGCAGGAAGAGCATTTCCCCAATTTGCAAAGTGTTTATTAAGTCATAGAGAAATCAAATATTGTGTTACTGTTTTGAACTAATTAAAAGCTTCATTTTTTAAAACAATTGTAGCTAGACTACTTTGAACCGCTTGTTTTAGAAGTAAAATGACCTCCCTGGATGCATACAACATGTTGTTGTTGTTATTAGGTGCCTTCCAGTCAGTTCTGATTCATAGTGACCCTGTGTACAATAAAACAAGACTGCCCGGCCCTGCACCTTCCTAACAATCATTGTCATGCTTGAGCCCATTGTTGCAGCCACTGTGTCAGTTCATCTTGTTGAGGGTCTTCCTCTTTTTTTCTGACCCTCTAGTTTACCAAGCATGATGGCCTTCACCAGGGACGGGTCCCTCTTGATAACATGTCCAAAGTAAGCAAGACAAAGTCTCGAGTCTCATCACCCTTGCTTCTAAGGAGCATTCTGGCTGTACTTCTTCCAAGATAGATTTGTTTGTTCTTCTGGAAGTTCATGGTATATTCAATATTCTTCGCCAACACCATAATTCAAAGGCATCGATTCTTCTTCGGTCTTCCTTATTTATTGTCCAGCTTTCGCATGCATATGAGGCGATTGAAAACACCACGGCTTGGGTCAGGTGCACCTTAGTCCTCAAAGTGACATCCTTCCTTTTTAACACTCTAAAGAGGTCTTTTGCAACAGATTTTCCCAATGCAATACATCATTTGATTTCTTGACTGCTGCTTCCATGAGCATTGATTGTGGATCCAAGTAAAATGAAATCCTTGACAACTTCAATCTTTTCTCTGTTTATCATGATGTTGATTATTGACCCAGTTGTGAGGATTGTTGTTTTATGTTGAGGTGTAATCCATACTGAAGGCTGTGGTCTTTGATCTTCATCAGTAAGTGCTTCAAGTCCTCTTCACTTTTTCAGCAAGCCAGATTGTGTCATCTGCATATCGCAGGTTGTTAATGAGTCTTCCTCCAATCCTGATGCAGCATTCTTCTTCATATAGCCCAGCTTCTCGGATTATTTGCTCAGCATACAGATTGAATAAGTATGGTGAAAGGACACAACCCTGACACACACCTTTCTTGACTTTAAATCATTCAGTATCCCCTTGTTCTGTTTGAACGACTGCCTCTTGATCTATATACAGGTTCCTCAGGAGTACAATTAAGTGTTCTGGAATTCCCATTCTTCACAATGTTATCCATAATTTTTTATGATCCACACAGTTGAATGCCTTTGCATAGTCAATAAAATACAGGTAAACATCTTTCTGGTATTCTCTGCTTTCAGCCAAGATCCATCTGACATCAGCAATGATATTCCTTGTCACATGTCTTCTTGTGAATTCGGCTTGAATTTCTGTCAATGTGATCTTCAGCAAAATTTTACTAACTTGTGATATTAATGATATTGTTTGATAATTTCTGCATTCTGTTGAATCATCTTTCTTTGGAATGGGTATGTCTTAGGCTGGGTTCTCTAGAGAAGGAAAATCAGTAAAGCATGCAAATATACATAGAGAGAGATTTATATCAAGGAAATGGCTCATGAGGTTGTAGACGCTAGAATGACCCAAGTCCGTGGATCAGGATAAAGGCTTCTCCTGATTTACATAGCCACAGGGCCTGGTGAGCCCAAGATTGGCAGATCAGAGAGCAGGGCTCTTGCTCACAGGTTGCAAAGATCGACTACTCCCAAGATTGGCAGCCAAGACCGCAGGCAAGCTGCTAGCTCAAGTCCCAAGAACCAGAGGTCAGACAAACAGGAGCTAGCTGCAGCGTCCAGTGCGAGCAAAAGCCCACACAAGGCCTACCAGAATGTCTGCTTATGTTTGATGCAGGCCACATGCCCAAGGAAAGTCCCTTTCAACTGACTGGCTACTCACAGCAGATCCATCACAGAGGTGATCACAACATCATATGACTGCCAAACCACTGAGAATCATGGCCCAGCCAAGCTGACACACAACCTTAACCATCACAGGGTACAAATATGGATCTCTTCCAGTCAGTTGGCCAGGTAACTGTCTTCCAAATTTCTTGGCATAGATGAGTGAGCACCTCCAGTGCTGCACGTTTGTTGAAACATCTCAATTGGTATTCTGTCGATACTTGGAGTCTTGTTTTTCACCAATGCCTTCAGTGCAGCTTGGAGTTCTTCCTTCAGTACCATCCATTCTTGATCATATGCTACCTCCTGAAATGGTTGAACATCGACCAATTCTTTTTGGTACAGTGACTCTCTGTATTCCTTCCATCTTCTTTTGTTGCTTCCTGCATCATTTAATATTTTCCCCGTAGAATCCTTCCATATGGCAACTCGAGGCTTGAATTTTTTCCTCAGTTCTTTCAGCTTGAGAAATACCAAGCGTGTTCTTCCCTTTTGGTTTTCTAACTCCAGGACTTTGACATTTCATTATAATACTTTACTTTGTCTTCTCGAACTGCCCTTTGAAATCTTCTGTTCAGCTCTTTTACTTCATCATTTCTTCTGTTTGCTTTAGCTACTCTACATTTAAGAGCAATTTTCAGAGTCTACTCTGACAACCATTTTGGTCTTTTCTGTCTTTCCTGTCTGTCACTTTAATGTCTTTGATGTCATTCCACAACTTGTCTGTTCTTCAGTCATTAGTGTTCAAGGCTTCAAATCTATTCTTGATACGGTCTCTAAATTCAGGTGAAATATACTCAAGGTCGTATTTTGGCTCTCCTGGAGTTACTCTAATTTTCTTCAACCTCAATTTGAACTTGCAAATGGGCAATTGAAGGTCTATTTCATAGTCGGCCCCTGACCTTGTTCTGACTGATGATATTGAGTTTCTTCAACATCTCTTTCCACAGATGTAGTCGATTTGATTCCTGTGTATTCCATCTGGTGAAGTCCACGTGTATAGTCACTGTTCATGTTGTTGAAAAAAGGTATTTGCAATGAATAAGTCATTGGTCTTGCAAAATTCTGTCATGCAATCTCTGGTGTTATTTCTTTCACCAAGGCCATATTTTCCAACTACCAGTCCTTCTTCGTTTCCAACTTTTACATTCCAATCACCAGTAATTATCAATGCATCTTGATTGCATGTTTGATCAGTTTCAGACTGTAGAAGTTGGTAAATATCTTCAATTTCTTCATCTTTGGCCTTAGTGTTTGGTGTGTAAATTTGAATAATAATCATATTAACTGGTCTTCCTTGTAGGTGCATGGATATCATCCTATCCCTGACAGCATTGTACTTCAGGATAGATCTTGAAATGTTCTTTTTGACAATGACTGGGATGTCATTCCCCTTCAATTTGTCATTCCCAGCATAGTAGACCATATGATTGTCTGATTCAAAATGGCCAATACCAGTTCATTTCAGCTCACTAATGCCTAGGATATCAATGTTTATATGTTCCATTTCATTTTTGACCATTTCCAATTTTCCTAGTTTCATACTTCGTGCATTCCAAGTTCCAATTATTAATAGATACTTGCAGCTGTTTCTTCTTATTTGAGTTATGCTACATCAGCAAACAAAGGTCCTGAAAGCTTGACTCCATCCATGTTATTAAGGTCGACTCTACTTTGAGAAGGCAGCTCTTCCCTAGTCATATTTTGAGCGCCTGCCAGCCTAAGGGGTTCATCTTCTGACACTATATCAGACAATGTTGCACTACTATTCATAAGGTTTTCACTGGCTAATTTTTTCAGAAGTAGACTGCTAGATGCTTTTTCCTAGTCTGTCTTAGTTTGGAAGCTCAGCTAAAACCTGTCCACCATGGTTGACCCGACTCTGGTATTTGAAATACCAGTGGCATAGCTTCCAGCATCACCTCAACTTGCAGGCCACCACAGGATGACAAACTGACAGATGCGTGGAGGGCATACAGCTATGCATACAGCATAGCTGCTCAAAATAAACCCTATGTTTTAATTTCTTTGCATTTTGATTATTTTAATGGAGAGATACATTTAATATAAATAGTTTTATTAGAGAACAAAACCAAACCAAACCAGTTGCTGCAGAGTAAATTCTAACTCACAGCAACCCCATGTGTTTCAGAGTTGAACCATGCTCCATAGGGTTTTCAGTGACTGTGATTTTCCAGAAATAGATTCACAGAACTCTGGATAGATTCGAGCCACCAGCCTTTTACTAAGTTGGCAAGCACATATTGTTTGTACCACCCAGGGACTCCTGTTAGAGAACAGTTAAGTATAAATCTGTATGCCACCAATTTAAATTTAATAGTTTATAGAAGAGGGAGATCACTAAAGGCTAGCATTTATGGAAAAGTCTCCATGGGGAAGTTGAGGCTTACATTTGGGTTTGAAGAATGACTAGGATTTAAGCATAAAGGAAGAGATTATCACTGTACATCTTACATTCTCACTTAAAAGAAATTATTTTTTTCCATCTTTATAGAAAATATTAAACTGGTTGTTAATGAGCAGTGTAAATATTAATGAAAATGCATATCTTGGAAAACTCGATATCTATAGTTATTTTTAGTAAACATTATTAAAATATAGATAGACCCATTTATAAATTTTGTCTGTGTTCTCATATCATCAAACTACATTACCTTTTTCTGGTCAAAGAATTAGCTATGGAGTCAGGTGGACCTGGGTTCAAATATCAACTCTGTCAATAAAATGGGGATAGTAACTAGAACCTACTCCGTGGGTTTGTGAGAAGATTCTTTGAAAAACTTGGATACATACTCTGTCCATAAGACCATAGTAAATATTCAACATATGTTAATATTATCATTAATTATTAGAATGTATTTTTATGCATTCTTCTGCTTTATTTCACAAAGGATTTAAAATGTCAACAATAATATATAAAATAAAATAATAGTATATAAATTGAGTGATTCCTTTAAAATTGAGTCAGATGATTTCACCCATCTGCTCAAACCCTCCAATGGGTTTTCATCTCATTCACAGTAAAAGCCAAATATTTGACAGGGGCTTACAAGTTCCTCTGCATTCTGACCTGCTATTAGCTCTCTGACCTCATCTCCTACTATTCTCCTTAGAATTTACTCCAACCCAGACCCAACGGCCTCATTACAGTTCTTTAAGCATATCAGATATACACCTACCTCAAATTTTTTGCCCTGCATGCCTCTTCTGCCGGCATAATCTTCCTCCAGATATCCACATTGCTCCCTCCCTCATCTCCATTCTGTGAGTCCTTCCCAGGCCAATCTATTTAAGATTGAAAACTAACTCTTAACCTAGCACATTTTATCCTCCTACTCTGCTTTAATTTCCTCCATGGCACTTATCACTCTCTGACTTATGACTATTATTTTGCTTACTTTTTTATTGTTTGATGTCCCCACATGAAAGTAAGCCTCTTAAGGGCAGGGATTTTGTTCTTTTAGTTCACTTACCTGCAAGGAACAGGACTCTGGCACTTGATAGATGCTCTTACTGTTCTTGTAATCATTTGTAAATTTTATGAAATGCTGTCATGGATTGAATCGTGTCCCCCCAAAATACAGTAAAACCTGTGAAAGCCAGAAGTTGTGTAAGGCAGAAACTTGTCAGAAAAGGAAACCTCAAATATTTTCCACTAAAAAGAGAAATAGAAAAGTGGTAAGACTGCACCCTATCAAAGACAGAAAGCTTTGGAGACCTGGAAAAACAAGGTAGTCCTGCTGAGTTTCGACTCTCAGGGGTTTCACTGTATGTGTTGGGTCCTGATCCTTACCCCTGTGGATGTAATCTCGTTTGAGAATAGAGTTTTCTTTATTATGTTAATGAGGTCATATCAGTGTAGGTTGTGTCTTAAACCTAATAACTTTTGAGATATAAAAAGAGCAACATAGACACAGAGATAAGTGAGCACAAATGGGGGAAAGATAGATGCCACATGGAGATCATCAAGGAACAGAGGAACACTGAAGGTACAGAAGCTGGAAAAGACAAGCATCTTCCTCCAAAGCTGATAGAGAAAGAGACTTACCCTAGAGCCCTGAATTAGAACTTCTAGCTTCTTAAACTGTGAGAAAATACATTTTTGTTCTCTGAAACCATCCACTTGTGGTATTTCTTTTACAGCAGCACTAGGAAACTAAGACAAATGCCATTTTGTTTCAAATAACACTATCTTCTGTTTGGGCATTGCCTTTTGTTGTATAAAGATCTTGCACATTTATTATCTCGTTTAATCTTCGTAGCTACCCAGTAAGTTAGATAGAGTAGGCATTAATATTTATTTTCTTACATAACAAAATCTAGACTCCAAGAGGGGAAATGGTTGATTTAAAGTCACACCATTAGTAAGATGCAGAATCAGGATGAGAATAGTTTTGTTTTTTTTTTTTTTTTTTTTTGGCCTAGACTCCTCCCTATGCTGTTTCCAGAGCTGGATAGATGAATGAAATGAAACTTAGAATATACAACCATGCAATGGAAGTTGGTCTAACATTTTAGATTTACTTGGGCATTAAATATTTCAGGGATTTCTTCAAAGATCCTTTAGTCACTTGCAGAACTCTATTTCTGAAGAGCTCATGAATTTTTTCACTCATTGCCTGGGAATATTTTGTAGATTCATCCTCTTAAAGAAATGCACATCTGCATAGCAATCAATGCTTATTGCCTGCCTAATATGTGTAAGAAAATGTTCTCATTACTGTGTAGAATATTGCTATTTCCTCCATCTGGAATGCTCTTCCCAAATCTGAGTGTGATATCCCTCCTTCTCATCATTTGCATCTCTGCTCAAATGTCACCTTCTCAGAAAGGTCTTTCCTGAATTCCTTATTGAAGAGATCTAATTCCGTCTCTTTTCCCTCCCCCAGTCATTCTCTCTCTTTTCACCTTTATTAATTTTCTTTACACCATCTATCACTTTCAGAAAGATGTTATTTATTTGTGAAACAATTATTATAAGGTATTCTAGAATGTCAGCTCCATGAAAGTAAATAGTTTGTGGGTTTTTTTTTTTTTTTTTTTTTTTTTGGTGGCTATATCTCTACCACTTACAACGGTACCAGGTATAGCACAGAAATTCTATAAAAAATATGTTGACTGAAAGAATGCTCGCCAACTTGAAGAATGTAATCAACATTAATGAATTGTGCATGTACAGATTATTGAATTGGTGTGTGTCCTGCTGTGTATATTTTCAACAACAAAATAAATAAAATAATTTGTTTTAAAAAACAGAATGTTCACATTGCACTTTCATGTTCCATAGCAACCATACAATTATAATTAAAAATAATTGTGTACATAATTGTGTGTGTCTTTATCCACACTCTCACTGGAATATAAGACCCATAGGACATAAATTATGTGTTTCTTGGTCATCACATTTGGGTTGAATAATGATTAAACACTAAAAAAATTTATCGTTTACCCTCAAGGAATCTAAAGATACATTTTCTATATGGAAGAAAAATATGAGGAAATGAAATTACAATATAAGCATTAAAATAACAGATCAAGGCAACATGTAAGTAAGGACTCTGATACACGATAGGTGATCAAATTTTTTAATGTTAAACTATTAAAAATAGTATAGGATTAGATGTCAAATAAATACTTAACATATGTAATTAGAAAGGCCTGGTTAAGAGCTTGGCTGCTAACCAAAAGGTCAGCAGTTCGAATCTACCAACTGCTCCTTGGAAACCCTATGGGGTTTGGCAAGCGGTTTGGTTTTTTGGTTTTTATATGTATTTAGAAGTGTTATGAGAACAATATGGGGTGGGGAGGCCAAAAAGGGCTTCACATAAGATTCAGAATTCAAGTGTTTTAAATGAAATTACTCTTACAGGGGAGTAGGAAATTTATTAGGAGAGCATAGGGATTAAAAAAAAAGAACACCAAAAACCCTTTGCCATCCAGTAAATTCTGACTCATAGTGACCCTATAGGACTGGGTAGAACTGCCCCATGGGATTTCAAAGGAGCCTATGGTGGATTTGAACGGCTAACCTTTTGGTTAGCAGCTGAGCTTTTAATCACTGCGCCAATATTTGCCACTGTAGGCACGTAGTGAGAGAAAGGACTGGAAATTAGTTTGCTAGGGGACTTGCAATTCAGTTTTATAAGTTTGAACTTAACCTTCTAGCAATGGCTGGTGGGAGAGAAAGAAAGGCTTTTAAGCAGCTTAGTGAAAGTACTTGTTGTTAGATGCTGTCAAGTCAGCCCCAAACTATGATGACCCCACGTACAATGGAACAAAACAAAATGCTGCCTGGTCCTGTGCCGTCTCATGATCAGTTGTGAATTGGACCTTTGCAATCCATAGGGTTTTCACTGGCTGATTTTTGCAATTAGATCGCTAGGCCTTTCTTCCTAGTCTATTTTAATCTGGAAGCTCTGCTAAAACCTGTTGACCATCATATCAACCCAAGAGCCGCCACTGATAGCCAGGTGGTGGCTGTGCATAAGGTGCATTGTCTGGAAATGGAGCCTGGCGTCCCATACGGAAGAGAAGAATTCCACCGCTGAACCACCACTACTCCCACTAGAAAAAATATATAAGTGACGTTTTAGAGATAATTAAGGAGGCATAGTTATGTAAATACAATAGTGGAAACTGCAGGAAGGAAAATCAAATGGGAGACCAGTAATGATGTAAGTAGCAAACACCTGGTGGAAACTTAAGGAAAATGATGAT
The DNA here is from genome assembly GCF_000243295.1 of Trichechus manatus latirostris. NCBI lineage: Eukaryota > Metazoa > Chordata > Mammalia > Sirenia > Trichechidae > Trichechus > Trichechus manatus. Next base: position 4,701,616 of record NW_004444095.1, on the reverse strand, counting down.
GTAAAACACACATTTTTTCCAATCAAGATTGCTTCTCTAAAATATTTCCAGATTTCTGACTCAAAAACCATAACACATCTGCTGTACCTGAGTACAGGGATCTGTCTGTTGTACCTGAGCAGGTGTCTATAATTTGCTTCTTCTAAGTAGATGATGAGGAATTCTGGCGGGGCAATGATTTAAGCGCTGTGCTGCTAACTGAAAGGTTGGCGATTCAAAACCACTGCAGCTCTGAGAGAAAAGACCTGGAGATCTGGTCCTGTTAAGATTACAGCCTAGGAATCCCTATGGGGCAGCTCTACTCTGTCCTGTAGGGTCACTATGAGTCAGAATCGAAGGAAAATAACAATAAAAAGTAGATGATATATCTAGATTTTTCCCAGCTATTGTGCCCTGTAAGTCCCTGGGTGGTGCAAATGGTTAATGAGCTCAGCTGCTAACCAAAATGTTGGCAGTTTGAGCTCACACAGAGGCACCTTGGAAGAAAGTTCTGGCAATCTATTTCTGAAAAGTCAGCCATTGAAAACCCTATGCTATGGAGCACATGGGATCACCATGAGTTGGAGTTGACTCAACAGCAACTGGTTTGGTTTTTGGTTTGGTATCCTATAAATTGCTCAGGATTATCCAAATGCTTCTCTTAAGAAGAAAGAGGAGATAATCGAGCCACCAGATTATTTATTAGAAATAAGGTTTTTTGTTCTGATTGTGCTTCTGGTCAGACACACTTATTTAAAAAGGCATAGTGAGCATGGACTATCTGGTTGATGTTTAAAACATTCTTGTTCCTGACTTTAGTTGAGTAAATCCAGTCTGATGCATGTGCAGAGCTATAATTAAATTACTTGTGAAGACTGAAGGGAGAATAATTCCCAAAGAAATTAATAAACCTATTGACTTGATGGCAATGGCTATATATATATATATATATACACACACACACACACACACACACACACACACATACATTTATAGAGCCCTGGTGGTGCAGCGGTTAAGAGCTCTGCTGCTAACCAAAAGGTCGGCAGTTCGAATCAATCAGCCACTCCTTGGAAACCCTATGGGGAAGTTCTACTCTGTCCTATAGGTTCTATATGAGTCAGAATCAACTCGACGGCAACGGGTTTGTTTTTTTTTTGGTTTGGATATACATTTATGACACTTATCATGCTCTTTTCAAGGAAAAAAAAGTGTCAACTTTAGATAATCTAACTTACAAATATTTTGGACTGTCTTCAAAAGGAAAGTAGCATTTAACTTCTCTCAGAGCAAGAAAGAGGTATGTATAATGGGAGGTCAAATGAAAGAGCTTGTTAAAAATCCATTCAATTCTAAAAAATATATCTATAATTGATAGTATGAAAGAGTGTATTTCATTAAAGAGGAAAAGTTTAGGAGGAAAAGTTTAGGACAAAATTATCTCAACTACTCATAATTTATGTAAAAATTGAGCCCATGAATTTAAAGATAGTTAAGTTGTAATTTTCGCAGAGATTGTTTGAGGTTATGTTACATGGTAAACCACAGACTAATTCAGCCTGGTTAGAGTATGACACTAAATGCCAAAGTAAGAAAAGGATGATTCAATGCTTGTGGTGGAGTTTGTAATTCCACAAGAAGGACATTGTAATTTAGCTTGAAGTAATGCCTTGCAATGCCTTTTATTATTACATGGTTGCCTCCCTGCTGGTCATAAATTCTGCCCAAAGGTAAAACATCCCAATTATTGCAATTATTTTGAGTAGCTTTGTAAAAAAAATATCCTTTTGAAAGGAAAAAAGGAAAAGGAAAATTTTCAATCTGATAATAAGTATTATTATATTAAAACAGTTGCTTTTTACTAACTTTGAAGCTGCAAGATAATTTGACTTGTTTTAATCATTAAAATAATATTTTTATTTTTTAAAATTGTATTTATTGTTTTAAAACAATAATTGTTATTATCATTGTTATTTTATTTAATATTTTAGGGCCATAGGAAAAAAGTCTCCTGCTTTATAAACGTGTTACAAATGAATGAAGCATCAGTTCAAGAAGTCATAGAACAGTAAAATTATCTTAGGTAATGGAAAAGTGCTGGAAGAAATATAATTTCCTTCTAGCTTTCACCTGCTTCTTCCTACCGCATCCTACCATATTTGCTAATGAGAAACCAGCCCCTTGATGCTCTATGTCTTTGCTGTTGTTGTTAGTTGCCCTTGAGTCAATTTTGACTCATGGTGACCCCACATGTGCACAGTAGAACTGCTCCATAGGGTTTTCAAGGCTGTGACCTTTCAGAAGCAGATCGCCAGCCCTGTCTTTCAAGGTGCCTCTGGGTGAGTTTGAACCACCAACCTTTCAGCTAGTAGTCAAGCCCTTAATCATTTGTGCTACCAAGGGACTCTAAACTAGTTAAATACCTTAGTTTAAAATATATACATTGTTGTTGTGTGCCATCCAGTCAATTCTGATTCAGTGACCTTAAAGGACAGAATAGAACTGTCCCATAGGGTTTCCTAGGTTGTGATCTTTACGGGATCAGATCGCCAGGTCTTTTCTTCCATGGAACTGCTGGTGGGTTTGAACCACTGACCTTTCAGTTAGCAGTTGAATGTTTAACCATTGTGCCAGCAGGCCTCCTCAAGTGTCACTATGAGTCGAAATCAACTCGATCGCAGTGGGTTTGGTTTTTTGGGTCCCTGGTGGCGTGCAGTGGTTAAAAGCTCAGGCTGATAATGGAAAGGTTGGCGGTTTAAACCCACCAGCTGCTCCATGGTGGAAAGATGTGGCAGTCTGCTTTCGTAAAAGATTTATGGACTTGGAAACCTTAATGGGCAGTTCTACTCTGTCCTGTAGGATCATTATGAGTCAGAATCGACTCCATAGTAATGGGTTTGGTTTTTATATTGTGGCTGTACATATATACTTATATATTGGCTGTAAAGGTGAGCTCAAACATAGCAACGATTGTGAGGATGGTGCAGGACCGGGCAGTGTTGCATTCTGTTGTACATAGAGTTACTATAAGTCAGAACCAACTCGACGGCAATGGGTTTATGGGTTTTGTTGTATATATATGTGTGTGTGTGTGTGTGTGTATATATATATATAAATCATCACAACCCTGAGGAGAAAATGAATGAATAAGAATCAGCTTGGGCATCATTTTTTCTTGGTACCAGACTAGTATTGCTGTGGGGATTGTGTTTTTAATGCTGACAAACATACACGTCTTCACATTTATTTCACGAGGTTATTCTTTTTTATAGCTCTATAAATCGTCTAGGCTGGCCTATTTCAATTATACTTTTCAATTTTCGAACGATTTGTTCTGCCTGCGTGGATAGGTGATTCAACAGAGGCCAAAACATTTCTGATTACTAAACAGCACTCTGCCTTCCTTGTTAGGTTACAAATGGTAAGGAAGTTTCATGAATGTGTAACACGGTATGTAGTATCAACGGAAATTGCAAGAAGCCTGACGCAGCTGTTCATGGCCCCATGATTCAAGGTATCCTTCTTACAAAGGGGAAAGGAATTTTTGTGGAATGTTCAGTACGTTCCATAACGGCTGGATGAATCATTTCCTGTTTGCTCCCAAGACGACTTTTCCTGCAGGACTTTATTTCCTGCAACAGAATTAGGTTATGGTTTTAAAGTGTGCTTATGAAGGGCATAAGAAATTATATTAAGCAAGTTTGGTTAATAAACTTTATACATTGTTATTTATGTAAATAACCCAATCTACACCAAATATCTCCTTCCCTCCCTTCCCCCTCCCCAAGAACACAGTTATCAAAAAATGGATATTTCTATGTAATTGTTTAATAGATGTTCCAATGTTTTGAAGAATGAGGTTACAGTTAATTATGATACAATATGTTTCTTGTTACTATGATTTGTGAAATTAAAGGGATGTCCCTATTATGTATGTTGACTACTGGGAAGCTCAGAGGTACATTTCCGGCCCATCTGTGGCAGGTATGCAGGAATAAAGTAATTTTGTAATTACCTTTTTTATTGAGAAGTCACTTCCATACAGTAAAATACACAAATCTGAAGTGTAAGATTGACGAACATATATATATATATGTATATATATATATATCTCCATAAATTCACCACCTAGATAAAATTAGAGAACATTTTCAGCACCCCAGAAGTCTGCCTCCATACCCTTTTCCTATCAATACCCCACAAAATGTAACTGCTAATTCTAACTTCTGTATAATGTTAAATTTAGGATGAGATTCATTTCATACTACACAAACTATTTTTGTTTTTGTTTTCACTTTCTTTTTCTTTGTTGTTGTTGTTGTTAGGTGCCGTCGAATTGACCTTTTATTCATGGCGACCTCATGCACAGCTGAACAAAACGCCACCCAGTCATGTGCCATACCCATGATCAGTTACAGATGGGACCGTTGTGATCCATAGGGTTTTTATTGGCTGATTTTAGGAAGTAGATTGCCAGCTCTTTCCTCCCAGTCTGTCTTAGTCTGGAAGTTCCACTGAAACCTGTTCAGCATCATCAAGCCTCCACTAACAGCTGGGCAGTGGCTATGCATGAGGCGCATTGGTCTGGAATCAAACTCAGGTCTCCTCATAGAAGGCAAGAATTCTATCACTGAACCACCAAAGCCCCCTATCTTTCTTTACCTATTTCTACATTATATTCTATTGATTTATTTTACATATAACTATAACCGGTTACCCTATGTGTGTCAGGGTAGAACTGTGCTCCATAGGGTTTTCAATGGCTAGTTTTTTTGGAAGTAGATTTCCAAGTCTTTCTTCCTAGGCACCTCTGGGTGAACTCCAACCTCCAACTTTTCCATTAGCAGGCAAGCACATTAACCATTTGTACCACCTAGGGACTCCAGCTGAGTCTCTAAAAGCAAAAACCAAACCAAACCTATTGCTGTCAAGTCGGTTGCTATAGCGAACTTACAGGACAGAGTAGAACTGCCCCATAAGGTTTCCAAGGAGTGGTTGGTAGATTTGAACTGCCAACCTTTTGGTTAGCAGGCAAGCTCTTAACCACTGTGCCATCAAGTGTGTGGGAGATGGACCAGCAACATCAGCCTTACCTGGGAGTTTGTTAGAAATGCAGGATCTCTGGCCCACCCAGACTTACTGTATGAGAATCTGCATTTAAATAAGATCCTCAGGTGTTTCATATGCACATTGAATGTAGTCCCTCTTCCCAGGCTCCAGTTCTCAAGAAGTTCCTGTTGAGTCTATCCTGACTCATGGCAACCCTGTGCATTTCAGAGTAGGACTGCACTGCATAGGGTTTTCAAGGCTTTAATCTGTCTTTCAGAAGCTGATTGCCAGGCGTTTCTTCTGAGGTACCTCTGGGTGGGTTTGAACTGCTAATCTTTCAGTTAGTAGTTGAGTGCTTTACCTTAATGTCTTTTCCTCTTTTGCTTCTTCTGGCCGGACCTTAATGACTTTCTGCTGTTGCCAGTACCTTGTTAGATCCTGTAACTCTGTCCACATCTCTGTAAAGAGACCTTCTTAAAATTTATTTTTTAATTAAATACTTTTGAATATACCATGTTTTCTGCCACTATCTTAACTGATACCGTAATACATTATCTATCTTAATATCTACATATCTATATTGATAGCTATGTACATGTTATATCTCTCTCATTATTTTCTCTGGTTCTGGTATTATCATCCCCACACCTCTGTTAGTTTGTCATACTGTGGTGGCATGCATGTTGCTGTGATGCTGGAAGCTATGCCACCAGTGTTTCAAATATCAGCAGGGTCACCCATGGTGGACAGGTTTCAGCAGAGCTTCCAGACTAAGACAGACTAGGAAGAAGGACCTGGTGGTCTACTTCTGAACAAATTGGCAAAGTGAAAACCTTATGAATAGCAACAGAACATTGTCTGGTATAGTGCCTGAAGATGAGCCCATCAGATTGGACGGCACTCAAAATATGACTGGGGAAGAGCTGCTTCCTAAAAGTAAAGCCAACCTTAATGAAGTGGATAGAGTAGACCTTAATGACATGGATAGAGTAAAGCTTTCAGGACTTTCATTTGCTGAGGTGGCTCAATTCAAAGTGAGAAAACACAGATGCAAACATCCATTACAGAAGGCGGAAGGTACAAAGTAGGAATTTAGGAAAATTGGAAGTCATCAAAAATTAAATGGAACACAAAAAGATCGATACCCTAGGCATTAGTGAGCTGAAATGGACTGGTATTGGCTATTTTGAATCAGACAAACATATGGTCTACTGTGCCAGGAATGACAAATTAAAGGGGAATGGTGTTGCATTCATCATTAAAAAGAACATTTCAAGATCTATCCTGAAGTACAACGATGTCAGTGATAGAATAATAACCTATACACCTACAAGGAAGACAAGTTAATACAATTATTATTCAAATTTACGCACCAGCCACTAATGCCAAAGTTGAGGAAACTGAAGATTTTTACCAACTTCTACAGTCTGATCAAGCATGCAATCGAGATGCATTTATAATTATTTGTGATTGAAATATGAAAGTTACAAACAAAGAAGGACTGATAGTTGGAAAATATGACTTGGTGATTGAAAGGATGCCAGAGAATACACTATAGAATTTGGCAAGACCAACGACTTCTTCATTGCAAATTCCTTTTTTCAACATCATGAACGGCGACTATACATGTGGACCTCACCAGATGGAATACACACGAATCAAATTGAGAACATCTGTGGAAAGAGATGATGGAGAAGCTCAATATAATCAGTCAGAACAAGGCTGGGGGCTGACTGCAGAACAGATCGTCAATTGCTCATATGCAAGTTCAAGTTGAAGCTGAAGAAAATTAAAACAACTCCACGAGACCCAAAATACGATGTTGAGTATATCCCTCTTGAATTTAGAGGCCATCTCAAATACAGATTTGATGCATTGAACACTAATGACTGAAGAACAGACAAGTTGTGGAACGACATCAGGCACATCATACATGAAGAAAGCAAAAGGTCATTAAAAAGACAGGAAAGAAAGAAAAAAACAAAATGGATGTCAGAAGAGACTCTGAAACTTTCTCTTGAATGTAGAGTAGCTAAAGTGAAAGGAAGAAATCATGAAATAAAAGAGCTGAATGGAGGATTTCAAAGGGCAGCTTGAGAAGACAAAGTGAAGTATGATGATGAAATGTGCAAAGACCTGGAGATGGAAAACCAAAAGGGAAGAACATGCTCAGTATTTCTCAAGCAGAAAGAATTCAAGAATAAAGTCAAGCCTCGAGTTGCAACACTGAAGGAGTCTATGGGTAAAATATTGAAGGATGCAGGAAGCATCAAAAGAAGATGGAAGGAATACACAGAGGCACTGTATCAAAAAGAATTCTTCAACATTCAACCATTTCAGGTGGTAGAATATGATCAAGAACCGATGCTACTGAAGGAAAAAGTCGAATCTGCACTGAAGGGAATGGCAAAAAACAAGGCTCCCAGAACTGATGGAATACCAACTGAGATGTTTCAACAAGCGGCTGCAGTGCTGGAGGTGCTCACTTGACTATGTGAAGAAAATTGGAAGACAGCTTCCTGGACAGCCTTCTGGAAGAGACCCATATTTGTGCCCATTCCAAAGAAAGGTGATCCAAGAGAATGCACAAATTATCCAACAATATCACACACAAGTAAAATTTTACTGAAGATTATTCAAAAGCAGTTGCAGCAGTATATCAACAGGGAACTTCCACAAGTTCAAGCTAGATTCAGAAGATGACATGTAACAAGGGATATCATCACTGATGTCAGATGGATCTTGGCTGAAAGAAAAGAATACCAGAAAGATGTTTACTTGTGTTTTATTGACTATGCAAAGGCATTCGACTGTGTGGATCATAACAAATTATGGATAACATTGGGAAGAATGGGAATTCCAGAACACTTCATTGTGCTTATGAGGAACTTGTACACAGATCATGAGGTAGTCTTTCCAACAGAACAAGGGTATACTGCATGGATTGAAGTCAGGAAATGTGTGGGCCAGGGTTGTATCCTTTCACCATACTTATTGAATCTGTATGCTGAGCAAATAATCTGAGAAGCTGGACTATATAAAGAAGAAAATAGCATAAGGATTGGAGGAAGACTCATTAACAACCTGTGATATGCAGAAGACACAACCTTGCTTGCTAAAATGAAGAGGTTTTGAAGCACTCACTATGAAGATCAAAGACTATAGCCTTCACTATGGATTGCACCTCAACATAAAGAAAACAAAAATCCTCACAACTGGACCAATAAGCAACATCATGATAAACGGAGAAAAGATTGACGTTGTCAACAATTTTTACCTGGATCCACAATCAACGCTCATGGAGGAGCAGTCAAGAAATCAAATTACATAGTGCATTGTGCAAATTTGCTGCAAAAGACCTTTTTAAAGGTGTTAAAAAGCTAAAATGTTACTTTGAGGACTGCAGTGTGCCTGACCCAAGCCGTGGTATTTTCAATCACATCATATGCATGCGAAAGCTGAACAAAGAATAAGGAAAACCAAAGAAGAACTGATGCCTTTGAATTATAATGTTGGCAAAGAATATTGAATATACCATGGGCTTCCAGAAGAACAAACAAATCTATTTTGGAAGCTGTACAGCCAGAATGCTGTTTAGAAGCAAGGATGGCAAGACTTTGTCTCACTTAAGGACGTGTTATCAGGAGGGACCAGTCCCTGGAGAAGGACATCATGCTTGGTAAAGTAGAGGGTCAGTGAAAAAGAAGAAGACCCTCAATTAGGTGGATTGACACAGTGACTACAAAACTGGCTCAAGGACAGCAAAGATTGTGAGGATGGCACAGGACTAGACAGTATTTCTATTGTACACGGGGTCACTATGAGTCAGAACCAACGTAAAGGAACCTAACAACAACCACTATTATCATCTCTACCTCTTTCTGTAATTTTAAATAGCCTTCATACTTTAAAAAACTGTTGTTGTTGTTAGGTGCCCTTGAGTCCGTTCTGAGCCATAGCGACCCTATGCATAACAGAGCTAAATACTGCCTTGTCCTTCGCCATCCTCACAATCGTTGCTATGTTTGAGCACATTGTTGCAGCCACTGTGTCATTCCATCTCTCAGGGGTCTTCCTCTTTTTCACTGACTCTCTACCAAGCATGATGTTGTACTTCAGGGACTGGTCCCTCCAGATATCACGTTCAAAGTACATAAGATGAAGTCTCACCATCCTCGCTTCCCAAGAACATTCTGCCTTGACTTCCTCCAAGACCGATCTGTTCGTTCTTCTGGCAGTCCATGGTATATTCAATATTCTTTGCAAACATCATAATTCAAACACATCAATTCTTCGGTCTTCCTTATTCATTGTCCAGCTTTTGCATTCATATGAGGTGATTGAAAATATCATGGCTTGGGTCAGGTGCACCTCAGCCCTCAAAGTGACATGTTTGCTTTTAAACACTTTAAAGAGGTCTTTTGCATCAGGTTTGCCCAATTCAATGTGTTGTTTGATTTTTTGACTGCTGGGTCCATGGGTGTTGATTGTAGATCCAAGTAAAATGAAATCCTCGACAACTTCAATCTTTTCTTCCGTTTATCAGGATGTTGCTTATCGGTCCAGTTATGAGCATTTTTGTTTTCTTTATGTTAAGGTGCAATACATAATGAAGACTGTAGTCTTTGATCCTCATTACTAATTACTTCAAGTATTCTTCACTTTCAGCAAGCAAAGTTGTATCATCTACATATCACAGGTTGTTAATGAGTCTTCCTCCAATCCTGATGCTATTTTATTATTCATATAATCCAGTTTCTCGGATTATTTACTCAGCATACAATTGAATAAGTATGATGAAAAGATACAACCCTGACCCACACCTTTCTTGATTTTAAACCACACAGTATCCCCTTGTTCAGTTCCAATGACTGCCTTTTGTTCTATGTACAGGTTCCACATGAGCACAATTAAGTGTCCTGGATTTCCCTTCTTTGCAATGTTATCCATAATGTGTTATGATCCACGCAGTTGAATGCCTTTGGATAGTCAATACACAGATAAACATCTTTCTGGTATTCTCTGCTTTCAGCCAAGATCCATCTGACATCGGCAATGGTATCCCTCGTTCCACATTCTCTTCTAATCTTGCTTGAATTTCTGGCAGTTCCCTGTTGATGTACTGCTGCAACCATTTTTGAATGATCTTCAGCAAAATTTTACTTGCTTATGATATTAATGATATTGTTGCATAATTTGTACATTCTGTTGGATCACCTTTCTTTGGAATGGGTACAAATATGTATCTCTTTCTGTTGGTTGTCCAAATATCTGTCTTCCAAATTTCTTGACATAGGCCAGGGAGCACCTCCAGTGCTGCATTTGTTTTTTGTATGAAATGTCTCAGTTGGTATCCCGTCAATTCCTAGGGTCTTATTTTTCACCAATGCTTTCAGTGCAGCTTGGACTTTTTCCTTCAGTACCGTCAGTTCTTGATTATATGCTACCTCCCGAAATGGATGAACGTTGACAAATTCTTTTGATACAATAACTCTGTGTATTCCTTCCATCTTCTTTTGATGCTTCTGCATCCTTCAGTACTTTGCCCATAGAATCCTTCAATATTGCAACTCGAGGCTTTAATATTTTCTTCAATTCTTTCAGCTTGAGACATGCTGAACGTGTTCTTCCCTTTATGTTTTCTAACTTCAGGTCTTTGCAAATTTCATTATAATACTTTTCTTTGTCTCTCGAGCTGCCCTTTGATATCTTCTGTGCAGCTCTTTTACTTAATCACTTCTTCCTTTTCCTTTAGCTACTCTACTTTCAAGAGCAAGTTTCAGAGTCTGTTCTGACATCCATTTTGGTCCTTTCTTTCTTTCCTCTCTTTTTAATGATCTCTTGCTTTCTTCATGTATGGTGTCCTTGATGTCATCCCACAACTGATCTGGTCTTCGGTTATTACTGTTCAGTGCATCAAATCTATTCTTGAGATGGTCTCCAAATTCAGGTGAGATATACTCAAGTTCATATTTTGGTTCTCGTGGACTTGTTTTAATTTTCTTCAGCTTCACCTTGAACTTGTGTATGAGAAATTGATGGTCTGTTCCACAGTCAGCCCCTGGTCTTGTTCTGACTAATGATATTGGGTTTTTCCATCATCTCATTCCACAGATGTAGTCGATTTGATTCCTATATTTTCCATCTGGTGAGGTCCACATGTATAGTCACTGTTTATGTTGTTTAAAAAGTGATTTGCAATGAAGAAGTCATTGGTCTTGCAAAATTTTATCATGCGATCTCTAGCATCATTTTTATCACCAAGTCTGTATTTTCTTTGTTTCCAACTTATGCATTCCAATCACCAGTAATTATCAATGCATCTTGATTGCATGTTTGATCAATTTTAGACTGCAGAAGTTGGTAAAAATCTTCAGTTTCTTCATCTTTGACATTAGTGGTTGGTGCGTAAATTTGAATAATACTTGTATTAACTGGTGTTCCTTATAGGTGTATGGATATTAACTTAGCACTGACAGCGTTGTACTTCAGGATAGATCTTGAAATGTCTTTTGACAATGTATGTGACACCACTCCTCTTCAATTTGTCATTCCCGGCATAGTAGACCATATGATTGATTCAAAATGGCCAATACCAGTTCATCTCAGCTCACTAATGCCCAGGATAATTATTTTATGCTTTCCATTTCATTTTTGTCAACTTCTAACTTTCCTAAATTCATACTCCGTACGTTCCATGTTCTGATTATTAATGAATGTTTGCAGCTCTTTCTTGTCATTTTGAGTATTGCCACATCAGCAAATGAAGTCCCGAAAACTTGACTCCATCTGGGTCAATAAAATTGACCCTAGTTTGAGGAGGCAGTTCTTGTATTTTGTGTGCCTTCCAAACTGAGGCCATTATACCAGACAATGTTCCACTGCTATTCATAAGGTTTTCACTTTATGAGTTTTTTCAGATGTAGACCACCAGGTCCTTCTTCTTAATTTGTCTTAGTGTGGAAGCTCTGCTGAAACCTGTCCACCATGGGTGACCTTGCCTGTATTTGATATACTAGTGGCACAGCTTCCTGCATCACAGCAACACCCAATCCACCAAAGTAGGACAAACTGACAGACATGTGGAGATTAAAAAAAAAAAAGTACATGGAATTTTTTTTTAGAATTTTATTATTTAATAATAAAACTTATTAAAATTAGAAGTTTATAATTAAACTGCACTAACATTATTGTAGATGTTATTTTATTATCAGAGTTGTGTATATAACTGCATTTTACACTTCAGTTTAAAACTTTACTTGGAAAAACGTTTATTTCTATAATTCTATGAGAACATTTCTCTTCCTTTTGTTTATTTTGATAAATGATTATCATTGTATTCTCTAAAAGTATATTTTCTGTATCTCATTTTAAGATCTAAAGACTAATTTTTTTTAATTATTCTAAAAGAATTTTTGAAGTTTCTAATTTAAGGCCCTCTCAATCATGCCACTGTAAGATACGTACTCAGTTTTAAACAAGTACTTCACATTGATTTGATTCTGAAATATACAACGATCACTGGATTTTTTTAACTACCAATCCAAAGTATGCTTCTTAATAATTTTTTTTATTGTACTTTAGATGAAGGTTACAGAACAAACTAGCTTCTCATTATACAGTTAGTACACATGTTGTTTTGTGACATTGGTTACTAACCCCACAACATGTCAACACTCTCCCTTCTTGACTTTGGGTTCCCTATTACCAGCCTTCCTGCTTTCTCCTGCTTTCTAGTCCTTTCCCCTGGGCTGGTGTGCCCCTTTAGTCTCATTTTGTTTTGTGGGCCTGTCTAATCTTTGGCTGAAGGGTAAACCTCAGGAGCAACTTTATTTCTGAGCTAAAAGTGTGTCCAGGGACCATACTCTACGGTTTTCTCCAGTCTCTGTCAGGACAGTAAGTCTGGCCTTTTTTTGTGATTTAGAATTTTGTCCTACATCTTTCTCCAGCTCTGTCCAGGACCATTTATTGTTGTCCCTGTCAGAACAGTCGGTGGTGGTAACTGGGGATCATCTAGTTGTACCGGACTCAGTCTGGTGAAGGCTGTGGTAGTTGTGGTCCATTAGTCCTTTGGACTAATCTTTCCCTTGTGTCTTTAGTTTTCTTCATTCTCCCTTGCTCCCAACGGGGTGAGATCAGTGGAGGATCTTAGATGGCTGCTCACAAGCTTTTAAGACCCCAAACACTCCTCACCAAAGTAGAAAGTAGAACATTTCAAAAGTACATGGAATTTTATAGCACCATTAAGTTGCAGCTTAATAATATAAAATTATGTACCTAATAGTTTTCCAATAATGCATAACAGAGTTTGTGAGGAAAAATATACCATTCCTAGTTCGTGAGACACTTCTATGAGTCTGGAAAGAAAAACGAGCCATTATGTTTTATTTTGCATTTATATGCTCAGGTAGTAGGCAGCCTCTAAAATGAATCCTAATGATCCCTGTATCCTGCATTTATATTTTTGTGTAATTCTGTCCCCTTAAGAATAGACTAGACTTACTGATTCACTTCTAACAAATAGAATATATCAGTGATAAAACTTTTGGGATTAGGTTATAAAAAGACAGTGGCTTCTGCCTTGGGGGCTCTCTCTCACTCTCTCTTGCATTGCTCATCCTGGAGGAAGCCAGCTACCATGTTGTGAGGAAGCCCTGTGGAGAGGCCCTCCTGACAAGGAACTGAAGCCTATCAACATCCTCATGAGTGAGCTTGGAAGTGGACCCACTCCCTCCAACCTACATTTAACTCTTCAGATGAGAGACTTCAGCTCCATTCTAAAGGCTGAAAGCTTAACTGCAACTCATGGGAAACTTTGAGCCAGAGACACCCAGCAACACCCAGCTCGGTGACTCCCACATTCCTTACCCATAGAAATGGTGAGATTATGAATGTTGTTTTTTTTAGTCCCTAAGTTTTGGAATGATTTATTACATAGTAATAGATACCTAATACAGATAGATGCATTTATGACATGAAAATAACTTGGGAATTTTGTTTTTTAACAATATGTTTTATTTTTTTCCTTTCAAAACTTACAGTTTTTGAAAAATTAATTTTGAGTGTATATGTATATAGGGGTTACTTTTTTAAATCAAATAACTTTATCAATAAACTAAAGCCTAGAAATGAGAATTTAAATATGACAGTTTAAGAAGGAGAAAACTTGCATGGTTTGTTTAGTGAAGATAAAAGTCTTCCAGAGGAAATGTGGAGTTAATTTAACTGAAGGCAGTATGTGTCTCCATGGAAATAGAGAGTGACTTATGTGTTATATAAGTACAGAGAATGGAATTTTATAAACTGATTTTCCACATAGATGCCGATATACACTTTTATTACTTCTTTTATCTTTCTTCATAATTTGAAGGAAAAAGTATGTATGAGAGAGCGAAGAGAAAGCAAAAAAAAAGTGAGACTAATGAGCTGACAAACACATACGGCTGCAAAGATAGCTCAGTCATTCTTGCTTCATTAGAAACAATGCGAAGCTATCTTAAGCTCAAGTTGAAAGAATTTCAAATGCCGTTTTCAAATCATTTTCCAATAGTTCAAATAGCTTTTTACATTACTGAAAAATACATCAAATGCAGAAGAAAATTCTAAGTACACAAAGTATGGTTTTGCTCATTTGTGGAGAAACATCAATTTTTCTTTGGTTTTTAGTATCCTCTTTCCTGCCCCCTCTTTTCGTCACATTTTTCAGGAGAAAGAAGAGCCGTGAATAAATGAGTTGTGGAAACAAAGAAATGTCATCTCCCGAATCATATTCCTGTAGAGGGCATGTTAGAGCTTGGACATTTCAGGGTCTGGACTCCAATGGAAATCAGCATATTTTATCTTAAGGAAGTCTCTTGGTTTCTTTTCTTCTCAATGTGTAAAATTGTAAACTGGTATACATCATAATCGTAGAGGTAAAAATAGAGGCTTAACGCAAAATAAATAATTAACCCAGTAATCTGGGTGGGAAAACCAGTTAAGCAGTCTACTACTTGCTAAAAGATTGGCGGTTCCAACCCACCTGTTTTTTTTTTTTTTTTTTGTAACGCAAAGTACTATCGATAAGGACAAGTAGTACCTCTTCTGGACCCACTAATTACAGCAAGGCACAAATTGAGAAGCAAGAGGAAAAAAAGATAAGAAAAGGCTTGGGGGAAACTAAGTTGGACTAGAGCAAGGGTTCTCAAATGGGAGGGAGCATCAGAATCACCTGGAGGCCTTGTAACCACACAGCTTGCTGGTGCCCACTCACACAACTTCTGCTTCATCAGGCCTGGGATGGGGCTGAGAATTTGCATTCCTAATAAATTCCCGGGTGATGTTGATGTTGCTGGTTTGGGAGACCACATTTTGAGAGCCATAGGACTAGAGCATTTGGTTCAGTTGTATTTTAATGTAATTAAGTTTCCCTAATGTTTATTTGTAGTACTTCTGTTTTAACTCCCCTGTGATGACACAAATAGAAATTATGCCTGGCGGTTATTGATCCTCTCTTTTCCTCAGTGTCTTTGGAGAAAAAATGAAAAGGGAAAATGGATTGCATAAAATCAGATGTTATATGCTAAGTTTTCACTGTCTCACCATTCATGAAAGTAGGCAATCACGGATGGATTACCCAAGAAGCAAGGTATGCACGGGCTTATTTGTGTTTACTTGCTAATCTGTAGTGCACAATTTCACACGGGTTTCACCACATCTTTGAATGTGTCTTGAAATAAGTACAGACAGAAAGCTCTTTAGAAAGGAGGAAGGCGAGACTTTGTCTCGTGTAACCTTGGACATGTTATCAGGAGGGACCAGTCCCTGGAGAAGGTCATCACGCTTTGTAGAGGGTGAGCAAAAGAGAGGAAGACCATGAACCCATGTGAAATTGTGCACTACAAATTAGTAAGTAAACACAAGTAAATGCGTGTGTAACTTGCTTAATGAAAGCCCGTGTGTACCTTGCTTGCTGGTTAATCTGATCCTGTAAGGTAATATCTTTGGTTAACACGAATATTTTGATGAAGTACTGGTACAGGCTAACGGCTCTTTTTGGGAAACTCTTTGGTGGAAATTGCCCATGAAGCTACTCCATCATGGGATGGTCTGCTGGAAATTCTGTTCACTCAATTGGATATAATCCTGTAGTGGGAAGAGGTAGCTGTAAGTTTGAACTACTAGTACTAGTTGTTGGAAAAGAAGTATAATGAATATATATTGAACAATATCTAAGGCTCTCTGAATGTAGCACTGTACTGCCTTTATGTGTGATTTTCTGTCTTGTTTATTTATAGAGTTCTAATAAAATCTATTTGTAATGATTGCATATACATATACGGCACTATTAAGCTCTGTACTTACATATTTCCAGTCCTAATGTAAGTAATCAGTAATTCTAAATGCCTCCCAATACTTGATCCATACTGGCTGCAAGAGTATAAAAAAAAAATCAGGTCTCTGTGACATTTTCTAAAAAATGTAAGATAAATCACATTTATTATAGTAAGTTAGATTTTTTTGTCCTCAGTCCACTTTTCTCAAAATAATATTATGTACATGTCTTTAGGGAAATCAGTATACTATAGAAGGAAAACTGATTTCTTTAATGGCTTTCCATATAGATTTGTTACAAGTAAAAATATTGTCATTGAAAAATCTCAATTTTCATAGCAATTATTTTAAAGCCTTTTAAAAAGAATAATCACTTGATTAATATTATAAACTAGTTACATTCTCAAAAATTATTCAATTATTGGATAAATATGAAGGAAAAACTATTATCCCAAATTCAATCATTCAGAAATAAATGTCACCAGCATTCATGGAATAGCATTGCTTGCAATTCAATGTGAATGTTGGAAAACGTGTAGATAAACACAACTTTAGAAATACTTGATCATAAAAAAATGTTATTTTTAAAAACATTTCTGGCAGACACTATTTTCTATCTAACCCCTAAACCCGTTGCAGTCAAGTCGTTTCCAACTCATAGCAACCCTATAGGGCAGAGTAGAACTGCCCCACAGGGTTTCCAAAGCTGTAATCTTTACAGAAGCAGACTGCCACACCTTTCTCCCATAGAGTGGATGGTGAGTTCGAACCACCAACCCTTCAACTGGCAGCCAAGTGCTTAACCACTGCACCACCAGGGCTCCTGTTGTTAAGTGCTGTTGAGTTGGCTTCAAGTCCTAGCGACCCTGTGTACAACAGAATCAAACACTGCTTGGTCCTGCCAACCTCACAACCATTGCTATGCTTGAGCCCATTGTTGGAGCTATTGTGTCAATCCATCTTGTTGAGTGTCTTTCTCTCTTTCGCTGACCCTCTACTTTAACAAGCATGATGTCCTTCTCCAGGGACTGGTCCCTTCTGATAATATGTCCAAAGTACATGAGATAAAGTCTCACCATCCTCGCTTCTAAGGAGCATTCTGGCTGTACTTCTTCCAAGACAGATTTATTCATTCTTCTGGCAGTCCATAGTATATTCAATATTCTTTGCCAACACCATAATTCAAAGACATAGATTCTTCTTTAGTCTTCCTTATTCATTGTCCAGCTTTCTTTCACATGCATATGAGGTGATTGAAAATACTATCCAGGCATGGACCAGTAACGTGAAATTTGCTTCCAAAAATGGAGGGTGCCAAGACTGAAGAAAGAGGCAGGGAACTCCAGTGTAGTGGCGAAGGAGTTTATTAGGGAGACTTACAGACAGGGCAGTTCTGGGTGGCTGCAGGACCAAAGCACATCTCCATGCCCCACAGTGGGAGGGTAGAGTTTTTATAGTGGCGGTTGACAATAGTGGCTACATATCAGGGACTTACATAAGGATGACTTAGCAAACTGTGACGAACTAGCAGACCACATGAGGGTGCTCATGTTTGGCCTTGCAAAGCCAATTACCCCTTCAGTACACCCCTCCACGCTGGCTCTTACAATCTGCCATGTTCCCCCACTTGTGCTGAAGTACGAGAGACCCTGTCCCTCCCCACCAGGAACAGATATAAAAGTGGGGTTGGCCAGGGGCCACATGGTATCCGTGCATGTGCAAGAGACAGAGAAATTTATTGTGTGCCTAGAACAGGGGGAAGGTTTTTCTGATAAGGAAAAGGAACTGGGAGAGAGAAGGTGACCCAATACTCTGCCTCCTTATCAGAGAATGCTCTGGGCCCAAGACCTTTACTTAGGCAACCTGGATGGGAGGCATAGAGGCAGACCATTTCCCCAACAAATACCATGGCTTGGGTCAGGCATACCCTAGTCCTCAAAGTGACATCTTTGCCTTTTAACACTTTAAAGAAGTCTTTTGCAGCAGATTTCCCCAATGCAATGCATCATTTGATTTCTTGACTGCTGCCTCCATTGGTGTTGATTGTGGATCCAAGTAAAATGAAATCCTTGACCACGTCAAACTTTTCTCCTTTTTTCATGATGTTGCTTATTGGTCCAGTTGTGAGGATTTTTG
>NW_004444095.1:4669193-4683039 GCF_000243295.1 Trichechus manatus latirostris | reverse complement strand
TCATGATGTTGCTTATTGGTCCAGTTGTGAGGATTTTTGTTTTCTTTATGTTGAGGTGTAATCCATACTGAAGGCTGTAGTCTTTGATCTTCATTAGTAAGTGTTTCAAGTCTTCTTCACTTTCAGCAAGCAAGGTTGTTAATGAGTCTTCCTCCAAACCTGATATTGTGTTCTTCTTCATACAGTCCAGCTTCTCGGATTATTTGCTCAGCATACAGGTTGAATAAGTATGGTGAAAGGATACAACCCTGGAGCACACCTTTCCTGACTTTAAACCACGTGGTATCCCCTTTCAGTTAGCAGCTGAGCACTTTAACTACTGCGCCACCAGGGTTCCTCCAAAGAATGCTAGATACTAATTTTCCCCCCTCCCTTGCAGCTAGGAGTGGTCATGTAATGAAATGTTTACTAATGAAATCCAATAGAATATTGCTATGAGCATTCTGAGAAGAAATTTTTGGCTTCCTGGATAACAATCGAAACCAGGGCTTCAAGGGATTCTTTCTGGGTTGAACCCCTTCTGAGAATTTGCATTTCTAGCAAGTTCCCTGTGAGAATTTGCATTTCTAACAAGTGCCCAGGAAGTTATACATAAGAATCACCTGGGGATGTTGTTAAACTGTAGATTCTGATTCAGTATATCTGGGGTGGAAATGCAAATTCTCAGCAGGGAACTTGTTAGAAATGCAAATTCTCAGCAGGGGTTTGAAACAAAATGAACCTGTTGGAAGCCCTAAGTGAAACTTTGACTCATCAACTTTGGACATGTCATCAGGAGGGACCGATTGCTGAGGAAGAACATCATGTTTGGTAATGTTGAGGGCCAATGAAAGCAAGGGAAACCTTTGGAGGAGAAGGCCGTTTACCCTAATCCCTTACTTTTTGCTAGAGATGCTATTATAAGATTCTGATGCCTTGTGTTGCAGCAGCTATATGTGAGTGCGACATGGCAAACCTGAGGATAAAAAGTGAATATGACGAGAGTGGTAGACTGAAAGAATGGAAAAGTCATTGTCATTGGTGATGTTGTCGAGCTGCTAAACAACTCCCGTAACTAACCGCCTACATCTAGTCTCCTTGTTAAGAAAACAATGACTGTCCTTTATGGTTAGGGAGCCCTGATGGCACAGTGGTTAAGGTGCTCGCCTGCTGACTGAAAGGTCAGCAGTTTGAACCCACCAGATACTCCAAGGGAGAAAGATGTGACAGTCTGCTTTTGTAAAGATTTACAGCCTTGGAAACTCCAAGGGGCAGTTCTACTCTGCCCTATAGGATCTCTACGAATTGGAATCGACTTGATGGCAGTGGGTTTGGTTTGGTTTGGTCCTTATGGTTTAAACCCTGGTTAGTCAGAAAAACATTTCTGATACAATCTTATATTTCATTTACTTGAAGGTAATGGAAGAGGGAGGACCAAAGTAAATTGGAAGAATTGTTAAACTTGAGGTTATGTGGATTTTTTTCCCTGCCATAGGGAGAGGAAAATTACAAATCTCTTTAAGAGCTGGAATTATCACTAAAACAAATAGCAAACTATATTTTCATTTTAAACCGTCCCTATTCACTCCTTCCATCACCCGTCTTTACTTTGTCCTAGTGTGGTAGCTTGTGTGTTGCTATGATGCTGGAAGCTATGCCAATAGTATTTCAAATACCAACAGAGTCATGCATGGTTGACAGGCTTCAAGGGGAGCTTCCAGACTAAGACAGACTAGGAAGAAAGGCCTGATGATCTACTTCTGAAAATTAGCCAGTGAAAACCCTATAGATCACAGAATATTGTCTGAGACTTCAACTCTCTTACTTTGGACATGTCTTCAGGAGGGACCGATAGCTGGAAAAGGACATCTTGTTTTGGTACGGTGGAGAGTCTGTGAGGTCAAGGGAAACCCTCAGTGAGATGGATTGATACAATAGCCACCCAACAGTGGGTTCAAACATACCAACAATCACGAAGATGGCACAGGACCAGGCAATATTTCATTCTGTCAAACGTGGGATCTCCATGCACCGGTGACAACTCTACAGCAACTAACAACATTTACTCCCTGATATAAAAGATGTGGAAATCAGCACATTTAGCATATTTATGCTTCCTGCCCCAGTGTTGTTCATTATATTTTTATTTTACATTTTCAATATTTATAATAGTTACAGTCAATTTTGTAACCCTATTTTCTTCAGAATCACTGTTAATTTTTCAATTACTGTATTATTATTTAAATGGAATCAGTACTCCACATTAGCTATTTTACCACAGTTTTTCATCCCTGAGCTCTTTAAATGGTTTCATCTCTTTAGGTCAAGACTCAAGACTTCCTGATTGTGATGGTTGAGGTCATGTGTTAACTTGGCTGGACCATGATTCTCAGTGGTTTACAGTTATATAACAATGTAATTTGGCAGTTATGTAATCATGTAGTTTGGCAGTTATGTAATGATATATTTGGAAGTTATGTAATGATGTAGTCATCCTCCATGATGTGATCTGATATGATCAACCAATAAGTTGTAAGGGGAGTTTCTTTGGGGGTGTGGCCTACATCCAATATATATATGGACTTTCTGGCAAAGCTTACTCACTTGCTGTGGATCCTGCATCCAGCTCATCATAATCTGATCTCTGGTTCTTGGGACGACCCAGCTGTCTGCTGTATTGCCTGCTGATCTTGGATTCATCAGCCTCTGCAGCCCGTGAGCCCGCAGCCTGCCATCTGACCTGCTGATCTTGGGTTCATCAACCCCTGAAGCTACAAGAGACAAGAGAAGCCTCCAGCCTGACTCCTGGCCCACAGACTTGGGACTTGTCAGCCTCTACAACTTCATGAGCCATTTCCATGAGATAAATCTCATTTTCTCTTTCTCTCTCTCTCTATATGTATATGTTTCACAGATTTTGCTTCTCTAGAGAACCCAGCCTAAGACACCGGCCCCATAACAATAGTACATAAGTGTTATATGCCTTAAATTCATGGATAATATACACTTGAAGAATAACCTTGCTACACATATAAAACCCTTTCGTCATGATTTCCTTCCTTTCACAGTCTTAATGGCTTTGAGTGTTGCTATGAATTCCCTCCTCCCCACCTCCATTCTCATAGATGACTTGTTCTTTCTGTCTGAATCCTCATATGACTATATTTACATTCAGTAACTTCATCAGGTTATGCCTTAGTATTGATAATTTTGTATCATTTGGTCAAGTAATATCAGCTGAATATTCTTTCCATCTATAGAGTTAAACTTCTTTTTTCAGGAAATGTTTATTACAATACTTGAATAATTTTTCTGTTCCATTTATTCTCAATATGTAGCATCTACTTAGACTGTTTTCCACATAAACCAACTTCTTTATGAGAATTTTATGAAAACTTTTTTACCATTTGTTTTAGATGGTTTCTCCAGTTTACCTTGCATGTCCCTGAATTTGTTTTTAACCACTCCTCTCTTAGTTTTTCCTCATCTCATGTAGCTTTTACTAGCTCACTTCTCTTTGTTTTCTAGTATTTAACAACCACTTTTTTTAACAGCATTATTGATGAATAATTTAACCATTGAAAGGATACAATTGTGTTTTATTGATCTAATGCTTATCCTTTTACTGATCCCACATTGTCTTGATTATGATGGCTTTATATTAAATTTTGAAATTGAGGAGTGTTTTGTTCTTTTTCAGTTGTTTTGGCTATTTTATAACCTTTGCTTTTCCGTATAAATTTTAGGATGGGCTTGTCAATTTCTACAAAAATCCTGCTTGGATTTTTATAAGAATTGCCAGGAATTTATAGATCAATTTCGACAGAATTACCATCTTAAAAAAATATTGAGTCTTCCAATTCATGATCATCTGTAATTATTTAAATATTCTTTAATGTAACCCAGCAATGTTTTGTAGTTTTTAGTGTATAAGTCTTACACTTCTTTTGGTAAATTTACTTCTAAGTCATTTATGCTTTTGATTCTATTATGAATGGAATTGTTTCTTCACTTAATTTTCAGATTGATCATTGCTAATATATAGAAATACAATTAATTTTTGTAGTCTAATTTTTATCCTACACCTTGCTAAACTCACTTATTAAATACATTTGTTTCTTTTCTAATTCTTTGGGAATATCTACATAGACGATCTTATCATCTGTTAATAAAGGGAGTTTTCTTTCTTTCTTTCTTTTAAATCTGAATACTTTTAATATTTTCCTTCCTTCCTTCCTTTATCCCCCCCCCTTCCTTCCTTTCCTTTTTATGTTGACTAGAAGAGCTCAGATTATTGTATGCCTTTCATTAATTTCCAGACTGCTGAAAATTGCTGAGCTTTTTTGATTAATTTTGTTCAGCATTATAGTTACTTTGTAGAGAGAAATTTGCAGACTTCCTTACCTGGCCATAGATGGAAGTCCTGTCTCCAACAATCTCTTTTTGAATACTTATGCCTATATTCTTTTTAAGTTCTTCTTTTCTCAAAACAATTCATTTTGTCTTTAATATATTTGAGACATGCTAAATAATTTGTCTCAACCATTCCCATACTCCTTTGGGCAGTTCCTTCTTTATGATTTGTGTTTTATACCTACTTTTCCAGTTATTATACCTAGGTATAGTGTTGGTTCTTTTTCCACTTATTATTAATCTTTGACTGGGTTTGGTTACGTGTTAAAGAATAACGGAAGGAGAGTGAAGGTCAGCCGAGCGTCCTACCTTTTCTATTGGGGCTTTTCTTTTGCATCCTTTCTTAAAATGTGCCATTTTCGTTGTCCTGGGAGCATATTTTGTTTAGATGTTGGGTGCCAAGCTCTTTAAAACAAATGGTTTCCTATGTTGACATTTGGTATCTGCAAACCTCCCTCCCTCATTTGCCCACTTAACACCCACCCCCACCCCCACCCCACCTTCCCTAGCAAAAGGCAAGATTATAAACAAGAGAAATGGCTTATGCTCTGCTGGCATACCTGTTTTCCTTCAGTTCTGCTATCCTGTGATTCCATGTTATCATACTGGGACCGCTGCAGGGACATCTTCAACTTCTCCTGTGACCCTGGATCTCAAGGTGTTCTAATCAAAGGAAGATTGGTCATGCTTTTCAGGATGTTGATATTTAACTTTTACAAGGTTTGAGGTGGCAATGGCAACCTTCAGCATTTAGTTCAGATTTCTTAGTCTTTGTCATGTAGGGCTGAGGAAATTATTTGTTGTATTGTATGTTCTCCATTTTGTTATTTACATTTCCTCTTGGAGAGATTTCAGAGAGAATATGAAGCAAAAATTCTCCCACTTTACTGTGATTAACCAGAATTCCTGAAGCACGTTCAGTTTTCACATTTGCTCACTGAACAGTTCCATTAGCAAGTTGGGAAAATGAAGAACAGGGAGGTTCCATAGTTAGTTGTGCAGAAGAAGGGGAAAATGAAAAAACATCTAGCTCAAGGATCACTCTTGGCTAGCCTACTGATTACTTTATAATCTTAGACAGGTGATCCTTATAGAGATGATTTCCCCAACCTGACATGGAAGGGAAAGCAGATTTTTTAAAAAATGTGTAGTATCAAAAGAATATTTTTCCAATAGCCAAGAGAAGCTGGAGAGAATGAGCAACAAAAAGTTAGTCAAGATAAGCTTATATCAAATTTTAAGCTAGTTCATTAAATCCAATTTTAAAACTTAAATGTAATTTTCCAATCTTTTTCCCACACAACACATGCACTACTTAAACTGCTGGATGTCATATATATATATACCAAAATCAAATTCATTGCCATTGAGTCCATTCTGACTCATAGCGATGGCAATGAGTATATATATATATATACACACATATACATATATATTATATATATATACACATATACATATATATTATATATATATACAGTCATGCATGCTTAATGTCCATGATATGTTCTGTGAAATAGGACATTATGTGATTTGGATGTTGTGCAAATACTGTATTACAGGCAATCCCCAGGTTATGAACACCCGACTTATGGACAGCTTATACTTAAGAACAGACTACGATAAAGCCTATTATATTAAAAATTTGTATTAAATATATGTAGTAGCGCCATTGATTTGTGTACAAGAGACATGGGATACACATGTTGCGTGCAGGAAGCTGTTGCGTTCAGTCTGTCTGATTATGTCCTCTACTTCCTGTTCTCCAATTGAGATTTCTAAACTCTGTTATAACTTTATGGGACTACAGGCATATATGCGGTCAGACATTGCCTGAACCAATGTTATGAGGCACATGACTATATATATATATATATATATATATACACATATAGCTTTGCCACTCTTTTATTAAATGTGGCTTCACAACCATAAGAAGTAGCCCAGAAGGGATAGCTAAAGCATAACAGCTTCAAAGCAATCAGTAGACTTTAGAACTTTAAATACTCTCTTTCAGATAATTGTATTTCAATGCTTTAAAAAAAGTTTGCCACAGTAACCTCAGTAATCTGACTTTTGAGAATGGCATTTTTTTTTCATACTGTTCCTTTGGCAAATTATTGTTCCTATAGAACTGAGAGCAAGGAGGTAAGCTGTGGCTGAATGCTACTGTTTTATATTCTTATTTGGTAATTCCAATTGAGACTAAAGGAAATTATCTTCTACCATGTAGAGTTTGTTTTTTTGGGAAATGGGAAGGCAGCCCTTATATTCACACAGCTGTAGGCTATTAAATTTGAACATAATGCAATCAAAATAAATTCTGACGTCAGAGCTCAAAAAGATTTTTAAGTTATACTTTGGCCGTGACTACTCATACACAACTCTTTGAAAGTCAAGCCTGAGCTAAATTGCTCAAACCAATGGTTAGTTTTAAAACAATATATGAATAATTGATTGACTGTATCCTACTCTTGATTCAAACTGACCTGTGTGTATTGGCCTCAACTTCGATAATAGCACATAGAAAACAGAGAGGAGTCCATAGCATCCAGAGTGGGAGTTTTTAAATGAATATTTGAAAACCTATGGAATTTCCCATAATGACTTTTATCCAGATGCTGCTTCATAAGTGAATCTCTATCACTCTCTTTTTCTATCTCCATCTTTCCTTTTAAAACTTTTGTGCAACTGTTTTTTTTTTTCTCCTTCAAATTTTTCTGTTTAAATGCACTTAGTTATCTCCAAAGAGTTTACAGCTAAGGTCCTTCTTTAGGTCACATCTAAGCATGAAGCCCCAACAGGTCACATCAGGCAGTATTACTATGGTGTGTACCTACGTAGTGTTCCCAAATGGAAAATGTCAGTAAATCATAAGACATTCAGATAGTTGGATGTTTTGGTGACATGTAGAATACTTTATGCTTCAATTGTCCTTAAAATAGCCTTGTTTTTTTCTCCAGTCTGCATATACGAATCACAGTGGGAAACAGAAACAAAGAACTTCACATTCCAGTTATGTTCATGCATATTTTCATTTTCATGTGATGTCTTCTCAGTGGGTGGTGTAGGCAACATTTCCACTTTTTTTCAAATAAACTTTAGGTCCCAAGCAAACTTTTGTACTTAGAAAATTAAAATTGTATGTTTCATCTAGACTGTGTACAAAGACAAATTATACTTTCATGAATTGATTTCATATTTTTAGATGACAGTTTATTCTCAAAGCATGGCCAATATCAAATTTCGAAGATATGCTCATTAACAATGAAAACTTGGCTTTCAAATTCATCGATAGGAGGGAGGGAGAGAAAATATAAAGATAAACACCTGTCGCATTAAATTAAAAAATACTGGCACACACTATTTATGTGAACTTGATTAACTTTTCATTTTGTAAAGTTACAATGCAGGACTTTTTCCAATTATTTGTTCTCATTTATGTATGATTTTATTAATAATGTTGACAAATATAATTATCTAGATTATTTTTAACTATTCAATGGAAAATGAGGTATTGCATTGGGCAAGTCTGCTGTAAAAGGCCTCTTTAGTGTTAAAAAGCAAATATGTCACTTTGAGGACTAAGGTGCACCTGAAGCAAGCTATGGTGTTTTGAATCCCCTCATATGCATGTGAAAGCTGGGCAATGAATTAGGAAGACTGAAGAAGAATTGACACCTTTGAATTATGGTGTTGGCAAGAATATTGTCTATACCGTTGACTGCCAAAAGAACGAACAAATTTGTCTTGGAAGAAGTACAGCCAGAATGATCCTTAGAAGCAAGGATGGCGAGACTATGTCTCACACACTTTGGACACGTTGTCGGGAAGGATCAGTCCCTGGAGAAGGACATCACTACAAGCCAAACTCACAATCTACAGACATCTGCGGGAAAGATTACAGTCTAAATATTAAATTTACTGTTTAAAGCCTAGACCAAAAACTGGTGAAAGTTTTTTTTTAGGGAAATTAGGACATTCAAAAGCACCCGTGTATATGGGGAAATTTAGAAAGCTATATGTATGACAAAGGTAAGTCACAAGTTCAGAAAATACCTGAGATCCTGCGCTTTCACCTCAGGTAGATCCCTAAACACAGTTTAAGCCTGGATAAGTGTTGAAGAAGTATAACAGCACGGAGCCAATATGCAAAAACTGGGAGAGGTAGGGATTTTTTTTTTAAATTAACTCTTGATGTTCAAGAAGATCTCTGCCAAAACACTAGCTTGACACAAGCTAAGGAACAGAGACTGCAGTGACCACATATTACCAGGAGTAAGTAGTCTTTGCAAAAATATTAGGGAAAGTCACTAAACAAATGGACTACTACAGCCTTCAACAATAAAAAAAAAGAGTAAACCGTAGGGAAGGAGGAGAAACAGATTTCAAGAGTTACCACTTTATAATAGTCCAATGTCCAGCTTTCAAAAAAAAAAATCACAAGGCACACAATGAATCAGGAATGTATGGCCCATTTAGACGAACAAAATAAATTTACAGACCCTATCCCTGAGGAAATCCACACACTGGTCCTACTAGACAAAGGTTTTAAAACAACTGTTATGAATATGGAAACCCTGGTGGCTTAGTGGTTAAGAGCTATGGCTGCTAACCAAAAGGTCGGCAGTTTGAATCTACCAGGTGCTCCTTGGAAACCCTATGGGGCAGTTCTACTCTGTCCCATAGGGTCACTATGAGTTGGAATTGACTTGATGGCGATGGGTTTGGTTTGGTTTTGAGTCATAAATATGCTCAAAGAACTAAACCAAAGAAAATCAGGAAAATGAACAATATAAGAACATCAATAAAGAGATGGAAATTATAAAAAAGAAGCAAACAGAAATTATGTTTATCTACAAAGTATAAAAAGAGAGGATACTTATTACAGTTGAAAAGCACAACAACTGAAATGAAAAATACACTAGATTTGAACAGGTAAAAGAAATAATCAGCAAACTGAAGATGGGACAATTGAAATTCTCGAGTCTGAGAATAAAAAATAAAAAAGAATGAAACTTGAAAAGAACCTAAAGGACCTGTGGGATACCATCAAGTGGACCAACAACTGCACCAAGTAGGATAAATTCAAAGATCCACATGAGGCACATTATAATCAAACCAACAAAATCTAAGAATAAAGAAAGAAGCTTGAATCCTTTTTTGTTTGTTTGTTTGTTTTTATTTTAACTAAGACTTTATCTTGAGGACATAACTAAACTTTGTTACCACCCCTCTCCCATTCATCTTGCAGAAGGGTTAATACAGCAAATGTTATAAAGTAGATACAAACATCCTGAAGGGTTGGAACCAACATTAACTGACAAAGAACAACTTTCTTCTAAGTTATCATAAAAATGTTTAAGTAAATAAACAGAGAAGTGAATTATCACATACAATGGATCCTTAATATCTCAGCAGAAACCATGGAGGACAGAAGACAGCTGTATGACGTATTTAAAGTGCTGAAGGAAAAAAAAAAGTCAACCAAGAGCTCTATATCCAGAAAAACTCTCCTTAAAGTCAGGGAAAAATCAAGACATTTCAAGATAAACAAAAGCTGAAGGAGTTCACTATCATGAGACCAGCCTTACAAGAAATTCTAAATGGAGTTCTTCAGGTTGAAATGGAAGGACACTGGACAGTAACTTAAAGCCATATGACAAAATTAAAATCTCTGATAAAGGTAACTACGTGGGAAAATATAAAAACCAATATTATTGCATTTTTGATTTGTAGATGCACATTTTATTTCCTATAGGATTGAAAAGATAAATGAATAACAATAATTATGAGTTTATGTTATTGCACACACAATATATAAAGATGAAATTTGTGACAACAATATTAAAAGGGGTAGAACAGAGCTGTGTAGGAGTAGATATTTTTATGATATTGAATTTAAGTTAGTATCTATTCAAAATAAATTAATTTAAGGATGTTAAATGCAATTTCTATGGTAACCACAAAAAACTTTAAAAATAAACACATAATGAAATGAGTTTATTGCAGCATTATTCACAATAGCCAAATGGTGGAAACAACCCAAGTGCTCATCAACAGAAAATGGATAAACACAATGTGGTATGTGCATACGTTAGAATATTATTCCACTATAAAAAGAAATGAATGGATGAACCTTGAAAATATTATATGGTGATATAAGCCCGATACAAAAAGACAAATATTGCACGATCCCATGTATATGAAATATCTAGAATAAAAAGTGCATAGAGACAAAGAAGTAGATTAGTGGCTACCATGCCCTGGCTGGGGGGTGGAATGGGGAGTTATTGTTTAAGGGGTACTAAGTTTCTGTTAAGAAGCCCTGGTGGCACAGTGGTTAAAGCTCTTAACTGCTACCTGAAAGGTCGGCAGTTCAAACCCACCAGCCGCTTCATAGCAGTCTGCTTCCATAAAAATTTACAGCCTTGGAAACCCTATGGGCCACAAAACATGTCTCAAAAATCTCTAAAACTTGAATTATGCAAAGTATTCTTTCAGACCTCAATGGACTGTAGGTATAAATCAGTAACAAAAGGAAAACAGGAAAATACACTGTCTTAGTTATTTAGTGCTGCTATAACAGAAATACCAAAAGTGGATGGCTTTAACAAAGAGAAATTTATTTTCTCACATTTTAGGAGGCTAGAAGTCCAGATTCAGAGCCCCAGCTCCAGGGGAAAGCTTTCTCTCTTTGTCTGCTCTGGAGAACTGTCATTGTCATCAATCTTCCCCTGTCCTAGGAGCTTCTCAGCATAGGGACCTCGGGTCCAAAGGACATGATTCCCTACTGGTTCTGAATTCTTGATGGTAGGAGGTCCCCATGTCTCTCTGCTCATGTCTCTCTTATATATCTCAAAAGAGATTGACTCAAAATACAATCTAATCTTGTAGACTGAAGTCTGCCTAATTAACATAACTGCCTCTAATCCTGCCTCATTAACATTATAGAGGTAGGATTTACAACAGTAAGAAAATCACTTGGGAAGGCAAAATGATGGAAAATAACACAATACTGGGAATCATGGCCTAGCCAAGCTGACACACATTTTTGTCACAATTCAATTCATAACATACACAAATAAGTGGAAATTAAACAACACACTATTGAACAAACAAAGAATAAATCACAAGGAAAATTAGAAAATACTTTGAGACAAATAAACATGAAAGCATACCAAAACCTGTGGGATGCAGTGAAGACAGTGTTTATCATGAAATTTACAGCTGTGAGTGCCTACATTAACAAAGGAATAAATATATAAAATAAATAACCTAACTTTACACCTTGAGGAACTAGAAAAGAAAGTGCAAACTAAACACAAATCTAGAAGAAGGAAGGAAGTAAGAAAGATTAGAGCAGAAATAAATAAAACAGATGATAGAAAAACAATAGAATCAATGAAATCAAAAGTTAGTTCTTTGAAAAGATCAACAAAATTTACAAACCTTTAGCTGACTGACAAAGAAAAAAAAAGAGCGAGAGAGAAGACACAAATAACTAACACTTGAAAAGAAAATGGGAGCATTACTACAAACCTTACAGAAATAAAAACTATTGTAAGAGAATATGATGAACAATTGTATATGCCAACAAATTAGATAACCAAGATGAAATGGACAAATTCTTAGAAACACAAACTTTATCTAAATTGACTCAAGAAGAAACAGAAGATCACAACAGATCTATGACAAGTAAAAATATTGAATAGACATATGACCAAGTGAATAGATTTGAGAGTCCAAAAATGAACCCATATATGTATGCCAACTGATTTTTGATGAGTACCAAATTGATAGAATGGAGAAAGAACAGTCTTCTTAACAAATGGTGCTGGGACAACTGGATTTCCACATTCAAAAGAATGATGATGGACCCCTATCCTATATTTAGGATCAACAACCTAAATATAAGAGCAAAAGCCATAAAATTCTTAAGAGAAAACATAGGGTTAAATCTTTATGACCTTGAATTTGCCAGTGGATACTTAGATATAACAGCCAAAGCACAAGCAACAAAAGAAAAAGCAGATAAATTGGACTTCATCAAAATTGAAAACACTTTTGTATACCAAAGGACATTACCAAGAAAATCTACAGAATGGAAGAAAATATTTGCAAATTGTGTATCTGATAAGGGTTTAATATCCAGAATATATATATATATATATATATATATATAAAACTCCTGCAACTCAATACTGCAGAGATAAACAATCCAATTAAAATATGGGCAAAGGACTTGGATGGACATTTCTCAAAGAAAATATACAAATAGCCAATAAACATATGACAAAATGCTCAATATCATTAGTTACTAAAACCCAATAACCAAATCCGTTGCCTTCGAGTCAATTCCGACTCATAGCGACCCTATAGGACAGAGCAGAACTGCCCCAAAGTGTTTACAAGGAGCGGCTGGTGGATTCAAACTGCCAAGCTTTTGATTAGCAGCCAAGCTCTTAACTACTGCGCCAACAGGGCTCCATTAGTCATTTGAGAACTGCAAATCAAAGCCACAAGGAATACCACTTCACATTCACTAGGATGGCTATTATCAAAAAAATTAGGAAAATAACAAGTATTGGTGAAGATGTGGAGAAACTGAAAATCTCAACGTCATGCATTGCTGATGGGAATGTAAAATAGTGTAGTCGCTGTGGAAAACAGTTTGGCAGTTACTCAAAAAGCTAAAGCTAAACATAGACTCACCATAGAACCCAGCAATTCCACAGTTGGGCATATACCAAAAATATTTATAAATAGGGCTTCAAACAGATACTTACACTCTAAATGCAGGTATTTAAAAAGATGAGAAGATATTTGAACAACTTTATGCCAGCAAATTTGAAAAGTTAGATGAAATGTACAAATTCTCAAAATAACGTAAGTTATCAAAACTGACTCAAGAGGAACTATTATATTTCTTAAATAATTACTGTGTCATTTCTGGGTTTTCTATTCTGTTCCTTTGGAATATTATTCTATGCTTATGTCACAATAATTTTAAAAATATTATACAAATTGAATCAGTCATCAGAAATCTTTCCACAAAGAAAACTCTGGGACAAGATGTTGTCATGATGAGTTGCATAAGACATTTAAGGAAGAAAAAATTCCAAACTTATACAAACTCAATCAGAGAATAGAAAATAGGGTACATTTTGTAACTCATTTTGTGAGACTACTATTACCTTGATACCAAAGTGCAGTAAGTATGTCATGAGGAACAGACATTAGAGATCAATTTTTGTTACGAACATTGATGCAAAAATTCTAAATAAATTTTCTTCAATAATTGGTTAAATGAATAATATTGTATGATCACCTCAAAAGAACACAAAGTATGTTTGATAAAATTTAACATTCATCAATGATTAAAATTTTTTTAAAAATCAGCATACTAGAAATAGAAAAGTATTTTCTTCTTTTTTTATTTTATTTTTTTATT
>NW_004444095.1:4666417-4667587 GCF_000243295.1 Trichechus manatus latirostris | reverse complement strand
AATGCCGGGGTGAGATGGTATCTCATTGTGGTTTTAATTTGCATTTCTCTAATGGCTAGTGATCGCGAGCATTTCCTCATGTGTCTGTTGGCCATTTGAGTGTCTTCTTTGGTGAAGTGTCTGTTCATTTCCTTTGCCCGTTTTTTAATTGGATTATTTGTCTTTTTGTTCTAGATGTGTTGGATTTTCTTGTAGATTATAGAGGTTAGACTTTTCTCTGACTTGTAATGCCCAAAAATTTTTTCCCAGTCCATAGATTCTCTTTTTATACTTTTGGTGAAGTCTTTTGAAGAGCATAGGTGTT
Organism: Trichechus manatus latirostris; assembly: GCF_000243295.1. Lineage (NCBI taxonomy): Eukaryota > Metazoa > Chordata > Mammalia > Sirenia > Trichechidae > Trichechus > Trichechus manatus. The sequence continues at coordinate 4,667,283 of NW_004444095.1, read as the reverse complement.
TGATTTTTAGAAGATCCCAGTTATCTAACTTGTCTTCTGGAGTTTGTGTGTTGTTGGTTATGGTTTGTATCCTGTTAATTCCATGTGTTAGGGCCTCTAGCATTGGGCCTTTTTTTCTTCTATGAACTTTATAGTTTTGGGCTTTATATTTAGGTCTTTGATCCATTTTGAATTACTTTTTGTATATGGTGTGAGGTATGGGTCCTGTTTCTTTTTTTTGCAGATGGATATCCAGTTTTGCCAGCACCATTTGTTAAAAAGGCTGTCTTTTCCTCATTTGATTGGCTTTGGGCCCTTGACAAAGATCAGGTGACCCTAGGTGGATGGATTTACATCTGGGTCCTCAATTCTGTTCCATTGGTCAATGTATCTGTCATTGTACCAGTACCAGGCTGTTTTGACTACCCTAACTGTATAGTAGGTTCTGAGGTCAGGTAGGGTGAGTCCTCCTACTTTATTCTTCTTCAATAGTGCTTTACTTATTCGGGGCTTCTTCCCTTTCCATATAAAGTTAATGATTAGTTTTTCCATTTCTTTGAAGAATGTTGTTGGTATTTGGATCGGGATTCCACTGTATTTGTAAATTGCCTTGGGTAGAATTGTCATTTTCACAATGTTGAGTCTACCTATCCATGAGCATGGTATGTTTTTCCATTTAAGTTGATCCCTTTGGGTTTTTTGCAGTAGTGTTTTGTAGTTTTCTTTGTATAGGTCTTTTACATCCCTGGTTAGATTTATTCCTAAGTATTGTATTTTTTTAGGGGCTACTGAAAATGGTATTGTTTTCCTGATTTCCTTTTCATCATTCTCTTTATTGGTGTATAGGAATCTAACTGATTTTTGAATGTTTATCTTGTATCCTGCTA
>NW_004444095.1:4641374-4664848 GCF_000243295.1 Trichechus manatus latirostris | reverse complement strand
TTCCATGTGCATTGGAAAAGAATGAGTACTTTGAAGCTGTTCTAAATACGTCTATGAGGTCAAGGTGGCTGATTGTGCCCTTTAGGTCTTCTGTATCTTCGCTGAGTTTCTTTTCAGATATTCTGTCCTTCTAAATTTGAGTGGTCTAAATATGTCTATGAGGTCAAGGTGGCTGATTGTGCCCTTTAGGTCTTCTGTATCTTTGCTGAGTTTCTTTTTAGATGTTCTGTCCTTTAACAAGAGTGTTGTGTTGAAGTCTCCTAGTATTATTGTGGAACTGTCAATTTCTCTTTTCAGTATTGTTAGAGTTTGTTTTATGTATTTTGGAGCCCTGTCATTGGGTGCGTAGATGTTTATAATGGTTATCTCTTCGTGATAGATCGTCTCCTTAATCATTATATAGTGTCCTTCTTTGTCTTTTATGGTGGATTTTGTTTTAAAATCTTTTTTATCTGAGATTAGTATTGCCACTCCCACTCTTTTTTGGTATTTTTTTGCTTGATATATTTTTTCCATCCTTTGATTTTTAATAAATTTACATCTTTTTTTCTAACTTGTGTCTCTTGTATACAGCATATTGATGTATCCTATTTTCTTATCCATTCTGTCACTCTCCATCTCTTTATGGGTGCATTGAGGCCATTTTCGTTCAGTGTAATTATTGACAGATGTGAGTTTATTGCTGTCATTTTGTAGTGCTTTTTTTGTTGTGCTGACATTTTTGTTTTTCCTCTTACTTTCCTCTGCTGAATTCCTTTTGTTTGTGGATTTTTTTCTTTTTTTTTTTTTTTTGCTGGTTTTGTTTTTAATGAGACTTTATGTTTTTCCTCTTTATTTTTATGAGTAGGTTTGTTAACTTTCTTTGTGGTTACCTTGAAATTTACCCTCATCTTTCTAAGTTAGAAGCAGACTATTATTACTTGGTATCACCTTGCTTTCCTCTCTGTTAGAAGGTTCTATACCTGTATCATTTATTCCCTCTTTTATTGTTCTGATGTTGTTGTCATTTACAGATTAACTGCTCTGATTCCCTGTTGTATTTCTTTTTGGTTTGGTTAGTCCTTGAGCATTCATTTCCTAGATTGGTATTTAGCTGGTACAATCCTGTGTCCTAGATTCAGCCTGTGAGCTGAAGTTATTTGTTCTCAGATTGAAAGACTCCCTTTAATAATTCTTGTAAATTAGGTTTGGTTTTTACATATTCCCTTAATTTCTATTTATCTGGAAATGTCCTAGTTTTATCATCATATCTGAATGAGAGTTTTGCAGTATATATTATTCTTGGCTGACAATTTTTTTCCTTCAAGATTTTATATATGTCATCCTGTTGCCTTCTTGCCTGCATGGTTTCTGCCATATAATCTGAGCTTTGTCTTATTGTTTCTCCTCTGTATGTGACTTTTTGTTTTTCTCGAGCTGCTCTCAGGATTCTTTGTGTTTGATTTTGGCGAGTGTGTTTATGATATGCCTTGGTGTTTTTATTTTGGGGTCTAAGTTTCTTGGATGGCCAGCTTTTCATCTTTCATAATATTGGGGAAGGTGTCTGTCAGGAGTTCTTCAATGATCCTCTCTGTGTTTTCTGTTTTCTCCCCCTGTTTGGAACTCTGATCGCTCGTAAATTTTTTGCTTTTGATTGTATCCCACATAATTCTCAGGGTCTTTTCATTTTTCTTTGTCCTTTTTCTTGATTTTTCCTCAGAGTTGTATCGAAGTGTTTGTGTTCAATTTCACTGATCCTGTCTTCCACTGTTTCAAATCTGCTCCTCAGCCCTTCTATGATACTTCCTTTTTCTGAAATCTTGTTGTTTATCTTTTGGATTTCTAATTGTTGTCTTTGTATGATTTCTAGTTGTGAATTTATTTTGGCATTTGTTCCTGCATTACTTTCCTGAATTCTTCCATTTTTTTTGTCTTTATTTTCCAGGAATTTGTCTGCCTTTTCCATGAATTGTCTATGTTTTCCTCATTTTTGTCTGCTTTTTTCTTCAACTCTTGGGTAATTCTGAGTATTAGAGATGTGAATTCCCTTTCAGGTAGTTCTGGTGCCTTTTCTTCTACTGGAGAGTCATCTGGTGTTTTATTTTAGATGCCTACTGGAACCATTCTGTCCTATTTTTGTAAATGTTTTGATATTGTCTGCTGTATTCAGGACATTCAGTAGTTATTTTTCTCATTTATTGATTGTATATTTGTTTGTTTTGTCCTTTTTTTGTTTTATTTGGCTATGTCTATGCAGGTGGGCTGTGTGTTCTTTGTTGTTTGTTCATCTGTAGGCATGATATTTTTGCCTCCTTCTCCAATTGCCAGGGTCAGTCGCTCAGGTATGGTACAGCAGGGTAGGTATAGCTGAAGAGGAGTTGCTGGGATGGGTTGTTTGTGGCACTTACTATGGCCACCAGGCCAGGCCGGTAGTCAGTGAGGGGCAGATTCCAGTAGGCCGTGCCTGTGATGCTTGGTGGTGTGATGTGAATTGCACGGTGTAAGTAAGCAGGATGGAGGGGGGAGATTGTGATGCGTGGAGCTAAAATGGGTATGGGAGAGAGGAGAGAGAGAAGAGAGGAGCAGGAACCAAAAGCATACAGACAAACAAAAAAGTGCTAGGGGAGCTTGCCATTGAAGTGGAGAAATAAGAGCTATGAAAAGGAGAAAAACAAAAAGGAGAAGAAGAAGAAAAAAAGAAAAGGATAAATAAAAATTAGAAAGAAAAAATAACAGCAAAGCTCCCAGGGATTCCCACCGATACGGCTAAGAGGCCTGGGGTTATTGCTCCCAGGGGGTGAAGTACAGCCTGGCTAGAAGACAAAGAGGTGTCAGTCAGCACCATGTATTCAGGGGACGGAAAGAGAAGGAAGGTATAGAGAGATGAGAAACTGAGTAGTGAAGAAAGACAAAAAGGGAAAAAGAGGGGAAAGAAAACAAAACAATAAAATTAAAAAAAAAAGAACAAGAAACCCCCCCCCAAAAAAAACAGAAAAAAAAAACAAGAAAAAAGAAATGCCCTCAGAGATCCCTCTACTTGTCTGCACAAACTTAGGTTGTAGGGCCCACGCCATGCAGTACTGCCCACCTAGAATGGACTCCCAATTCGAGAAAAGAAAAAGAAAACAAACAAATAATTCAAAACAAACAAAAACCCCCGAGATCCCACCAGCATGGCAGAACGGACTGGGAGGCAGTTTCACATTAGAGCAGAGTGTCACAGCCTTTCAGGAAGAAGCAAAGATGGCGCACGGAGCCAGGTATTTGAGAGAAAGGAGGGGGAGGTGGTGAGAGGTAAGGAAGAAATCAAAAGAAGCGGGAAAAAGCAACACCTGCAGCCAACAAATGGCACTCAGGGAGTCAGCCAGTGTGGGCGGGTGGAATTCAAGCAGCCAGTGCTTCCCGGCCAAGAGACTGTGGCCGTGAGAAGCAGAGGAGGCCGAGTGGGGGGTGAAGAAGGGTGGGAAAGCATATATCACTGGTTTCCGGTTGTTCTGTCTCCTGCTGGCAGCTCTGTGAAGCTGCTTTCTCGTACCCCCTGTTCACTGGTCTCTGATAGGAGTCCAAGATGGCAGATCCATGCTGCATTAGCTGATAGGGACCTCTGCATGTATCTCTCTTTGCTCTCTCTTCTCTGTCAGTTTTCTTATTCTATTTGGTGCTTGGCTGAGTTCTTTATCTCTTCATTTGATGCTTAGGGTTTCAGGATTGCCATTTTCTCTGTTTGGCTTAGTTTTTCAGATCTTTGCAGTGGAGGGACAGTATGGTACTTCTGCCTATAGTGCCATGTAGCCCGGAAGTCAAAATTTTTTTTCTTAACTTGATAAAGGCTAATTATCCAAAATGCAAACCTCAAACTTAATGTACTTAAAGTACTAAAAGTTTTCTATTTGAAAACTGGAATGACATAAAGATTCCCACTACTTCAGCTTTTATAAAACATTATGCTGGACATTGTAGCCAGTGCAGTAAAGAAAGAATGAAAAAAAATGTATAAGGATTAGAAAAAAATTGTCATTATCCACATATGCCATGATTGTATAAAAAGAAAATCTAAAATAATGAACAGAAAAATTATTATAATCTATAAGATAATAAGGTCAGTATATCTGATCAGTAAATACATTGGTCAATGTTCAACCCTTTCAACACGTAGCATATGATTAGGAACTAAAGGTACTGAAGGAAGAAGTCCAAGCTGTACTGACAGCATTGGTGTAAACAAGGCTCCAGGAATTGATGGAATATCAACTGAGTTGTTTCAACAAATGGATGCAGCCTGGAGGTGCTCACTAGTCTACGCCAAGAAATTTGGAGGACAGCTACCTGGCCAGCTGACTGGAAGAGATCCATCTTTACGCCTATTCCCAAGAAAGGTAATCCAATTGAATGCGGAAATTATCGAACAATATCATTAATATCACAAGCAAGTAAAATTTTGCTGAAGATCATTCAAAAGTGGCTGCAGTAGGATATCGACAGGGAACTGCCAGAAATTCAGGTAGGATTCAGAAGAGGATGTGTAACCAGGGATATCATTGCTGATATCAGATGGATCCTGGCTAAAAGCAGAGAATACCAGAAAGATGTTTACGTGTGTTTTATGGACTATGCAAAGGCATTCGACTGTGTGGTTCATAACTGTGTGGATAACACTACGAAGAATGGGAATTCCAGAACACTTAATTGTGCTCATGAGGAACCTGTACATGGATCACGAGGCAGTTGTTCAGACAGAACAAGGGAATACTGCGTGGTTTAAAGTAAGGGAAGGTGTGCGTCAGGGTTATATCCTTTCACCATACCTATTCAATCTGTAGGCTGAGCAAATAATCTGAGAAGCTGGACTATAGGAAGAAGATCTGTACACCAGGATTGAAAGAAGACTCAGTAACAACCTGCATTATGCAGATGACACAACCTTGCTTGCTGAAAGTGAAGAGGACTTGAAACACTTACTAAGATCAAAGACCACAGCCTTCAGTATGGATTATACCTCAACATAAAGAAAAGAAATCCTCACAACTGGACCAATAAGCAACAACATGATAAATGGAGAAAAGATTGAAGTTGTCAAGGATTTCATTTTATTGGATCCACAATCAACACCCATGGAAGCAGCAGTCAAGAAATCAAAGACACATTGCATTGGACAAATCTGCTGCAAAAGACTTCTTTAACATGTTGTAAAGCAAAGACTTCACCTTCAAGACTAAGGTGTGCCTGACCCAAGCCATGGTATTTTCAATCGCATCATATGCATGTGAAAGCTGGACAATGAATAAAGAAGACCGAAAAAGAGTTGACACCTTTTAATTGTGGTGTTGGTGAAGAATATTGAATATACCGTGGACTGCCAAAAGAACGAACAAATCTGTCTTGGAAGAAGTTCAACCAGAATGCCCCTTAGAGGCAAGGATGGTGAGACTACATCTTACATACTTTCGACATGTTGTCAGGAAGGACCTGTCCCTGGAGAAGGACATCATGCTTGGTAAAGTAGAGGGTCAGCAAAAAAGAGGAAGACCCTCAGTGAGGTGGATTGATACAGTGGCTGCAACAATGAGGCTCAAGCATAACAAGGATTGTGGGCATGGCGCAGGACTGGGCAGTGTTTCGTTCTGTTGTACATAAGTGTCGCTGAGTCAGAATGGACTCGATGGCACCTAGCAAGAGCAACATATATATCAGTAAAAAAAAGAAGACAAAATAAAAATTTCACTTAAATAGCATAGAACTACAATCATCTAGGAATAAATCTAACAAAAGACATCCAATACCTCTGTATGTAAAAATATAAAATTTTAGAGATTTATTAACAAAACCTATATAAATGAGGATTTACCATGTTTATGGATTGGAAGATTCAATAATGAAAAGATACCAATTATCCCAAAATTTATCCATAGATTCAATGTAATGGCAATCAAAATAGTAACAGAATTTTTGTGAAATTTGATACGCTGTTTCTCCAAAGCACTTGGAAATACAAAACCACAAACACACACACACATGCACACATGAACACACACACACATATATATGTATATATATGTGTGTGTGTGTGTGTGATATACATATATTGTTATTGTTGTTAGGAGACATCCAGTTTGTTCTGACTCTTGGCAACCCTATATACAACAAAACTAAACACTTCCAGGTCCTGTGCATACTCACAATCATTGCTATGCTTGAGCCCATTGTTGCAGCCACTGTGTCAATCCATCTCGTCGAGGGTGTTCCTCTTTTTCACTGAACCTCTACCTTCCCAAGTATGATAGACTTGTCCAGAGACTGATCCCTCCAGATAACATGTCCAAAGTACATGAGTCGTAGTCTCTCCATCCTTGCTTCTAAGGAGAATTCTGGCTGTACTTTTTCCAAGACAGATTTATTTGTTCTTCTGGTAGTTCATTGTATATTCAGTATTCTTCACCAACACCATAATTCAAAGGCATCAGTTCTTCAGTCTTCCTTATTCATTGTCCAGCTGTCAAATGCATATGAGATGATGGAAAACATCATGGCATGAGTCAGGCGCATCTTAGTTCTCAACATGACGTCTTTGCTTTTCAACAGTTTAATGAGGTTTTTTGCAATAAATTTGCCCAATGCAATGTGTCCTTTGATTTCTTGACTGCTGCTTCTGTGGATGTTGATTGTGGATCCAATAAAATGAAATCCTTGAAAACTTCAATCTTTTCTCCATTTATCATGATGTTGCTTACTGGTCCAGTTGTGAGAATTTTTGTTTTCTTTAAGTCGAGTTGTAATCCATACTGAAGGCTGTAGTCTTTGATCTTCATCAGTAATTGCTTCAAGTTCTCTTCAATTTCAGCAAACAAGGGTGAGTCATCTGCATATTGCAGGTTATTAATGAGTCTTCCACCAATCCTGATGCCAGGATCTTCTTCACAGAGTCCAGCTTCTCAGATTATTTGCTCAGCATACAGATTGAATAAGTATGATGAAAGGATACAACCCTGACACACATCTTTCCTGATTTTAAAACATGCAGTATCCTCTTGTTCTGCTTGAACGGCTGCCCCTTGTTCTATGCACAGGTTCCACGTGAGCACAACAGAGGGTTCTGGAATTCCCATACTTCTCAACGTTATCCAAAATTTGTTCTGATCCACACAGTCAAATGCCTCTACATAGTCAATAAAACTCAAGTAAACATCTTTCTGGTATTCTCTGCTTTCAGTCAAGATCCGTCTGACATTAGCAGCAATATCCCCTTTTCCACATCTTCTTCTGAATCTTGCTTGAATTTCTAGTAGTTCACGTCCATGTACTGCTGCAAACGTTTTTGAATTATCGTCAGCAAATTTTTACTTGTGTATGATATTAATGATACTGTTGGATAATTTCTGCATTCTGTTGGATCACCTTTCTTTGGAATGGGAATGGGCACAAATATGGATCTCTTCCAGTCAGTTGGCCAGGTAGCTGTCTTCCAAATTTCTTGGTATAGATGAGTGATCACCTCCAGTGCTGCATCCATTTGTTAAAATGTCTCAGTTGGTATTCTGTAAATTCCTGGAGCCTTGTTTTTTGCCAATGCCTGCACTGCAACTTGGACTTCTTCCTTCAGTACCATCATATGTTACCTCCTGAATGGTTGAGCGTTGACCAATTTTTTTTTTCATACAGTGACTGTGTATTCCTTCCATCTTCTTTTTTTTATTGTTGTAGTTTAAATGAAGTTTACATTTCAAGTTAGTCTCCCATACAAAAATTTATACATACATTGTTATGTGACCCTAATTGCACTCCCTGTACTGTGACAGCACACTCCTCCTTTCCACCCCTGATTCCCCATGTTCATTCAACGAGCCCTTAACCCTCTCTGCCTTCCCATCTCACCTCTGGACAGAAGCTGCCCGTTTAGTCTCTGGTATCTACTTGAGCTAAGAGGCACACTCCTCACGAGTATCACTTTATGTCCCACAGTCCAGTCCAATCCCTGTCTGAAGAGTTGGCCTCAGAAATTGTTTTAGTTCTAAGCTGATAGAGAATCCAGGGGCCATGCTTTCAAGGGTTCCTCCAGTCTTAGTCAGACCATTAAGTCTGGTCTTCTTATGAGAATTTGAGTTCTGCACCCTACCTTTCTCCTGCTCCATCCAGGACTCTCTGCTGTGTTCCCTGTCAGGGCGGTCATTGGTGGTAGCCGGGTACCATCTAGTTCTTCTGGTCTCAGGCTGATGGAGTCTCTGGTTTATGTGGCCCTTTCTGTCTCTTGGGCTAATACTTCCCTTGTGTCTTTGGTGGTCTTCATTCTCCTTTACTCCAGGTGGTTGGAACCAATTGATGCATCTTAGATGGCCACTTGTAAGCTTTTAAGACCCCAGACACCACTCACCAAAGTAGGATGCAGAACATTTTCTTAATAAACTTTGTTATGCCAATTGACCTAGATGTCCTCTGAAAGAATGGCTCCCAGACCCCTACCCCTGCTACTCTGTCCCTCAAAGCATTTGCCTTCTATCTTCTTTTGATGTTTCCTGTGTCAGTCAATACTTTGCACATAGAAACCTTCAATATTGCAACTCTAGGCTTGAATTTTTTCTTCAGTGCTTTCAGCTTGAGAAATGCTGAGCATGTTCTTCCCTTTTGGTTTTCTAACTCCAGGACTTTGAACATTTCATATAATACTTTGTCTTCTCAAACTGCCCTTTGAAGTCTTCTATTCAGCTCTTTTACTTCATCTTTTCTTCCATTCATTTTAGCCACTCTATGTTCAAAAGCAAGTTTCAGAGTCTCTTCTGACCTATATTTTGTTCATTTCTTTCTTCCTGTCTTTTTAATAACCTTTTGTTTTCTTCATGTATGATGTCCTTGATATCATCCAGCAACTAGTCTGATCTTTGATCATTAGTGTTCCATGAGTCAAATCTATTCTTGAGATCATCTCCAAATTCAGGTGGGATATACTTAAGATTGTATTTTGGTTCTCTTGGACTTGTTTTAATTTTCTTCAGCTTTAACTTAAACTTGCATATGAGCAATTGATGATCTGTTCCATAGTCAGCCCCAGTCTTGTTCTGACTGATGATATTGAGCTTTTCCATCATCTCTTTCCACAGATGTAGTCAATTTGATTCCTTTGTTTTCCCTTCGGGAAGGTCTACGTGTATAGCCACCGTTTACATTATTGAAAAAAGTTATTTGCAATAAAGAAGTCCATGCAAAATTCTATCATGTGATCTCCGGCGTCTTTTCTATGACCAAGGCCATATTTTCCAACTGCAGATCTTTCTTTATTTCCAACTTTTGCATTCCAATCAACAGTAATTATCAATGCTTCTCGATTGCATGTTTGATCAAATTTAGAGTGCAGAAGTTGGTAAACATCTTCAATTTCTTCATCTTTGGCATTTGTAGTTGGTGCATAAATTTGAATATAGTTGTATTAACTGATTTCCCTTGCAGGTGTACGGATATTATCCTATCACTGACTGTTGTACTTCAATATAGATCTTGAAATGTTCTTTTTGACAATTAATTTGACGCCATTCGTCTTCAATTTCTCATTCCTGGTATAGTAGACCATATGATTGTCTGATTCAAAATGGCCAATACTAGTCCATTTCAGCTCACTAATGCCTATGATGCGAGCCCTGGTGGTTCAGTGGTTAAGAGCTATGGCTGCTAATCAAAAGGTCGGCAGTTCGAATCCACCAGCTGCTCCTTGGAAACCCTATGGGGCAGTTCTACTCTGTCCTTAAAGGGTTGCTATGAGTTGGGATCCACTCGACAGCAACAGGTTTAGTTTTTGGTTAATGCCTAGGATATCAATCTTTATGCATTCCATTTCATTTTTGATGACTTCCAATTTTCCTAGATTCCTACTTCCTACATTCTTACTTCCTAATAGATGTCTGTAGCTGTTTCTTCTCATTTTGAGTAGCGTCACGTCAGTAAATGAAGGTCCCGAAAACTTTACTCTATCCATGTCGTTAAGGTCAGCTCTACTTTGAGGAGGCGGCTCTTTCCCGGCCATATTTTGAGTGCCTTGCAACCTGAGGGGCTTATCTTCTGACACTATATTAGACAACGTTCCTCTGCTATTCATAAGGTTTTCACTGGCCAGTTTTTTTCCAAAGTAGACTTCCAGGTCCTTCTTCCTCATCTGTCTTAGTCTGGAAGCTCTCCTGAAACCTGTCCACCATGGATTATTCAGCTGGTATCTGAAATACCAGTGGCATAGCTTCCAGCATCACAGCAACATGCAAGCCACCATAGTAGGACAAACTGACAGATACTTGGTGGATATATATATAGTCATGGATTGAATTGTGTTCTCCAAAAATATCTGTCAACTTGGCTAGGTCATGATTCCCAGTATTGTATGACTGTCTACCATTTTATCATCTGATGTGATTTCCTTGTGTGTTATAAATTCTGTCACTATGATGTAGTAAGATGGATTAGCGGCAGTTATATTGATGAGGTCTGCAAGATTAGGTAGTGTCTTAAGCCAATCTCTTTTGAGATATAGAAGAGAGAAGCAAGCAGAGAGAAATAGGAACCTCATACCACCAAGAAAGCAGTGCCAGGAGCAGAGTGTGTCCTTGGGACCTGAGGTTCCTGTGCAGAGAAGCTCCCAGACCAAGGGAAGATTAATGACATGGACCTTCCTCCAGAGCCAACAGAGAAAGTCTTTCCCTGGAGCTGACACCCTGAATTTGGACTTGTAGTCTACTAGACTGTGACAAAATAAATTTCTCTTTGTTAAAGCCATCCCCTTGTGGTATTTCTGTTATAGCAGCACTAGATGACTAAGACATATGTGTGTGTGTGTGTGTGTGTGTGTGTGTAATTCTCTAAATATAGTTGTTGAGCCGGCATGCTTTTGGACACAAAGATAAAATAATAGATCAAAGGAACACAATAGAGAGCCCAAAATAACTCTTGTGTGTATTTTGTTTCAATAAATGGTGTTGGGAAAGTTGGTTATCCTTATGAAATAAAGGAATATTGAAATCTTCACATAATAAAAAAATCAACTCCATATAGATTGATGCTTTAAATGTGAAATATAAAATAATAAAGATAATATAGTGGAATATCTTCTTGAATTCTGAGAAGGAAATATGTCTTAAATCAAACAAAATTACACCAAGCATTCAGAAACAGTATTGATAAATTTGACAATACTAAAATTAAGTAATTTTATTCATTGAAATTCTTCATAATGAGAATGAAAAGACAAGTCACAAAATAGAACAATTGACTCACCATGCATACAACTGGCAAAAGACTTCAATAAAGAACTATAAATTATTAAGAAAAAGACAACGACAGAAAAAAATAAGCAAAAACTTAGTTCATGAATGATAAAATCAAATAGCCAATGAAAAGTGCTCAATATTTGATGTGCATTAGGGTCATTGCCCTTTGACTATAAACCATCCAAGGTTAGGTATTTTACCACGCGCAAAGCTCTTATGAACCCAAGTTATAGGACAACCTTCTGTTCTGGCACAATCATCTTATAATGCACAGTTATTTATGGATGAATTGTTTCCTTGCACACTCATATAGTCTAAGCGTGTGCAGGCCTGCGAAGTTATCTGAAGCACACATATTAAGACTGCAATCCCAACTATTCTATGGCAGTACTTCTCAAAGTGGGTTCCCAGATCAGCAGCATCAGCATCACCTAGAAACTTTTTAAAAATGCAAATTTTGGGGCCGTACCCCAGACCTACTGAATGAGAAAATCTGGGAGTGATCAGATGATTCTAATGCACACTCAAGTTTGGGAACTACTGATCTAGCCTGGGTGTCAATAATGGTTATTAGTTACTCCTTCTTTCTTTGCTTTTGGGTATGAATGCATTGTGACAGAAAGGTCCCTAGGTAGCACAAACTGTCTATGCCTGACTGCTAACGTAAAGGTTGGCAGTTCAAACCCACCTAGCAGTACCTCAGAAGAAAAGGCCTGGCGATTTGATTCTGTTACAATTACAGCCAAGAAAACTCCATGGAGTAGTTCTACTCTGTAACACATGGGGTTGCCGTGAGTCGGAATCAACTTGAGGGTAACTAACATTGTGACAGAGACATATTTCTGAAGAGCAGCTAAGCAAAATAAGAACATACCTGTTTGTGCTTATCGTATTGTCCTTCATACCAGATTATTTTCTAGTTAGACCACTATGATTGTACAACAACAATAATGAAGATTTTATGTCCTAGAATGTGATTCTGGACATTTTACTAAAGCACAGACTCTGAAGATTACCTGCCTGGGTTCACTTCTGAACTCAGACTATACTGGTTGTGTTGCCTTGAGCAATTTACTTAACCTCTCTGCACCTCAGTTGCTTTATCTGTAAAATGAGGATAATAATAGAACCTACTTCATGTGATTGTTGTGAGATTAAATAAATTAACATACATAAACCTCTTAGAACAGTACCTGGCTCATGAGCTTTATATGAATAATTGATATTATTAATACTAAGAAGAATATATTGTAAATAGCAGATGACTAAGATACAAAAACCAGGTCATACAGGAAACTTTCTGAAAGAACTGAGAGCTGTTAACCTGCACAAAAGAAGACAAAGAAAATTCATTGTAACCATCTTTACATAGCTGCATTGTTTCAGAAAAAAATATTAATAATAAAGAGTAGAAGTCACACAAAGATAATCTTAGTTTCAAGACAAGTATATATCTTATGTTATAGATCAGATGTTAGCGTATGAAATAGAGTAAAGCTCCATGATAATGTGCTCTGGATATAGCATGATTGAAGACTGCCACACCCAACTCTGGTCTTTTTTCCCGTAAGCTCTTCTTCTTCTTTTTTTGTTTTTGAATATTTTATTGTATTTTAGGTGAACATTTACACAAAAAATTAGGTTCCCACTTAATAATTTGTATCCAAATTATTCTGTGACATTGGTTACAATTTTCACAATGTGTCAGCATTTTCATTATTTCCATTCTGTTTGTTCTGTTTCAATTTATCTAGCTTCCCTGCCTCTACTTGCCTTCTCATCTTTGCTTTTGGGTAAATGCTGACTGTTTGATCTTGTATAGTTGATTTTTTAAGGGACCACAGTCCTCATAGGTGGTATTGTTTATTGTATAAACTTATCTATTATTTGGCTGAAAGGTGACCTCCAAGAGTGGTTTCAGTTCCAAGTTAAAAGGGTATCTTAGGGAGACAGTCTCAGGGGTTCCTCCAGTTTCTATCAATCTAGTAAGTCTGGTCTTTTTCAGGAATTTGAATTTTGTTCTACATTTTTCTCCCATTCTATCCTGGACCTTCTATCATGTCCCTGGTCAGAATGGTCAGTAGTGGTAGCCAGGCATCATCTAGTTCTTTTAGTCTCAGTCTAGCAGAGGCGGTGGTTCATATGGGCTGTCAGTCCTGTGGACTAGTTTCTTCTTTGAGTCTTTGGTTTCCTTCATTCTCTTTTGCTCCAGACAGGAAGAGACCAATAGTTGTATCTTAGATTGCCGCTCATAAGCTTTTAAGACCCCAGATGCTATTCACCAAACTAAGATGTAGAACATTATCTCTATGTTGACTGAGTTGTCCCACAAGACTATGGTCCCAAGCCTTTTAACTCAGTAAACCAATCCTGCGAGGTGTTTGGATATGTCTAGGAAGCCTCCATAACTGTGCCCCCTATGTGCTTTATTATTCATATGAATATATATGTAGCACACCCAAACATGTATATACTTATGCCTATAAATATACCTATATTTGTATGTGCATGTACTCACATATACCTTCCTATATACATATAGCATACATATTTACCTATGTAACCACACATATATTTTTTGGTTGTTATTACTATTGTCGTAAAATTTTATATAACATTTAATGTAATTGTCCTTTTTTTTCTTGCATACCAGTATCTTCATTTACCTTGGTCAAGCTGTGCTGACTTCCCCCATATTGTGTATTGCCTTTCCCATCACCAGAAATAACAGGCGTCTACTACCTAGCAAGTGATTCCCCTTCCCTCCCCCCCAATCCCTGGTAACCATCAAAGAATGTTGCTTTCTGTGTGTATACCTATTCCTGACTTTTTACAAAAGTGAGACCATACAATATTTGTCCTTTTGGGATTGACTTTTTTCACTCAGCATAATGTCCTTCAGATTCATCTCTGTTATGTTTCATGGACTCATCATTATTCTTTATAGTTGCATAATATTCTGTTGTATATATGTACCACAATTTATCAATTCATCCATTAATGGGCACTTAGGTTGTTTCCATCTTTTTGATATTGTGAATAATGCTACAATGAACATAGTTGTGTATATGTCTATTTGTGTCACTGCTCTTAGATCTCTACGATATATACTTAGGAGTGGGATTGCTGGATCATAAGGTATTTCTATTTCTAGCTTTTTGAGGAAGCCTGATACTGTTTTCCATAGCAGTTGTACCCTTTTTCTTTCTTTTTTTTTTAAATTTAGGTCTTTGTTTTACTTTTTTTATTGTACTTTAGATGAAGGTTTACAGAACAAATAGTTTCTTATTAAAAAGTTAATACACATATAGTATTATGACAATGGTTAACGACTCCATGACATGTCAACACTCTCCCTTCTTGACCTTGGGTTCCCTATTACCAGCTTTCCTGTCCCCTCCTGCCTTCTAGTCCTCGTCCCTGGACTGCTGTGCCTCATTAGTCTTGTTTTGTTTTATGGGGCTGTCTAATCTTTGGCTGAAGGGTGAACCTCGGAAGTGACTTCACCACTGAAATAAAAGGGTGTCTGGGGGCCATACTCTCGGGGTTTCTCCAGTCTCCTTTAGGCCAGTAAATCTGGTCTTTTTTTGTGAGTTAGAATTTTGTTCTACATCCTTCTGCAGCTCTGTCTGGGACCCTCTGTTGTGATCCTTGTCAGAGTAGTCAGTGGTGGTAGCCAGGCACCATCTAGTTGTACTGGACTCAGTCTGGTGGAGGCCTTGGTAGTTGTGGGCCATTAGACCTTTGGACTAATCTTTTCCTTGTATCTTGTTTCTTTCATTCTCCCTTGCTCCTGAAGGGGTGAGACCAGTGGAGTATCTTAGATGGCTGCTCACAAGCTTTTAAGACCCCACACGCCAGTCACCAAAGTAAAATGTAGAACACTGTATTTATAAACTGTGTTATGCCAATTGAGCTAGATTTTCCCTGAAATCATGGTCCCTGCAGCCCTCAGCCCAGTAATTCAGTCCCTCAGGGAGTTTGGATGTGTCTATGGAGCTTCCATGACCTTTCCTTGTTGTACCATTTTTCAGTCTCACCAGCAGCTCCAATCTCCCCACAACCTAGCCAGCATTTGTTTTCCATTTTTATGATCAGTGCTATTTTTGCAGGGGTGAGATGGTACCTAATTGTAGTTTGGATATGAACCTCTCTAATGGCCCTGGTGGCACAGTGGTTAAGAGCTTGCTGCTAACCAAAAGGTCAGCAGTTCTAATCCACCAGCTGCTCCTTGGAAACCCTATAGGGCAATTCTACTCTGTCCTATAGGGTTGCTATGAGTCGAAATCAATCAATGGCAACAGGTGTGTGGGTGGATAACAGCAAGTTTGACGCACTGAACACTAATGACCAAAGACCAGATGAGTTATGGGATGACATTAAGGCCATCATACATGAAGAAAGCAAAAGGTCATTAAAAAGATAGAAAAAGAAAGACCAAAATAGATGTCAGAAGAGACTCTGAAACTTGCTCTTGAACACAGAACAGCTAAAGTGAAAGGAAGACATGATGAAGTAAAAGAGCTAAACAAAAGATTTCAAAGGGCAGTTAGAGAAGACAAAGTAAAATATTATAATGAAAAATACAAAGACCTGCAGTTAGAAAACCAAAAGCGAAGAACACACTTGGCCTTTTTCAAGCTGAGAGAACTGAAGAAACTATTCAAGCCTGGAGTTGTAATGTTGAAGGATTCTATGGGCAAAATACTGAATGACACAGGAAGCATCTAAAGAAGATGGAAGGAACATACAGAGTCACTGTACCAAAAAATTGGTTGACATTCAACCATTTCAGGAGGGAGCAAATGATCAAGAACCGATGGTACTAAAGGAAGAAGTCGAAGCTGCACTGAAGGCATTGGTGATAAAACTCCAGGAATTGACGGAATACCAATTGAAATGTTTCAACAAACGGATGCAAGGCTGGAAATGCTCACTCATCTATGCCAACAAATTTGGAAGACAGCTACATGGCCAACCAACTGGAAGAGTTTCATATTTGTGCCCATTTCAAAGAAAGGTGATCCAACAGAATGTGGAAATTATTGAACAATATCATTAATGTCACACACACGTAAAATTTTGCTTAAGATAATTTAAAAATAGTTACAGCTTTATATCAATAGACAACAGCCAGAAATTCAAGTCATATTCAGAAGAGGACATGGAAGGAGGGATATCATTGCTGATGGCAGATGGATCTTGGCTAAAAGCAGAGAACAACACAGAAATGTTTATCTGTGTTTCATTGACTACTCAAATGCATTCGACTGTTTGGAACATAACAAATTATGGATAACAATGCAAAGAATGGGAATTCTAGAACACTTAATTGTACTCATGTGGAACCTGTACATAGACCAAGAGGCAGTCATTGGAACCGAACAAGGGGATACTGCATGTTTTAAAATCAAGAAAGGTGTGCATCAGGATTGTATCCTTTCACCATACTTATTAAATCTGTATGCTGAGCAAATAATCTGATAAACTGGACTATATGAAGAAGAATATGGCATCAGGATTGGAGGAAGACTGATAAACAATCTGGGATATGCAGATGACATAACCTTGCTTGCTGAAAGTGAAGAGGACTTGAAGCACTTACAGATGAAGATCAAAGACTATAGCCTTCAGTATGGATTACACCTCAACATAAAGAAAACAAAAATTCTCACAACTGTACCAGTAAGCAACATCATGATTGAAGTTGTCAAGGATTTCATTTTACTTGGAGCCACAATCAACATCCATGGAAGCAGCAGTCAGGAAATAAAATGACATATTGCATTGGGCAAATCTGCTGAATAAGACCTCTTTAAAGTGTTAAAAAGCAAAGATGTCATCTTAAAGACTAAGGTTCACCTCACCCAAGCTGTGGTATTTTCAA
Organism: Trichechus manatus latirostris; assembly: GCF_000243295.1. NCBI lineage: Eukaryota > Metazoa > Chordata > Mammalia > Sirenia > Trichechidae > Trichechus > Trichechus manatus. The sequence continues at coordinate 4,647,745 of NW_004444095.1, read as the reverse complement.
TTGCCTCCTATGCATGCGAAAGCTGGACAATGAATAAGGAAAACCAAAGAAGAATTGACACATTGAATTATGGTGTTGGCAAAGAGTATTGAATATACCATGGACTGTCGGAAGAACGAACAAATCTGTCTTGGAAGAAGTGGAGCCAGAATGCTCATTAGAAGCGAGGATGGCAAGGCTTTGTCTCATGTACTTTGGACATGTTATCAGGAAGGACCAGTCCCTAGGGAAGGACATCATGCTTGGTAAAGTAGAGGGTCAGTGAAAAAGAGAAAGACCCTCAATAAGATGGATTGACACAGTGGCTTCTTCAATGGCCTCCAACATAGCAACGATTGAGAGGATGGCATAGGACTGGGCAGTGTTTCATTGTGTTGCATATAAGGTTGCTATGAGTTGGAACCGACTTAACAGAGCCTAAAAACAACAACGAGAAATGATCAAGAGCATCTCTTCATGTGTTTGTTAGCTGCCTGAATGTCCTCTTTGGTAAAGTTTCTGTTCATATCCTTTTTCCGTTTTTTGACTGGATTGTTTGTCTTTTTCTTGTTGAGTTGTTGAAGATTTCTACACGTTTTCAAGATTACATCCTTATCAGATATGTCATTGCCAAATATTTTATTCCCAGTCTGTAGGTTCTCTTTTTACTCTCTTGGTAAAGTCTTTTGATGAACATAAGTATTTAATTTTTAGGAGGTCCCAGTAATCTAATTTATCTTCTGTCATTCGAGTATTTTTACTTTTGTTTGATATGCCAAAAATTAGGTCCACTCGTTTTAGACTCCATGTTATCTTCCAGGAACTTTACAGTTTTAGCTTTAACATTTAGGCTTTTGATCCATTTTGAGTTAGTTTTTGTGTATGGTGTGATGTATGGATCCAGTTTCATTTTTTTTTTTTTGCAAATGAATATACACTTTTGCCAGCACTATTTGTTATAGAGACTGTTTCTTCCCCACTGAATGGACTTCGACCCTTTGTCAAAGATAAACTGCCCGTAGATGGATGAATTTACTTCTGGGTTCTCAATTCTATTCCATTGGTTTATGCGTCTGTCATTGAACCAGTATCAGGCTGTTTTGATTACTGTGAGTGTATAGTAAGTTTTGAGATCAGGAAGTGTGAGCCCTCCTACTTTGTTCTTCTTCTTCAATATTGCTTTAGCTATTCGAGGCCTCTTTCCTTTCTATACAAAGTTGGATATTAGTTTTTCCATTTCATTAAAAATATTGACTAGCACCCTGATTCCTATGAACTGTTTGTTTTTTCTTTATGGCACTTACTTCTTACTGAAAGATAACAAACATTTATTTATTTGTTCAATGCTAAAAGGGTATGATACTATTCTGTCTTATAAATCACTATAAACCCAGCACCAAGAAGAGATACTAGCACAAAGTAAAAGTATAATAAGTATGTGTTGAACTAATGGATAAGTGAATAAATGAACATATACATTTTCTAAGTAGAAATGATCATTTTTTGAAGAATGTGTTACATCTAAAATCTGACAAGAAATTATCAACAAAATTGAATACCTATGATAACTTGAGTATTGTGAACATTTATGAAACACTACGAGCAGACTTAAGATATTAATATTTGCATTTTATTAATATTAAAATTCATGGCACTTTCCTCATGATGGATGAAAATGCTCACTCCTTACTTTATTGATGCTAATTACAATGCAAACAACATTTTAATGTTATCATAATGGATGAGATAATTAATCTCTGCAAATTAGTGAAGCATTATTTAAATTACTAATTGGATTTCAATAAGCATTTAGTAGATTACCAATGATTTTAGGCCTGTGTAATGAATGATTGGAAGCCTTATACAAATGGCATATTAATACCAAAGAATCTGAATAAGAAAAATCATTCAGAAGTGTAAGATTTTAAGAATATTCAAAGTCTACTTACTTTACATGTGGTAAGTAAATATTTGATTATAATAATGATTTTGTAGAATGCATAGAATTACTGAAACTTAAGGAAAATTATAACTTCAGTAAGAGGTGGTATAGATGGAATGATTTGCTGTAGGAACTATGCTGGTGGTAGAAATTCTAGAGTCAGTATGTGTCATGAATTGAATTATGTCCCCCCAAAAATGTGTGTATCAATTTGGCTGGGCCGTGATTCCCAGTATTGTGTGGTTGTCCTCCATTTAGTGATGGTAATTTTATGTTAAAGAAGATTAGGGTGGGATTGTAACACCCTTACTAACGTCACATCCCTAACTCAATGAAAAGGGAGTTTCCCTGGGAAGTGGCCTGCACCACCTTTTATCTTACAAGAGATAAAAGAAAAAGGAAGCAAGCAGAGATTTGGGGACCTCATACCACCAAGAAAGCAATGCTGGGAGCAGAGTGCGTCCTTTGCACCCGAGGTTCCTGCACAGAGAAGCTCCTAGACAAGGGGAAGATTGATGATGATGAGGACCTTCCTCCAGAGCCGACAGAGAGAAAACCTTCCCCTGGAGCTGAGGCCCTGAATTTGGACTTCTAGCCTACCAGACTGTGAGAAAATATATTTCTCTTTGTTAAAGCCATCCACTTGTGGTATTTCTGTTATAGCTGCACTCGATGAGTAAGACAGTGTGGGTTCATGGGAAAATTATGGACTTTGGTAACAGACCTGGATTCAAATCTTGGCTCTAGCCCTGACAAGCTGGGAAATTTAGGCATATTATGTAAACTTTCTCAGCCTATCTGCTTTTCTCAATATTTCTATTTCTTCCTTCATTTTTTCTATATTTTTTCTGACCTTCCTCCCTTTTCTCTCTTGCTCTCTCTTCCCCGTCCCATCTTTTTCATTCTTTCATATGCCCACACATACATTTCAGTGTTTGACAAACCCAGATTTATTTTTTTATAAATGTAGTGCATTTTCTATAATGTTTTGCCATCGAGTCGGATTGCTTAATCTATGCATAAGACCTATTTTCCTCATAGAGGGGCATATACTCTGCAAACGACTGATAATTATTAGGACAGATTTAGTAAAGACTGAATTTATCACACAGAAAATCATTTTACTCCTCAGCTCCCATTGATGTCTTCTGTGCATGTTTTTGTGATAATCAGGTTCAGAAGGTTTATTGATCAGATTCAACATTTCTTGATGTGTCCAACTCATATTAACATCATTCTGACTTAATGGAAAGATTTCTTTTTTCTCTGCCAGCCTCTTTTGTTTCCAAGATTCTCTCTCTTTCAATAATTGTAAATTTTTTGGTTGAAAATAGTATCTTGGAACATAGGTCATTAAAATATTTGTATTTTAAACCAAATGTGTGCCTGCCTAAGGGATCTGCAGTAATGATTGTACATTCAAAAGTTGCCTTTCCATGGGGTGGTGGTATAGTGTTCAAAGGAAAAGCTGTGAAATTATGGAAATAAATATTGTCATTTTGAAGGTAATGGAATGAAGCGTCGTGGGATTCAACAACAAAGATGTCTGTACCCTTGATTGACAAGACTGTTATATTATCTGTTGACAATCATCTCTGATAACAATTGTGGTAATCATCTTTGCACATGATGAGAGTTTTGGTTCATCACATACACATTCTTCTACTTTATTTTATAGTAAATTTATAGTTCATCTGATTTCACCTCTGTTCAATTTTCATCATCTTAAACTTTTGAATTCTCCACTACTTTAATTATTTTATTATTATTTTTTTTTGACGATTCATGTTACTATCGGGGGGCGGGGCCAAGATGGCGGTATAGTCAGATGCTTCCTATATCCCGCTTACAACAAAGACCTGGAAAAACGAGTGATTTGGTTATATATGAGTATCTAGAATCCCTGAACAAGGCAAAGTTGAGGAATCAGACTGAGTGGCGGGGGGAGAGGGAAATGGTTTGGAAGAAGCCAGCAGCACCAGAGCGGCTGCAGCAGGACTGCAGCTCTTTAGCCACACTGGGTCCACGGTGAAGCAGGCAAACAGCTGTGCAGGTGCTCGGGAAGCAGTTTCCACATCAAGAGAGATCCGGCAGCAGAGATTCTGCTTGGACACTCTGAACCAGTGAAAAGCAGCTCCCAAGTCACTAAAGATAAGTACATGCGTGTGGCTTTTGCAGGGATTAAAAAAAAAAAAGCCCATTTGGGAAAAGCCTCTCTCCCTTTTACCTCCTCCCTCCCCACTCTGCACCAGGAGTCTGCTGGGCCAGAAGCAGATCCCAAAAGGCACCCTGACCCATTCTCCTGGCTTTGGAGAGGGAACAAATAAGCTACTGGCTCCCCTAAGCCAGGAACACAGGGTCGGCACAGCTCCTTTGCTAGGCATAGGCATAAGGGGTCTGCAGGCTTTGAGTGCCTTACACCCCAGTATAGACTCATGGGGACCCATCTCAACAGCATTAGCCCTCACTACCACAGTGCAACAGGGCAAACATCTGAAGTTTAACTTCAACTGTTTCAGCTGTGAAGTGCCAGATTTGTGACCCTCAAAACAGCCCTGCCCCTTAAGTAGGTACTTTTGCCAATCTGCAACAGGGGTTTGAGGACTGGTGGCATCACCTAAACCTCCTAGTCACCTGCTACAGGAGTCCAAGAAAAAGTGGTGCCTTTGAGTCTTTACAGCCAACAGAGTGAGGTGCTCATAGTCCAGCTGCAAAACTCACCTACCTACTCACCCTAGGGAATAGGGACACGCTTTCCTTTCAGACTCTCAGGGGCAGCCGTCAGCCCCCTGCCTGGCTCAGCGCATGATCCCCTACCGCAGCCAGAGTCCAGTGCTTGCACCAATCACCCATGCCTCTCTAGGACTGTAGGTGAGAGCTTTCACCACACACTTGGTGACCGACTGCCGGGACACCTGAGCTGAACCCAAATAGGAAAATTTAGCGGACTCCTGTGTGCACATACTTAGTTACAGAATTAACTACCTGGTGACAGGACGTTAGAGCTTCAAAGGTGCCAATAATGAAACTAGCGCACATGAGCGGCCTATTGGGGCATATTAAAACAAAACAAAAAAAGAAGCTAGGACTCACTAAACAAATATAAAATAAAATTATAATAACTTATTGATGGATCAGAGACAACAATCAATATCAAATCACATAAAGAGGCAGTCCATGATGGCTTCAGCAAGCTCACAAAATAAAGAATCAATAAACTCTCTGGAAGAAGAGAATTTCTTGGAATTACCAGAGGCAGAATACAAAAGATAAATATACAGAACTCTTCTAGAAATTAGAAAGGAAATTCTACAAAATTCAGAAACAGCCAGGGAACATACAGACAAAGTAGTAGCGGAACTTAAAAAAGTTATTCAAGAACATAATGACAAATTTAATAGGCTGCAAGAATCTATAGAGAGACAGAAATCAGAAATCCAAAAGATTAACAATAAAATTTCAGAAATAGACAACTCAATAGAAAGTCATAGGAGCAGAATTGAGGCGGTAGAAGTTAGAATTAGTGACATTGAAAATAAAGCACTTGCTGCCAACTTATTTGAGAAAAAATCAGATAAAAGGATTAAAAAGAATGAAGAAACTCTAAGAGTCATGAGGGACTCTATCAACAGAAATAACCTACGAATGATTGGAGTACCTGACGGGGGGTGGGGGTAACAGAAAATACAGAGAAAATTGTTGAAGATTGGTTGACAGAAAACTTCCCTGATATCATGAAAGTTGAGAAGATATCTATCCAAGATGCTCATCAAACCCTACACAAGGCAGATCCCAAAAGAAAGTCACCAAGACATATTATAATCAAACTTACCAAAACGAAAGATAAAGAAAGAATTTTAAGAGGGGCTAGGGATAAAAGAAAAGTCATCTACAAAGGAGAGTCAATTAGAATAAGCTCGGACTACTCAGCAGAAACCGTGCAGGCTAGAAGGCAATGTGATAACATATATAAAGTCTTGAAGGAAAATAACTGCCAGCCAAGAATTATATATCCAGCAAAACTGTCTCTCAAATACGATGGGGAAATTAGGGCATTGCCAGATAAAGAGAAGTTCAGGGAATTTGCAAAATCCAAACCAAAATTACAAGAAATACTAAAGGGAGTCCTATGGTTAGATAATAACACCAGATAACAACACAAAACTAGAACGCAAGACAGAGCAATCAGATATAGACTCAGATAGGGAAGTCAAAAATACATCAAAGCTAAAATATTGAAAATAAGGATACAGAGATATCAATATGTAAAAAAGGACAACATTAAAACAAAAAAGAGGGACTTAAAAAATGCAGACATTGATTTTTCATATGGAGGGGAAGTCAAGGCGATATAAAGTAATAAAAGACTGTTACAAACTTAGAAAAATAGGGGTAAATATTAAGGTAACCACAAAGGAATCTAACAATCCTACAAATCAAAATAAAAAAG
>NW_004444095.1:4594505-4638803 GCF_000243295.1 Trichechus manatus latirostris | reverse complement strand
CAATGGAACAGAGTTGAGAATCCAGATATAAGCTCATCCACCTATGAGCAACTAATATTTGAGAAAGGCCCAAAGTCCATTAATTGGGGAAAAGACAGTCTCTTTAACAAATGGTGCTGGCATAACTGGTTATCCATGTGCAAAAAACTGAAACAAGACCCATATCTCACACCATGTACAAAAACTAACTCAAAATGAATCAAAGACTTAAATATAAAATTGAAACCAATAAAGATCATGGAAGAAAAAATAGAGACAATGCTAGGAGCCCTAATACATGGCATAAACACAATACGAACCATAAGTAACAATGCACAAGCACCAGAAGAGAAATTAGATAACTGGGAGCTCAAAAAAATCAAACACTTATGATCATCAAAAGACTTCACCAAAAGAGTAAAAAACAACCTACAGGCTGGGAGAAAAAATTTTGGCTACAACAAATCCGAACAGTGTCTAATCTCTAAAATCTACAAGATACTGCAAAACCTCACAACAAAAAAACAAATAACTCAATTAAAAAATGGGCAATGGATATGAACAGGCACTTCACCAAAGAAGATATTCAGGTGGCTAACAGACACATGAAGAAATGCTCACAGTCATTAGCCATTAGAGAAATGCAAATCAAAACTACAATGAGATACCATCTCACCCCAACAAGGCTAACATTAATCCAAAAAACACAAAATAATAAATGTTGGAGAGTTTGTGGAGAGACCGGAACACTTATATACTGTTGGCGGGAATGTAAAATGGTAGAACCACTTTGGAAATCGATTTGGCACTTCCTTAAAAAGCTAGAAATAGAAGTACCATAAGATTCAGCCATCCAGCTCTTTGGAATATATCCTAGAGGAACAAGAGCCGTCACACGAATTGATATATGCACACCCATGTTCATTGTAGCACTGTTCACAATAGCAAAAAGAGGGAAGCAACCTAGGTGCCCATCAACGGACAAATGGATAAACAAATAATGGTATATCCACACAATGGAATGTTATGCAATGATAAAGAACAACGATGAAGCTGTGAAACATCGTATAACATGGTGGAAGCTGGAGCTTATTATGCTGAGTGAATTCAGTCAGTCACAGAGGACAAATATTGTATATGACCACTATTATAAGAACTCAAGAAAAGATTTAAACACAGAAGAAAACATTCTTTGATGGTTACGGGGGCGGGGAGGAAGGGTGAGTGTTATTCACTAACTAGATAGTAGATGAGAATCATTTTAGGCGAAGGGAAGGACAGCACACACTGCAGGGAAAGTCAGCACAACTGGACTAAACCAAAGCTAAGAAGTTTCCTGAATACAATCAAATACTCTGAGAGACAGAGTAGCAGTGGTAGGGGGTCTGGGGATCATGCTTTCAGCGGACATCTAGGTCAATTGGCATAACAAAGTTTATTAAGAAAATGTTCTGCATCCTACTTTGGTGAGTGGTATCTGGGGTCTTAAAAGCTTGCAAGTGGCCCTCTAAGATGCATCAATTGGTCCCAACCACTTGGAGTAAAGGAGAATGAAGAACACCAAAGACACAAGGAAAGTATTAGCCCAAGAGACAGAAAGGGCCACATAAACCAGAGACTTCATCAGCCTGAGACCAGAAGAACTAGATGGTGCCCGGCTACCACCAACGAGCATCCTGACAGGGAACACAACAGAGGGTCCCTGATGGAGCAGTAGAAGGATGGGGTGCAGAACTCAAATTCTAGTAAGAAGACCAGACATAATGGTCTGACTGAGACTGGAGGCACCCCGGACAGCATAGACCCTGGACTCTCTATGAGACCCAAACTAAAACAATTTCCGAGGCCAACTCTTCAGACAGGGATTGGACTGGACTGTGGGACATAAAGTGATACTGGTGAAGATTGTGCCTCTTACTCAAGGAGATACAAGAGACCAAAGGGGCAGCTTCTGTCCACAGGTGAGATGGGAAGGCAGAGATGGTTAGGAGCTGGTTGAATGGTCATGGGGAATCAGGGGTGGAAAGGAGGAGTGTGCTGTTGCTGAATGGGGTGATCAACTAGGGTCTCATAACAATGTATGTAAAAAAAAATTTTGTATGGGAGACTAACTTGAAATGTAAACTTCATTTAATTACAACAATAAAAAAAAAAGATTCATGTTACTATCACTGATCCTCTGGATTTTCTGCACAAGCAGGTAAGTGCCAAGAAAAGGAGCAGGATGAGCACAAGGAGCCAGGGCCAAAGTCAAGGTAAAAATGATGATGCACGTATCTATATTGAAGAGTTTCAGTGAAGATGAAGTTAGGTGATATTTGTAAAGCCCTTTCAGAAGACTGGCACACAGTGGCAGGTTCTCAGTAAATGATTTTTACCTTATATGCCCCCAATTGCCTTTAATTTCTATTCTAGTCTCTTAGGCATTACCACTTTTTTTCTGTGCTTAAGTCAGAAAATGGTTTCCTACTTCTTCACATCTCCAAACTCGCCCTGTGATGATTTAAGACAACTTACTTAACTTCTCTGCCTGTTTTCCCATTTAGAAAATCAGAATAAAAGTTTACAGTTGTAATGAAAATGAAATGAGAACATGAGTAATGAATATGAATGCAGTTTACAAGACGTCAGACACCTCCAGTTGTAATTTAAGTAAACATTTAACTTGTTGTTATTGCTGTTAGCTGCCTTTGAGTCACCCCTGGCTCCTGGTGACCCTATATGTTACAGAGGAAAACTACTCCATAGGGTTTTCTTAGCTGTAATCTTTACAGTGGAATCCCTGGTGGTTTAGTGGTTAAGAGCTAGTGCTGCTAACCAAAAGGTCAGCAGTTTGAATCCACCAGGCTACTCCTTGGAAACCCTATAGGGCAGTTCTGCTCTGTCCCATAGGGTCACTATGAGTTGGAATCGACTAGACGGCAATAGGTCTGGTTTTTTTGGTTTGTGTGTTTAATCTTTACAGTAGCAGTTTGCCAGGCCTTTCTGCTGCACAGACACTGGGTGGGTTTGAACTGCCAATCTTTACGTTAGCAGCCAATTGTAAACTGATTGCACCACCCAGGCTCCTGAAACATTTAATTACTCTGGTAGAATGGCATAGAAATCTTCAAAAAATTATATGGAAATGTTTTAAGAAGATTTTTTTCAAGTGATCTCAACACTTATGTCACCTCTTTATCCAAAAACTTTTCTCTTTTTGTCAGGAAGGGGGGTAAAAATGGTTTTTTACCCAAGGGCCTTCAATGCTTTAAAAATAGCATTAATTCCTTGAGAAAATTACAACATCAATTTGGACAATGTTTAGCTGTACTTTTCAAGAAGCGATTAAGTCACTTACACCGGTTCTGATAAGCCACAGGAATAATTTCAAGCCTAAAACTGAGGTCTGGGCAAATTGGTATTGGTATAGGGGAAAAGGGTGTCTTTTTTATCATCCCTCCAATCATCTCAGCTCTGTTTTGTAGTATTCTCAGGAGTCTAGACTATTTATGGAACCACAGTGAAAACTCATGGGCTCAGTAAAGCCTGAAAGTGAACTTACTCTAGAGAGATTTGACCTGTTGGTTGAGACTTAATAGTAATGAGGCTGAATTATCTGTTATAGACCAATGGAGTATGTTCTGTTCTATGTCCTCAGGCTACATCTCAAATTTAGCCAATCATTTCAGCATTGCATACCAGACTGAACTGGAAGAATCAGCAAAAAATATATCTCCATGACTACAAAAATGTCCAAAATTATATGCTCTACTGCACTGAATTAGTACCACTATGAAAAAAAGCATATGGATAGTGAAAACATCAATACAAACTGATAGGTTTCAATCTGAGCCAATCTCCCAAAGTTCCTCTGAATCTGGTCAATTATTTCCAAGTTCCAAATTACACATCTAAGTCAGGGCCAGATCCAACATAAAAAACAAAACAAAACAAAAAAAAAAAAAACCTTAGTAACATTTAGTTAATAAGACTTTTATGCCTGGAAACCATTAATTCTAGGATGCACCTCATGCGAGACTGAGAGCTCATATTTATGATCATGTTCTTAAAATCCCACTAGAGTCACTAGTATATAGTAAGCCCAAAACAAATGTTTATTAAGGGACTAGAAATATATCAGAAGACTTTGGTTGAGCATTCTGTTAAAGATCAACTCCCAAAAAACCTTCAGAAATACCTGTTGCTCAAGCAAGTCTATTTTTATTAGATTTATTACAGTAAAGTAGGATGCCTTGACAGAGTGTTAGTAAAGCCTCAAAGTGGAAAAATTAGGAAAGGACATTTATAAGGTTTTAGGACCTGGGATGGATAATTTTAAGGCAGGTCTTACAGTGTGGGAAACTGACTGGGAGTGGACTTGTGACATAATAGCTTTGGATTGGTAGGAACAATGAAGTAAGGGCTTGAAATGAGTCTTGATGAACAAGTTGCTAGTCTTGATAAGAAAACTGCTTAGTTGCTTATAGTTTTATCTTTGAGGACCAGATATTTCTTGGAGCAAAAGCTGAGCTACTTTCCCTTGGTATGAGCACAATTTAACACAGGGAAAGAAAGTATGTCTGGTCCCAGTATTGTTTAACACAGGGACAGGAAATTGTGTTGGTTTCAGTCGTCAATTAAAAATTCAAAGAAGAATAAGTAAACCTTCATGAAACCACTTAAGGAAAAGAATTATCTTAATAAGATAGTAATATGCTACCTCATTGCAGAGAAATGACTATCTGAATGCAATGAATTTCATTGAATCATTCTCAGTTTATTCTTCTCTCCGTGTTTCCTCTATGTCTTCCTGAAAGTAATTGAATTAACTGAAAGACCAATTACCCCTTTGCTGAGGTAGTCAATTATTTGTATCACTTTTGATTTACCATTTTGGCATTGAAGAGTCTTTGTATCTGTACATCGGCCTAACATTTCTTCATACTCCATGTGGGAGGTAGTCAGCAGTAAGAAAGGGCACTGCTTTCTTTTTAAAAATTTAGTACACATTTAAGATTTCTGGCATTTAAAATAGTGGTAAAAGTTGTGTAGGTAAAACTTACCCTTTTTTAATTATTTTTTTTCTGGTTTGGCTTGGGAGATCAGATGTCTTTTTGGCTGCATTACCCTCCGTGTATATTCTAGGCTTTTGCTCCCTCTATTTTTCATTTAGTCCATTGCATTCTATATTCCAGGAAATTCATAGAAATCCATTTTCTTTGTTGATGTAGGTTTATATATTTTTCTGTTTCTTTACTGTCAATTATTGGGGCTTTAGGAGGAAAAGAAGAAAAGGGTACATATTTGGTCTGTCATTTTGACAGGAAGACTTTTGGTTACTTTTTGACATAGATTTGGATATCATATTTGTTCTTAATTGCTGTTATTGTTGTTAGCTGCCCTAAAATCAGCCCCTACTCATGGCAACCCCATGTGCAATGCCCAGTCCTATTCCATCCCCATTATTTGTTGTGCATCAGACCATTGTGATCCATAAGGTTTTCACTGGCTAATTTTTGGAAGTAGATCTCTGGGCCTTTCTTCCTAGTTCATCTTAGTCTGGAAGCTCTGCTGAAACATGTTCAGCATCATAGCAACATGCAAACCTCCACTGACAGATGGGTGGTGGCTGTGTGTGAAGTGCATTGGCCAGGAATTAAACCTGGGTCTCCCATATGGGAGTCAAGAATTCTACCCCTGAACCACCACTGACCTCGTGTTCTTGATTGGTGATTAAGTAATGAAACCCATACTGTCCTTCAAAAGTGTTCTATATCTCGGTGGAAAGCATCATAGAATGGTAGAAATAACTCTGATTTGGGAGTTAAGAAATATAGTTCCAGTTTTGAAGATTTGACCTATATGATCTTGAACAAGTCACTCAAACTTTTTGATCTCAATACCTTCATCTTTAAAACAGGCTACAGGTAGTCCTCAACTTACGACATATTCAGATTACAGGGAACCACACTTAACGACGGTCTGTTGGTTTTGTTTTTTTTTGATACATCTTATCATTAGTAATATGTAGTACATACAGTGTTGCAGCACGTAATTTTCTGATGTTATCATTCTCAGATTCTCACTCTCAGTTATTTAATTTTATGATTTACTGTTCAGAACGCTACTGTATAGACTTGGTTTTCTAAACTAAGTCAGGGGCTTCAGTTGCTTGAAAACATGGACCCAAATGCTGATAGCTTTGCTGAAGTCAATAGGCAGATTCGGGAAGCAGTGAGATGTTACCGTGAAATAAATGAAGAAATAAAGAAAAGGACCATACAGATAACTCTCCCTAATTTTGTGACTAGAAATGCCATTCCCCTTCCCAGGGATAATTCAGATGATCCAGAACCTTTCACAAGTGTAGTTATTAGCACAACTGACAAAATGCCAACGTCCTCCAACTCTTCATCATCAGAGTAAATTTTTATGATTTGTGTATTTTTTATGTCTTTATGTATGTATTTAAATATATCTGTAAGTTTATATGTAATGTTTCCAACCCCCAAAACAAATAAAGATTGGATTTCTAAAGATACCGATAATAAAAGGCAATCATAATTAAAACTAAAAAAAAAAAAAGAGGTATCCGACTTACATCAGAACCAACTTACGACAGAGTTGTTGGAACAGAGCCCTGTCATAAGTCAGGGACTGCCTGTATTCTGTACCGCCAAGAGTCCTTCCAACTCTAATACTCTGATTCTATTTCAACCCAAGACAGGAAGTCTAAATTAACTTCATTTGGGTACAGAACAATTTTATTTTTTTAATCTTGATTTTGGTGCTAGTTTCAGGACCATTAAATCTCAAGTCCTAACTTTTGGTTCATAAGTCTCAGGTCAAGGTGCTTTAAAATATTTTTAATGTATTTTTTCAAGACTACATATATATGTATACATATATGTATTCAAGACTATGTATATGTGTGTATATATGTATTCAACACTATATATGTATATATATACTTAATTATATGTCTGTATGTGTGTGTATATACATACACACATATATATATATATACTTAATGCATACGTGTTTCCTTCCCATTTTAAAAATTGGTAGAATTGCATCTTTTACTCTAAAAGTCTTGGATTTTGATTCATCTTGTTTATTAAAGAGATTTTACCTGAAACTAAATAGACTACATAAGCAAGCAATATCTAGAATTTTACATACACAGTGAATTGATTTCATCAGGGACATAAACCACTCCCTTGTGGTGTATTAGATACTTTGGGAAGTTAGGTTGATTCTTTAGGTCACTAGAGTACCATTCAGTAAATTGCAACTTCAACGGGTTATTAACTTTTTGTATAATATATTTCAATTAAAATGAAATTGGAACCCACCGAAATTGAATAAAACGTTGATGCTGAGTTTAATCTATGAACAGGAGAGTAAGTACTGAGAATGTAGCTTAAGGAACAAGACATTTTACCTACAAGAAACACAATCAATCATTTCAGAAGTGAGCTCATTTATATTTGACTATAGGCAACCACACATAGAATGAAAGGATATACATTTTAACTCTTCATCTTCTTCCAAGACTTTTCTAAATCTTCTCTCCAATAAGAAGGATTTCACAAAGTAATCTCATCTGAATCCTACAAAAATAATCACTTTTAAAAATTAAGCTTGAAGGGTGTTGGCATAAAGCTCCACTCACATACTTATTTTGAGTAAGTTAGAGTTCTTCAAACCACCTATATTTACAGAGCCAGATTGTCTCAGTGCATATAAACTACATTCTGCTAACAAGTGATTCATTTTCAAAGTGGAATTAACTATTTCCTGCCCTCTAAGGGCTTATTTTGTATACTGAACAGCAATTATTGTACACCCACGTTACCTAAGCATTCATATACTGGCTTATTTTTGAATGGTAATTTAAAGCCTTATTAGATTCACTGAATCTTGTGTAACGAAGAAGTATTTTGTTATATTTTTAATAGTATTTTTATTTGATTGATTTTTGTATGCTAGTTTAACTTTGTGCAGTTTTCACAGTCTACTCCTGTTAAAGTCCTGGCTTGTCTGTATATACATCTCATTGAATACTGAATCCACTAATATGTGCTTCTTTGAGTTCAATGCCAGTTTTGTGTGGTGCTAATTTAGAATAAATATTTGACATAACATTTCCCTCTCTGAAGATCTTTTGACTCTGTCTTCCACCCCCCACATTCATGCTTCTAATTTAAACAGGCTAACTCAGCGCTTCCTTTGTCTGAATTACATCTTTGGTGATGAAAGATAGATAGATAGATAGATAGACAGACAGACAGCTGCCATCAAGCCATCCATGACCTTATGTACAACAGAATGAAATGTTGCCCAATCTTGTATCATCCTCAGGATTGCCAGCATGTTTGAGTCCAACGTTGTGGTTATAAGGTCCATCTATCTCAATGAGGGTCTCTCTTGCCCTTGTTGGCCCTCTACTTCACCAAACATGATGTCCTCCTCTAGGGATCAATCCCTCTCAATGAGCAAGCAAGGTGGACAATGTTCTATTGTGATCCATGAGGCTTTCATTGGCTAATTTTCAGAAGTAGATCACCAGGCCTTTCCTCCTAGTTGGTCTTAATCTGGAAAGTCCTCTGAAACCTGTCCACCATGGATGACCCTGCTGGTATTTGAAATATTGGTGGCATAGCTTCCAGCATCATAGCAAAATTCAAGCCACCGCAGTATGACAAACTGATAGATGGGGTGGTGATCTTTGGTGATACCTTTCCTAATGTAGCCTGGTCTTTTAGTTCCAACCTTTTAAAACATATGTCCCAGGTTCTTTCCCCAAGCAAAATCTTGATAGTAGGACTATTTTTGAATCAAAGATAAAAGTATTGATAAAAGATTAAAGAGAACAATCTTCTAAACATTGAACCCTATGAAGAAATATAGGTTGCTATGAATAGTTAATACTTGAAATTAAGGCAAAAAAGTGGGCTGCTTTTATTTTCAATATCATACTGGAACATTATTTTACAAGCAAGGATTATTTAGTTTTCTGGGGGAATGTACTTGTGTTTGACTTTGATATTAATAAATTGATTAGAACTGAAACCCTCAATTTCCATGTTAACTTCCAGATTTGTTTGTAGAAAAGATAACCCCAATGATTATAGTTTTTTGCCCTGTAGGAAGGAAAATAATCAGTAGTAGAGCCAACCAAGCAATCTTATTCATACACACACACACACACACATATATAAGGAGCCTTGGTGGTGCAATGGTTAAATACTCATCTGCTAACCGAAAGGTCAGTCATTGGAACCCACCAGCAGCTCCGGGGGAGAAAAGACCTGGTGATCTGCTCCCATAAAGATTACATCCTAGGAAATCCTATGGGGCAGTTCTACTCTGTCCTCTAGGGTCTCTGTGAGTCAGAATTGACTCAGTGGCACAGCACACAACAACAACTATATATATATATATATATATGTACATATATATTTGCCTGATGGACTATATAAAATTGTGTTCATCAAATTCTGTTGGAAAAACGTTTAATGGAAAATCTTTACTATCTTACTGGTTTCTTCATTAATTCATAAGTGAATAAAATCTTTTATATAAGCTCATTCTATTATTTACTAAGACTCATATTTTTACCTTTTTTGAAAAATTATTCTTTGACATGCTGGAGCAAATTAAGTTGCATTGACCAAGAAGTGCACCTCTTGGGTTGTTTAAGACCAGGCATATCTCTTTCTGGCTCTAAAGCTACTCCCAAGTGGCATTAGAACCTTAACTTTTCTCTCCCTCTCTCTACATATATATTTCTTGTTTTTTTCTTCTATTTTTTTTTCTGTCTGTGTCTTATCTAACTGATGGTTAAGGCTGCATCCTTGTCTACAAAAAGGCCAAGGGACTAGTGTGTCTGTGTATCGTCTCACTCCGGCCAGTCTTGATTGAGAGTTGGGAGAATACCCTTTGTACAGCACCCTCTGTGGCTGGTTTGCACATTGTCAGTAAGTTATTCCTAGTTGGCACAGCAGTGATTGTGAATCTGGTTTTAAGGTCTGATCATTTGGTATTGCCTATCAAGTGGATGATGAGGATCTAATCTTTATGGGGGAGACAACAGAGAACTTGATATGTTAGTCTTTGTTTTTGACTGTATGGAAGCTCAAATCAAATGAGAAAATATTTTGTGTTCACTGGACAGAAAAGCATCCTTCCCCCTCCCCTCCAATATACTATGAAATTTATTAGGCTCCATTCTTTAGGGAGTGTGAAGTAACTAAGAATTTTGATGTAGTACTGTTGCATATAGTACCAAAGGGCAGATACAATTTTATAACTCGCTTAAAAATAGATCGGAATTTTCTCCAGTTTAACACATATTTAAAGGAAAATGTCCTGTGTGCACTATAGAAGGGAAAAGATTGGCTATTAAAACATCTGCTAGCTACCTTTCAGTCAAGTTAACCTCTTTCCACTACCACTGCTCTCCTATATCATCTCTTGATTGCACTAGTGCCACAGTACCTCCTTACTAGTGTGCTTGCCATCCCTCCACCCATTCTCCACAGAACAACCATAATGAAGTTCTAAAAAGTAAATCTAATCCTATCACCCACCCCACACCTGCTCTTTCCCCTTTTAAAATTTTTCAAGGACTTCTCATTGTTCAGGAGACAAAAAGAAGCAACCTTTAGGAAGCCATTAAGGCTTTGCATCCTCTGGTTTTCAGCTACCATTACAACTTTTATGCAGGCCTTCTTTTTCAGAGTCTTGAAGGGCTTCACAGGGCTATTGTACATGCTGATCCCCTCATCACCTTATTAACTCTTACTCATCTTTCAGTCCACAGCTGAAACTTGAATTTCTCAGCAAGGCCTTTCCTGGCTTCAGACCAGGTCAGTCACCTGCAATATGTGTTTGTAACTCTACATCCCTTTTCTTTAAAACTCATATTGTTGTTGCAGTGTGCTGCCAAGTTAATTTTCGACTCATGTTGACCCCATGTGACAGAGTGGAATGTCCGCATAGAGTTTTCCAGGCTGTAATGTTTACAGAAGCAGATCACAAGGTCTTTCTCCAGCAGAGATGCTGGGTGCGTTCCAACCACCAACCTTTCCTTTAGTAGCCCAGTGCTCAACCACTGCACCACCAGGGTTCCTTAAAACCTTTATTATAGTCATAATTTTACATGTCTTTATGTGGTTATTTGAATGTGCATTTCTGACTAGACTGTAAGCTCCATGAAGATACAGTGTATCTCTTTTTTGGCTTATCTTTTTACCCCCAACACCTAGCATAACATTTTATAAATATATATTAGACAGATAATTTTGCAAGCTACTCAGCCAAAGCACTATTTAAATACTGCAAGAAACCAAAAAAGACCTACATAAGTGGAAAAACATACCTTGCTCAAGGACAGGAAGACTCAACATTGTGAAAATATCAATTCTACTCAAAGAGATCTACAGATACAATGCAATCCCGATCCAAATTCCAAAGACATTTTTTAATGAGGTAGAGAAACAAATCACCAACTTCATATGGAAAGGGGTGAGGCCCCAGATAAGTAAAGAACTACTGAAGAAGAAGAACAAAGTGAGAGGCCTCATACTTCCTGATTTTAGAACCTATTATACTACCATGGTAGTCAGAACAGCCTGGTACTGGTACAACAACAGATACATAGACCAATGGAACAGAATTAAGAATACAGGCATAAATTCATCCACCTATGAGCAGCTGATATTTGACAAAGGCCCAAAGTCTGTTAATTGGGGAAAAGATAGTCTCTTTAACAAATGGTGCTGGCATAACTGGATATCTATCTGCAAAAAAACTCAAACAAGACCCATACCTCACACCATGCACAAAAACTAACTCAAAATGGATCAAAGACCTAAATATAAAATCTAAAAGGATACAGATCATGGAAGAAAAAATACGGACAATGCTAAGAGCCCTAATACATGGCATAAACAGAATATAAACCATAAGTAACAATGCACAAACACCAGAAGAGAAACTAGATAACTGGGAGCTCCTAAAAATCAAACACTTATGCTCATCAAAAGTCTTCCACCAAAAGAGTAAAAACATAACCTACAGACTAGGAAAAAAAATTTTTTTTTTGATCAATTTAGTGTCTTGGACTGGTCAGGAATAACTTCCTTCAGAATCTTCATTAGAAAATTTAAGTGAGGATATGTGAGCACTGTCTTCTCTTTCAGCTCTGCTATCTTTTCTGGAGAGGCCCTTTGTAAATCTCTATCTCAGGTACGTTTACCATGGCTTTTATTTTTAACTGCTAGCACACCATTTTGTCATTGGAAAAGCAGGAGGAACCTCTCAAGGTACCTACGGCACCATGGATAGAATAAAGATGGAACCCACTGGGGATCCCACAGGTGTTTCAGAATAAAAGGTTACAGGTGTTGCCTCTGAGCAATCCTTTAATGTCAGCTAGTGAGGGCTGCAGCCAGGCTCTTGGCTTCTCCCACCACAGCTTAGTAGGACCCATTGGTGTGGACTCCCTCACCACCTGCATGTCCCACCCCACCAAGTCTAAAAAGGAGGTCCCCCAACTGCTTTCTTAGCCCCACCATCACAAAAGTCACCTGATTGCAACTTAGCATAGTGCTGGAAACAGCCTTTTGATATCTGGAAAGGTAGTCTTATTTAATGTTTCTGTGCTTATTTTTGACTTATAGTTGAGGTGTTAGAAATGAAGCTGTAAGCTCTCTCAGCATCAGTGTCTAATTAAGAAAAGCCTTTTGTGATTTAAAATATATTCTTAACTCTGGAAGGTATTAATAAATACGATTATAAAGTCTTCAAATATAATTGAGCTTTATTTTAACAGGTTCATAGACGTTTATAAGTACTTCTATAAATCCAAATTTACCAAAGATTGGCAGTTTTCTTTGTAAAAGGTAAGTCACTTAATTTGGTTAAAATATATAGTTAATATAAGTAACTAGATAGGTAGATAGGTGCTGTTGAGTCAACCCCAACTCCCGGCAACCTTACATATAACAACACAGAATGAAATGTTTCCAGGTCCTGTGTCATTCTTATGATCGCCAGCATGTTCGAGTTCACCCTTCTGGCTATTTTGCCAATCCATCTCACTGAGGGTCTCCTTCGCCCTTGCTAGCCCTCTATTTCACCAAACATGATGTCCTCCTCCACTGATCAATCCCTGCTTGATTATGTGTTCAAAGCTAGCAAGTCTGACAATGTTCTGTTGAGATCCATAAGGTTTCCACTGGCTAATTTTCAGAAGTATTCTATCTTAGTCTGGAAGCTTCGCTGACGTGTCCACCATGGGTGACCCTGCTGGTATTTGAAATACCAGTAGCATAGCTTCCAACATCCCAGTAACACGCAAGCCACCACAGTATGACAAACTGACAGACAGCTGGTGGTGAGTAATTAAGACGCTACTAAAACCATTGATAGCAGAAAAGCACAACTGTGTATGCAAGGTAATGGGATGTGTTTTGTTTATCAAAGAAAAGTTTGTAAAGTAAGGTGTGTGTTCCAGTATGTGAAAGACAAAACCTGGATAGATACAGAAACTTGTAGAATTTTTTCAGAAAGGAAATTTTGTCTTGGTTTGTAGTAACTGCAAATAATGAAGCTGAAAAGTAGCATTGGATGTGTTAACATTTTGACAAGTTTTGCTCAAGGTTGATAGGTTTATTTGTAAGATAATTTTTAAAAGAAAGGCACTTGTGAATCTTTTATTTGGTTTTCTCTCGTTAAAATGACAATTGATCTTGAAGTCTTTAGTCTTAACAAGAAGTAGGGAGCCCTGGTGACACAGTGGGTAAGTGCTCGGCTGCTAACGAAAAGGTCATCAGTTCAAACCCACCAGCCACTCCACGAGAGAAAGATGTGGCAGCATGCTTCCTTATAGATTACAGCCTTGGAAACACTATGACGCAGTTCTACTCTGTGCTATAGGGTCGCTATGAGTTGGAATAGACTTGAGGGCAATGGTATTTGGTTTTGGTTTAAGAAAACCCATTCACTGCCCTTGAGTGGATTCAGACTGATAGTGACCCAATAGAACAGGGTAAAACTGCCCCACTGTGTTTCCAGAAGTTTCCATCTTTATGGAAGCAGACTGTCTCATCTTTCTCCTGCGGAGCAGCTGGTGGGTTTGAACCGGCAACATTTAGGTTAGCAGCCGAGCGATTAA
The DNA here is from genome assembly GCF_000243295.1 of Trichechus manatus latirostris. Taxonomy (NCBI): domain Eukaryota; kingdom Metazoa; phylum Chordata; class Mammalia; order Sirenia; family Trichechidae; genus Trichechus; species Trichechus manatus. The sequence goes on along the minus strand of NW_004444095.1, from coordinate 4,624,657 downwards.
CCACTACGCCACCAGGGCTCCTTTGGTTTAACAAGAAGTAGTAAAAAGATTTTTCTTTACTTTCTGTGTAATTTGCTCAGACAGTGGAGATTCAGTATTTTACCAGAAAAATTTTCAGTGTGTCGTGTTGACTTTATCAAGTTCTAGAGCAAGGGTTGGCGAATTTTTTTTTTTCCTGTAAAGGGTCAGATAGTAAATATTTTAGGCTTTGAGGGCTTATTCTTAGCTTATGAGCTATACGCATGAACTCATGAGTTGGCCCATAGGTCGTGGTTTTCTGACCTCTGCTTTAGATTGTTTAAAAAAAAAAAAAAAAGAACAAAGGGTCCTCACTTTTGAAAGAGCTAAAATTTCTTAGAATCGTATAATTTTATTTTGTTTATTTTAAAATATTCTGTTGTCCCTTTGATGAAATAAGATAATATTTCTCAGATGCCCATTATCCTGTCTTAATCAAGAGCCTAAATCATCTCTGATAACTGTCTTGATTTTGTCTTCCCAAAGTTAGACCCTAAATTTGGAAAGAAAAAAAAATTAAGATGTCGTTACACCTGAAAGTATTTTTGAGATTAGCAGTGGGCCCCAAGAAAATCACCAAGATTTTGTTTCTTTCACCTTATTAAGAAAAATTAAAAATGGAAATGTGTAGGTTTATTTTGTCTGTTGCATATTTATTAATTAGCTTAATACTGTTGTAAGACATGTATTAGAAGAATAGTCAAATTATAAGAGAAGCTTACCTGCATTCATTTTGTGCATATAAAAGGCTTTTAATATAAATATTTAAGAGATTTTACACTTCACATGAAGGCCTAGGTATTTGTTAATCTGCTCACTGTCCATAATATGTTCTTACCCTCAAGGGATAATGGATTAAATTTTTTATGAAGTAGTTGTATGTTGCATACCCTGATTAAAGCAACAACAAAACAACCAAAAACCAGTTGCCTTCAGGTTGATTCTGACTCATAGCAACCCCATGCTGCAGAGTAGAACTGCTTCATAGGGTTTTTATGGCTGTGACCGTTTGGAAGCAGATCTCCAGCTTTTATTCTGAGACACCTCTGGGTCGGTTTGAACCTCCGACCTTTCAGTTAGTAGTAGAGTACTTAGCTGTTTGCACAATCCAGGGACAGTAACTCTCCTCTATTTTGATATTATTGATTACTGTAATAAATTTACTATAGTATAACCATTTATTCTCATCTACAGGTGAATTTTGATTTCCTCTGATGCTTGCTCGAAGACTCAAAGGTTAGAACTCATGTCTTCAACACAAAGACAGTCTACAGGTGTCAGGAAAATGATTGTCACAGGTATCTTAACTATTGATGCATCAAAGAATAGACTCTTGGCTACAAATTGTCAAGCTGGCATCGCTTAGAAAACTTTTCAACTATACCAGAAGACTAACTCAGGATTTCTAGGACTCTTTTTAGTTTTGAAGATGATTTCATGAAAGCATGCTGCTGACCCAAGATCCAGCAGAACAGGAATTAATTACATAGGACTGAATGAACTGATGAGAAAAATTTAATAGTGGTCATTTGTTTGGAACATTGTTTATGTTGTTTTAATGCTCTATTTTCTTCCTGATCTATCTCTTACTCTCAGTTTACAATATGAGGCCTTTATAAGTTGAAATCAAACATTTTAAAAATGAAATCTAATTCTCCCTGGCTTCTCATAATGCAGAAACAAATATTTTTACTGAGTTTTATTTTTTGTATGAAGTGTATACATATAGAACCCATTGCTGTCAAGTCAATTCCGACTCATAGCGACCCTATAGGACAGAGTAGAACTGCCCCATAGAATCTCCAAGGAGCGCCTGGTGGATTTGAACTGTTGACCTTTTGGTTATCAGCATAGCTCTTAATCACTACGTCACCAGGGTTTCCATATATATATATATATTTCATGGAAATGGCTCAGGTAGTTGTGGAGGCTGGCAATACCCAAATCCGTGGGTCAGGCATCAGGCTGGAGGCTTCTTCTGACTCACATGGTTGCAGGGGCTGACGAACACGAAATCGGCACATCAGACAGCAGGCTGCTGGCTCATGGGGCTATAGGAGGTAGAGAATCCCAAAATCTGCAGGTCAGGAAAAAGGCTGCTGGCTCATGTCCTAAGAACCGGAGGTCAGAGGATGATGAGTTGGATGCAATATCGAGAGAGGGAGAGCTTTGCCAGAACATCTATATATATTGGATTGCAGGCCATACCCAAAGGAAACTCCCCTTACATCAGATCACAAAATGGAGGATAATTACATAATACTGAGAATCATGGCTTAGCCAAGTTGACACATAACATTAGCCATCACAATCCAACCCTTATCAACTTGGCACCTGTACACATTTCCTTAAACTGTACATAATCTCTAAATAAAGACAATTATAAAGTCATATTTGCACCTAATATGATACAGCTAACATGCACACAACTGAAAACCCACTAGCCCCATTTACATCTTATATTTTATAAAGAAAGGGGTAAGGGAGGAAAAGAAACAAAAATATTTGCTGTATGTGTATATTTGCACACATACACATATAATAAAACAAGGAATAAATACACATAACAATTACAGTCCTTCGATTCTGCAACTGGTCATGCGGGGTGTCTTGGTCATCTAGTACTGCTATAACAGAATTACCACAAGTGGATAGCTTCAACAAAGAAAAATTTATTCTCTCACAGTCTAGTAGGCTACAAGTCCAAATTCAGGGCATCAGCTCCAGGAGAAGGCTTTCTTTCTGTGTCGGCTCTGAAGGAAGGTCCCTGTGATGCATCAGTCTTCTCCTGGTCTGGGAACATCTCATCGGAGGAACCTCAGGTCCAAAAGACGTGCTCTGCTTCAAGCACTGCTTCCTTGGTAGTATAAGGTTCCTATGTGTCTCTGCTTGCTTCTCTCTTTTATATCTCAAAAGAGATTGGATTAAGACACTATCCAATCTTTTATAGCTCATCAGTATAACTGCTGTTAATCCATCTTATCAGATCATAGTGATAGAATTTACAACACATAAGGAAATCACAACAGATTACAAAATGGTACACAATTATACAATACTGGGAATCATGACCCAGCCAAGCTGACAGATATTTTTGGGGGACCCAATTCAATCCATGACACTGGGGAAGAGAGATACCAAGCCACATGAAGTTAGCACAGGAGTAGAAGCTCAGAAGAGACAAGGTTCTTCCTCCAGAGCCGACAGAGAGAGAAAGCCTTCCTCTAGAGATGGCACCCTGAATTTGGACTTCTATCCTCCTAAACTGTGAGAAAACAAATTTCTATTTGTTAAAGCCACTCATTAATGATATTTTTGTTATAGCAGCTCTAGATAACTATGACCGAATTTAGTACCAGAAGCATGGGGTGCTTCTCTAACAGATACCTAAGATGTGGAAGTGGTTTTGGAATTGGGTAATGGGTAGAGGCTGGAAGAGTTTTAAGGTGCCTAATAGTAAAAGCTAGATTGCCTTGAAGAGACTGTTGGTACAATTATGGACGTCAAAGGCAATTCTGGTGAGGGGTCAGATGGAAGTGAGGACAGCTATAGAGAAAGTCTCTATCATCTTAGAGAATACATATGGCACCAGCAACAGAATGTTGCTAGAAATGTGGATGTTAAATGTGCTTCTTGTGAGACTTTAAAAGAAAATGATGAGCATGTGATTGGACAATGGAGGAAAGGCGATGCTTTTTATGCAGTGGCAAAGAACCTGTCTAAATTATGTTCAAATGTTCGGTGTCCTCATTTTTGTAAAAATATAATTGGGCAAATGGATTGTGGAGTCAAAGACATATTGGAGTAGTATATTTGAGAATTACCCACTTTTAATCAGGTACAGCAAGCCCACCGTTAAGGAACATGGGAATCAATGCCTACAAAACTCTCCCATGAGACTGGTCGACTAACTGGCTTACAGGGCTTCAACCTCACAAGTAACATGGAGGTTCACTTCCTGGCAGGCCAGGAACCTTAGCATATTTTTGGGACCTTGAGCTGAGAGGACCTCACTAAATATACGGGTACTACAGTCAAATCCGGTAGAGAGATTTTCCTGGCCTTGACTTCATAGCCTCAGGATAAATAAGAAATTATAGAGTCTTTTAAATGGTCCAAATATTAGATTCTTTAATAAAATATGCAATCAGTAGTTGCTAAATATTGCACAATCAAAGAGGCTTTTATGGTTAGTTAACTGCTCTTGCTGCACCTGTGTAAATAAACAGACCAAAATGTAATGAGGCCAGCTTTTAATTTCTTATCAAGAATAACATTTGGAGATTGTTTATCATCAAAAAGATCCCTGGGTGGTGCAAATGGTTTGCACTCAGCTGCTAATCTAAAGGTTGGCAGCTTAAACCTACCCAGTGGTGCTGCAGAAGAAAAGTTCTGGTGATCTTCTTCCATAAAGATTGTAACCAAGAAAACCCTATGCAGCAGTTCTGCTCTATAACACATGGGGTCACCATCATACAGAATTGGCTCAATGGCAACAGATTTTTGTTTTTGTTTTTATGATTAAAAAAATGTTTGAAAATTATTTAAAACAAAAACAATGTAAAAAAGGTAGATGATATATCTCTTCAATATTATATTGAAGTATTGTTTCACAAGCTCACCCAAGGATTATATACTTTTCTAGGAAAACGCACTTTCTGTTTGACTTTGCTATTTACTAGTTGGGAAACCCTGGCGGTATAGTGGTTAAGAGCTATGGCTGCTAACCAAATGGTCAATGGTTTGAATCCACCAGGCGCTCCTTGAAAACTCTATGGGGCAGTTCTACTCTGTCCTATAGGGTCACTATGAGTCGGAATCAACTCATTGGCAATGGGCTTGGTTTTTGGTTTTATTTACTAGTAGAGCAGAACTCAGATAATGTGACCTTACTTGCTGACTTGCAATTTCTGTCTAGTAGAAAAGCTTATCCCAATAGCTCTGGTTTTATTGTCCTGTAAGACAATAACTGAAGGAAGAAGTCCAAGCTGCACTGAAGGCATTGGTGAAAAACAAGGCTCCAGAAACTGACGGAATACCAATTGAGATGTTCCAACAAATGGATGAAATGCAGGAAGTGCTCACTCATCTATGCCAAGAAATTTGGAAGACAGCCAACTGGCCTACCGACTGGAAGAGATCCTTATCTGTGCCCATTCCAAAGAAAGGTGATCCAACAGAGTGTGGAAATTGTCAAACAATATCACTCATATCACACTCAAGTAAAATGTTGCTGAAGACATTGCTAAAACAGTTGCAGCAGTACATCTACAGGTAACTGCCAGAAATTCAACCAGATTCAGAAGAGGACATGGAATGGTGGATATCATTGCTGATGTCAGATGGATCTTGGATGAAAGCAGAGAATACCAGAAAGATGTTTACCTGTGTTTTATCAACTATGCAAAGGCATTCAACTGTGTGAATCATAACAAATTATGTATAACATCGTGAAGAATGGGAATTCCAGAACACTTAATTGTGCTCATGCAGAACCTGTACATAGACCAAGAGGCAGTTGTTTGAACAGAACGAGGGGGTACTACATAGTTCAAAATCAGGAAAGGTGTGCATCAAAATCAGGAAAGGTATGCGTCAGGGTTGTATAATTTCACCCTACTTATTCAATCTGTATGTTAAGCAAATAATCTGAGAAGCTGGACTATATGAAGAAGAATGTGGCATCAGGAGTGGAGGAACATTTATCAACAACCTGTGATATGCAGATGACACAACCTTGCTTTCTGAAAGTGAAGAGAAGTTGAAGCACTTACTGATGAAGACCAAAGACTACAGCCTTCAGTAAGGATTACACCACAACATAAAGAAAACAAAAATACTCACAACTGGACCAATAAACAACATCATAATAAACAGAGAAAATATTGAAGTTGTCAACGATTTCATTTTACTTGGACCCACAATCAACACCTGCGGAAGAAGCAGTCAAGAAATCAAACAACATATTGCATTGGACAAGTCTGCTGCAAAACACCTCTTTAAAGTGTTAAAAATGAAAGATGTCACTTGAATACTAAGATGTGCCTGAACCAAGCTATTCTCTTTTCAATCACCTCATATTCATGTGAAAACTGGACAATAAAAAAGGAAGATAAAAGGAGAATTGACACATTTGAATTGTGGTGCTGGCAAAAAATATTGAATATACCATGAACTGCCAGAAGAACAAATAAATCAGTCTTGGAGGAAGTACAGCCAGAATGTTCCCTAGAAATGAGGTGAGACTTCTCTTGCTTACTTTTTTTTTTCTTCCTTTTTTTATTGTACTTTAGATGAAAGTTTACAGAACAAACTAGCTTCTCATTAAACAGTATACAAATTGTTTATGACATTAGTTAACAACCCCATGACATGTCAATACTCTCCCTTCTCAACTTGGGTTCCCTATTACCAGCTTTCCTGTCCCCTCCTGCCTTCTAGTCCTTGCCCCTGGGCTGGTGTGCCCCTTTATCTTGTTTTGTCCTGTGGGCCTGGTCTAATCTTTGGCTAAAAGGTAAAATTCAGGAGTGACTTCATTACTAAGCTAAAATGGTGTCCGGGGGCTATACTCTCGTGGTTTCTCCAGCCTCTATCAGACCAGTAAGTCTGGTCTTTTTCGAGTTAGAATTTTGTTCTACATTTTTCTCCAGCTCTGTCCGGGACCCTCTGTTGTGATCCCTGTCAGAGCAGTCAGTGGTGGTAGCCAGGCACCATCTAGTTGGACTGGACTCAGTCTAGTGGAGGCCATGGTAGTTGTGTTCTATTAACCCTTTGGACTAATGTTTTCCTTGTGTCTTCAGTTTTCATCATTTTTACTTGTTCCTGAAAGGATGAGACCAGTTGACTATCTTAGAAGGCCGTTCACAAGCATTTAAGACCCCAGACGCTACTCACCAAAGTAGAATGTAGAACATTGTCTTTATAAACTATGTTATGCCAACTGAGCTAGATGTTTCCTGAGACCATGGTACCTGAAGCCCTCAGCCCAGTAATTCAGTCCCTCAGGGAGTTTGGAAGTGTCTATGGAGCTTCCGTGACCTTGCCTTGGACAAGTTTTGCTGGCTTCCCCAGTATTGTGTACTGTCTTACCCTTCACGAAAGTTACCACTTATCTACTGTCTATTTAGTGTTTTTCCCTCCCCATTTCTCCCCTCCCTAGTAACCATCAAAGATTGTTTCTTTTTGTGTGTAAACCTTTTCATGAGTTTTTATAGTAGTGGTCTCATACACTATTTGCCCTTTTGTGACTGACTTAATCATTCAGCATAATGCCCTCCACATTCATCCGTGTTGTGAGATGCTTTGCAGATTCATCATTGTTCTTTATCGTTGTGTAATACTCCATTGCATGTATGTACCATAGTTTGTTTTTCCATTCATCTGTTGATGGGCATGTAGGTTGTTTCCATCTTTTTGCTATTGTGAACAATGCTGCAATGAACATGGATGCACATATGTCTATTCGTGTGACAACACTTATCTCTTTAGGATATATTCCTAGGAGAGAGATTGCTGGATCATATAGTATTTCTATTTCTACCTTTCTAAGGAAACATCATATCATTTTCCAAAATGGTTGTACCATTTTGCATTCCCACCAGCAGTGTGTAAGAGTTCCGATCTCCCTGCAGCCTCTCCAACATTTGTTACTTTCTGTTTTTTTGATTCATGCCAGTAATACCGGGGTGAGATGGTATCTCATTGTGGTTTTGATTTGCATTTCTCAAGGGCTAGTGATCACAAGCATTTTCTCATGTGTCTGTTAGCCACTTGAATGTCCTCTTTGGTGAAGTGTCTGTTCATTTCCTTTGCCCATTTTTTAATTTGATTATTTGTCTTTTTGTTGTAGAGGTGTTGGATTTCCCTGCAGATTTTAGAGATTAGACTTTTGTAGGATTTGTAATAGCCAAAATGTTTTTCCCAGTCTGTATGTTCTTTTTACTCTTATGGTGAAGACTTTTGATGAGCATAAGTGTTTAATTTTTAGAAGCTCTCAGTTATCTAGCTTATCTTCTTGAGTTTGTATGTTGTTAGTTATGATTTGTATACTGTTAGTGCCGTGTATTAGGGCCTCTAGCATTGATCCTATTTTTTCTTTCTATGATATTTATAGTTTTTGGTTTTATATCTAGGTCTTGGATCCATTTTGAATTAGTTTTTGTGTATAGTGTGAGGTATGGGTCCTGTTTCATTTTTTTGCAGATGGACATCCAGTTTTGGCAGCATCATTTGTTAAAAAGACTGTCTTTTCCCCGTTTGATGGACTTCGGGCCCTTTTCAAAGATCAGGTTACCGTAGGTGGATGGATTTATATCTGAGATCTCAATTCTGTTCCATTGGTCAATGTATCTGTCATTGTACCAGTACCAGGCTGTTCCAACTACCATAGATGTATAGTAGGTTCTGAGGTCATGTAGTGCGAGTCGTCCTACTTTATTCTTCTTCTTCAATAGTGCTTTACTTACCCGGAGCCTCTTCCCTTTCCATATAAAGTTAATCATTATTTTTTTCCATCTCTCTAAAGAATGTTGTTGGTATTGGATTGGGATTGCATTGTATTTGTATATTACTTCGGGTAGAATGGAAACCCTGGTGGCGTAGTGGTCAAGTGCTACGGTTGCTAACCAAAAGGTCTGCAGTTTGAATCCACCAGGCGCTCACTGGAAACTCTATGGGGCAGTTCTACTCTGTCCTATAGGGTCGCTATGAGTAGGAATCGACTTGACAGAAATGGGTTTGATTTTTTGGGGGGTAGAATTGTCATTTTCACAATGTTGAGTCTACCTATCCGTAAGCATAGTATGTTTTTCCATTTATGTAGATCTCTTTTGGTTTCTTGTGGTAGTGTTTTGTAGTTTTCTTTGTAGAGGTCTTTTACATCCCTAGATAGATTTATTCCTGTCGCAGCAGCGACGGTTGTCGGGGTGGCGGAGACAATAACCAATTCCACAACTCTTACAGAGAAGTGGGGCCAGGAGGGTCACTCTGAGGAGTCGAACCCCGGCTTTAGTCCCAAGAGTTTATTTTATAGTCAATACCACAAGCAGTGAAGCAAATAACAGAACAATGGGCTTTGGGAGAATAACAATAAGTTTCGGGCAAGGGAGGAGGAATTCAGGTAAACAAGCCAATCAGTAACGGGTTTGGAAAAACAAGTCGTGACAAATCTCAACATGTTGGGGACAAGTCTCAATATGTTGTGCAGCATAGAGGCCTTTATACATCCATATTTTAATGGCACATATCCCCACATATTCCTAAGTATTTTATTTTTTTAGAGGCTATTATAAATAGTATTGTTTTCCTGATTTCCTTTTTGTTGTTCTCTTTATGGTGTGTACAAATTCAATGGATTTTTGTATGTTTATCTTGTATCCTGCTATTCTGCTGAATCTTTCTATTAGTTCCAATAGTTTTGTTGTGGAGTCTTTTGGGTTTTCTATGTATAGTATCATAACATCTGCAAATAGGGACAATTTAACTTCTTAATTACCAATTTGGATGCCCTTTATTTCTTTTTCTTGCCTTATTGCTGTAGCTACGAACTTCCAGCACAATTTAAATAGGAGTGGTGATAAAGGGCATCCTTGTCTTGATCCTGTTTTCAAGGAGAATGATTTCAGCTTCTCTCCATTAAGAATGATGTTGGCTGTGGTTTTGTATAGATGCCCTTTATTATGCTGAGGAATTTCCCTTCTATATCTATTTTATTGAGAGTTTTTATCAGGAATGGGTGTTGGACTTTGTCAAATGTCTTTTCTGTGTCAATGGAGAAGATCATGTGATTCTTTTCTTTCCTTTTATTTATGTGGTGGATTATGTTGATTGATTTTCTAATGTTGAACCATCCTTGCATACCTGGTATGAATCCTACTTGGTTGTGGTGTATTATTTTTTTGATATGATGCTGAATTCTATTGGCTAGAATTTTGTTGAGAATTTTTGCATCTATATTCATGAGAAATATTGGTCTGTAATTTTCTTTTTTGTGGTGTCTTTGCCTGGATTTGGTATCAGGGTTATACTGGCTTCATAGAATGGATTTGGAAGTATCCCTTCCTTTTCTATGTTCTGAAATAGTTTGAGTAGTACTGGTGTAAGCTCTTCTCTGAATGTTTGGTAGAATTCTCCAGTGAAGCTATCTGGGCCAGGGCTTTTTTTGGGGGGAGATTTTTTTATTACCTTTTCAATGTCTTCTGTTTTTATGGGTCTGTTCATATTGTCAGCATCAATTTGTGATAGTTTAGGTAGGTAGTGTGTTTCTAGAAATTTGTCCATTTTCTCGAGATTTTCAAATTTGTTGGAGTTTAGTTTTTCATAATAATATGTTATGATCCTTTTTAATTCACTTGGGTCTGTTGTAATGTCCCTCATTTCATTTCTTATTTGGGTTATTTGTGTCCTCTCCTGTTTTTCTTTCGTCAGTCTGGCTAGTAGTTTGTCCATTTTGGTGATCCTTTCAAAGAGCCAACTTTTGGGTTTGTTGATTCTTTCTATTGTTTTTCTATTCTCTATTTCATTTATTTTCTGCTCTGATCTTTGTTTTTTCCTTTCTTCTGGTGGCTGTGGGCTTCTTTTGCTGTTCTCTTTCTATTTGTTTGAGTTGTGTAGCTAATGTTCTGATTTTATCCCTTTCTTCTTTTTTGATGTGTGAATCTATTGCTATAAATTGACCTCAGAGCACTGCTTTTGCTGTGTCCTAAAAACTTTGGTATGATGTGCTTTCATTCTCATTTGATTCTAGGAATTTTTTGATTCCATCTTTGATTTCTTCTATTACCCAGTGGTTTTTTAGCAGGATGTTATTTAGTTTTCATGTAATTGATTTTTTTCCTTGCTCTTTCTGTTGTTAATTTCTATTTTGATGGCTTTGTGATCAGAGAAGTTACTTTGTAATATCTCAATGTTTTGGATTTTATTGAGCATTCCTTTGTGGCCTAAGATGTGGTCTATTCTGGAGAATTTTCCGTGTGCTGTGGAAAAGAATGTGTACATTGCATATGTCTATGAATTCAAGTTGGCTGACTGTGGCAGTTAGATCTTCTGTATCTTTGTAGAGTTTCTTTCTGGATGTTCTGTCCTTTACTGAGAGTGGTGTGTTGAAGTCTCCTGCTATTGTAGTGGAACTTTCAATTTCTCCCTTCAGTGTTGTTAAAGTTTGTTTTATGTATTTTGGAGCCCTGTCATTGGGTGAGTAGATATTTATTATGGTTATGTCTTCATGATGGATCGTCCCCTTGATCATTATATAGTGTCCTTCTTTGTCTTTTGTGGTGGATTTTGTTTTAAAGTCTATGTTATCTGAGATTAGTATTGCCACTCCTGCTCTTTTTTGGGAGTTGTTTGCTTGATATATTTTTTTCCAACCTTTGATTTTTAATAAATTCACATCTTTGATTCTAAGGTGTGTCTCTTGTAGACAGCATATTGATGGATCCTGTTTTTTTACCCATTCTGTCACTCTCCTTCTCTTTATGGGTGCATTGAGTCCATTTACATTCAGCGTAATTATTGATAGATGTGAGTTTATTTCTGTCATTTTGTAGTGCTTTTTTTTCTGTGAGTTTATTTCTGTCATTTTGTAGTGCTTTTTTTTCCTGTGGTGCTGACGTTTTCTTTGTTTCTCTTACTCTCTTGTGCTGAATTCTTTTGGTTTGTGGATTTTTTTTCATTTCTTTTGTTTTTGTAGATTTTGTTTTTACTGAGACTTTATGTTTTTCTTCTTTAATTTGATGAGAGTAGGTTTGTTAACTTTCTTTGTGCTTACCTTGAAATTTACCCTTATCTTCCTGGGTTTGTTCCCGTCTATTATTACTTGGTATTGCCTTGCTTTCTCTCCATCAGAAAATTTTATATTTACAACATTTATTACCTCTTTATTGTTCTGATGCTGTTGTCATTTACAGATTAACCTCTCTGGTTCCCTTTTGTAAATCTTTAGGTATTGAATAGTACTTGAGAGTTCATTTTCTATGCTGGTATCTAGCTGGTGCAATCTTGTGTTCTATATTCAAGCTGTCCTCTGATGTTGTTTGTTCTCAAACCAAAGGATTCCCTTTAATAATTCTGGTAAGTTTGGTCTTGGTTTTTACATATTCCCTTAATTTTTGTTTATCTCAAAATGTCCTAATTTCACCATCATATTTGAATGAGAGTTTTGCAGGATATATTATTCTTGGCTGGCAATTTTTTTCTTTTAAGGTTTTATATATGTCATCACATTGTCTTCTTGTCTGTATAGTTTCTGCTGAGTAATCAGAGCTTAGTGTTATTGTTTCCCCTCTGTATGTGACTTTTTGTTTTTCTCGAGCTACTCTCAGAATTCTTTCTTTGTCTTTGGTTTTGGCAAGTGTGATTATGATATGCCTTGGTGATTTTCTTTTGGAGTCTATCCTATATGGGATTCGTTGAGCTTCTTGGATGACCAGCTTTTCATCTTTCATGATATTAGAGAAGTTTTCTGTCAGCAATTCTTCAATGATCCTCTCTGTGTTTTCTGTTTTCTCCCCTTGTTCTGGAACTCCAATCAGTCACAAATTTTTGCTTTTGATTATATCCCACATAATTCTCAGAGTTTCTTCATTTTCTTTGTTCTTTTTTCTGATTTTTCCTCAAAGTTGTATCCAAGTGTTTGTCTTCAATTTCACTGATCCTGTCTTCCATCATTTCAAACCTGCTCCTGAGACCTTCTATGACACTGTCCATTTCTGAAATCTTGTTTATCTTTTGGATTTCTACTTGTTGTTTTTGTATGAATTCTAGTTGTGAATTTATTTTGGCATTTTGTTCCTGTATTTTTTTCTGAATTCTTCCATTTTTTGTCTGTATTTTCCATGAGTTTGTCTGGCTTTTCCATGAATTTGTCTATTTTGTCCTCATTTTGTCTGCTTTTTTGCTTCAACTCTTGGATAGCTCTGAATATTAGAGATTTGAATTCCCTATCAGGTAGTTCTAGTGTCTTTTCTTCTACTGGAAAGTCATCTGGTGTTTTATTTTGGACGCCTACTGGAACTATCCTGTTTTTTTTTTATATATGTTTTAATATTGTCTGCTGTCTTTGGGACATTCAGTAGCTATTCATTTATTGATTGTAGATTCATTTGTTTCCTCCTGCTTTTTTTGTTTTATCTGAGCAGGCAGGCTGTGCATACTTTGTTGTTTGCTCATCTATGGACATGATATTTTTCACTTCCTTGTCCAATGGGCAGGGCCAGTCGTTCAGCTATGGTGCATCAGGGCAGGTCCAGCTGAAGAGGAGGGGCTGGGATGAGTTGTTTGTGGCACGTACTGGGGCCAACAAGGTGAGCTGGAGGTCTGTGCAGGTTCTTGTAGGTCGTGCCTGTGTTACTTGGGAGTACAGTGTTCATCACATGGTACATATAGGCAGGAGGGAAGAGGAGGGGAAGTTTGTGATGTGTGGAACTAGGCTTGGTGTGGGAAAGAAGAGAGAGAGGAGAGAGAAACAGGAGCCAAAAAAAGTGCTTAGGGAAACTGACATTGTAGTGGAGAGACGAGAAACCAAGAAATGAAGAAAAACATAAAACGAAGAAAAGAAAAAAAAAATGCCCCCGGTGATCTCACTAGCTAGAAGGAGTGGAGATAATACACAGCACCAAGTATTCGGAGACAAGAAAAGAAGTCGAGTAGAAAGAGATGATAAACCGAGAAATGAAGAAAAATAGAAAGGAAAAAAGAAAGGGAAAACAGAGAAACAAATATTTTAAAAAAGTAAAACAAAAAAAGTCCCCAGAGATCCCACCAGCATGGCAGTGCAGACCTGGGAAGCAGATCCCCAGCCTAGCGTCTCTTCACAACCTGTCAAGAAGAAGCAAAGATGGCACACGGAGTTAGGCATTCGAGAGAAAGGAGGGGGAGGAGGTGAGAGGCAGGAAAGAAACAAAAAGAGGCTGAAAAAAGCAACATAAGCAACAAAGAAATGGCACTGAAGAAACTGGCTGGTGTAGGCGGGGTGAATCCTCATGGCAGGGAACCGGCCCCTCCCTTGCCACAGTCGTGGCCCACTGGGAAGCCTTGGATCAGCCAGCTGGGAAGTGGTGAAGGCCAAGGAGGGGGAGGTAGAGTGTGGGGTGGGAAAGCATGTATTGCTGGTTGCCAGGTGCTCTGTCTCCTGCTGGGAACTCCATGAATCTGCTTTCCCATACTCCCTGTCCACCGATCTCTGACAAGAGTCCAAGATGGTGGATCCATGCTGCATTAGCTGAATAGGGGACCTCTGTTCCTAAAACTCCCCTCATTTTCTGATCTCTGTCAGTTTCTTATTCCATTCAGTCCTTGTTTGAGTTCTTTATCTCTTCATTTGATGCTTAGGGTTCTAGGATAGACGTTTGCCTCTGTTTTACTTAGTTTTTCCGGTCTTTGCTGTGGAGGGACAGCGTGGTGCTTCTGTCTATAGTGCCATGTTGGCTCTGCCTCCTAAGATTCAACATAGGTCTTGCTTACTTTGGACATGTCATCAGAAGAGACTAATCACTAAGAAAATAAATAAATAAATAAAACATCATGTTAGATAAAGTGGAGGGTCACCGAAAATGAGGGAAACCTTCCGTGAGATGGATTGACACACTGACTGCAACAATGGGCTCAAATATACCAAAGATTGTGAGGGTGGTTCAAGACTGCAATGTTTTGTTCTCTTATACATAGGGTCACCATAATTAGCAGCTTACTCAAGGGTAACTAACAACAACAAAGATGAAATAGATTTGATTGAAAGTCAGGAAGAAATGAATAAGGTGTATAGTGAGACAAGCAAACATGGAAAAGGAATTAGTATTGCAGATTGGAATTCAGTCTTAAAAACAGTCAAACATACTGACAGTGTTGCGGAAAACTGAATCAGTCATGTGGAGAACAAACCTAGGACATTTTAGCTGAATACCCCTTTTGTTACTACATTTTTTTCTCAATTTTTTTTTGTGGCATGTGTTTCTAGTATTGGAATACACGCTTACTAATCAAGTGTGTTTAAATTTTTGGTTGGTAATATGGATTTTGAGAAGTACAATCTGGTAATAAAAACCACCTATGAGGTGAGTGGCACTGTGGCGCCACCAATCTTTGGTATGACAATATACCAATGAGAGTTATATAGAGAATTTGTTGCCAGTGCCTTTCCATTAGGTTACATGAGGAACAGCTGGTTTTACAAATATGACACAGAAAAACCAAAACAACCTGATCAGGGCTCTCTAACTATAACACAGGGAGGCATAATTATGCTTGCAAGCCTTATCACACAGAAATAAAAGAAAAAAGGCAAAAGTTTATGAAACTAACACATCCAGGAGGCATCACCTAATAGAATGCTCAAACTACACAACAATAAGTCTCCGATTCTGGTTTACTGAGCTTCATGCACTTCAAAAGGGACCCACCTTGATGCTAAATGCATTAGAACTGGAAAAACGCCTTACCTTGTGATCCAAAGGCAGAAAAAGTGGCTGGTATACCATTAACCCAATGGTAATGAAAGAGATACAGAGTAACAGAGATAGAAGTAGAAAATTACAAACTACAAGATAAGACATATGGAAGACAGAATGAGAAAACCTATGTTCCTAAAGAGGAAAGCAGAGCTGAAGGATAATGAAAGAAAATCAATAGAAGATATAATTTAAGAAAACATTATACAACTCAAGAAAGGTTTGACTTTAAAGAATAAAAGTGTTTACCAAGACAAATACCTCATCTTATGCTAGCAAACTGGTAAAAATTTCAGGAGTCAGAAAATAAAAGCATCTTTTACTCTAAGGAATAAAAAAAAAGAATGCTGACTTTTGAAATCTCTGCAGTAAAAATTACAAAAAAGAGTAGAGTAAAATCCAGAATATGTTGAGAGATAAAGGAAGTTATATACATGTATATAAACCACCCAAGTTGTTATAAGAAACACTTGAAAATGTACTCTAATATTCTAACCAACACAAACATAAATTATTTATTCATTCATTCATCAAATATTTAGTGATAGCTTCCTGTAGTACCATTATTAAGGCCAGACACAATGCTAAGCACTTGAGATAAAAAGGTGGGCCAAATTTCACTTACTTCTACAGGGTGATAGTTGGTATATGATGTAGTGCTGTTATTGTTGTTAGTTGCCACTGAGTCTGCTGGTACTTATGGAACCTTATGTATAACAGAACAAAATGTTGATGGGTCCTGTACCATCTTCATTATCATTAGTATGTCTGTGTAAATCTATCTCATTGAGGGTTTCCCTTGTTTTCACTAACCCTCTATTTACCAACCATAATGTCCTTTTCTAGCAATTGTCTTTCCTGATGACATGTCCAGTGTAAGTGAGCTGAAGTCTCCCCATCCTGGCTTTGAAGGAACATCCTGATTGTATTTCTTCTAAGACTGATTTGTTCATTCTTATAGCAGTCTGCAGCATATTCAGTATTCTTTGCCAATGCCACAATTCAAATGTATCAATTCTTCTTCTGTCTTTCTTTGTCATTATCCAGCTTTCATACGCCTATGAGGCAATTGAGTCAGGTGCACCTTAGTTCTCAAAGCAACGTCTTTGCTTTTTTACCCTTTAAGGTAGTCTTTTGCAGCAGATATGCCCAATGCAGTACGTCCTTTGATTTCTTGACTTATGCCTCCATGGACATTGATTGTTGATACAAGTAGAATGAAATCATTGACAACTTCAATTTTTTCTCTGATTACATGATGTTATTTATCAGTGCAGTTATGAGTATTTTTGTTTTCTTCACATTAAGGCACAATTCATGCTGAAGGCTCTAGTCTTTGACCTTTGTCAGTTGTTAATGAGTCTTTCTTCAATCCTGATGCCATGTTCTTCTTCATATAATCCATCTTCTCAGATGATTTGTTCATCATATAAACTGAATAAATAAGGTCAAAGGAAACAACCCCGCCACATATCTTTTCCAATTTTAAACCACAGAGTATCCCCTTGTTCCCTTCAAACAACTAACTCTCGATGCGTGTACAGGTTCTGCATGAACAAAATTAAGTATTCTGGAATTCCCATTCTTCACAATGTCATCCATAATTTATTATGATCCACACAGTCGAATGCCTTTGTGTAGTTGACAAAACATAGCGAATATCTTTCTGGTATATATCCCACAAAGGGAGTTAGGAAAGGATCCCTGAAAAAGTTTCCATTGAATTGAGATCTAAAGAATGAGCAAGAGTAATTAGAGTTATTGGAATGAAAGGGAAAGCATACGCAACAACCTTGGGAAGGGAGCAAACATGTCATGGTCACAGAAATGAAAGAAGCCACTGTGATTATAGGAGAAAAGGGGATGGTGGTATAACATGAGGTTTGGGAAGTGGTAGAGCATTCATGGCCTTGTAGGCCATGTTAACATTTTTGCTCTTTATCTGAAAAGCATGTGAAGCCATTGATCAATTAAAAGAGCGTGTGTATTTTGAGATGAGGCAACATGTTCAGATTCACTTTTTTTTTAAAAGATCATATTGGTTGAAATATTAATGAATAGATTACAAGGGAGCAATTTGGATATAAGGAAATTATCTGTAGAGCTATTTTATTTTTGTACCTTCAGAGATGTCGAACTGGAGTGGTGGTGTTGAAGACAGGAAAAGTGAACAGTTTAAAGATATTATCAGGCTAAGAACTGCTAACTTTTTGGTGTGTGCAATGGATTGGACATTGTGAGGATAATAATTAACATAAATCAAATTCTCACTTTTCCACTTCTATATTCGATTTAGTTCTGACACTAGCTGCCCGTGCAGCACTTCTCTGACCCTAGCTACCCAGAGCTAGGTCAGATCTCACAAGTTAAAAGGATACAGTACTTCAGACTACCAAATAGGCAGATACCAGTCACAAGTTTAGGAATCCGCACATCACTCTCACTTCTGACCTGTTGGCTACAAATTTGAGGTTTCCTTCTACTCTTTCAGGATGCCAGCCTCAAGCTCAGGAGTCACCCCTGGGCTCCCTCACTTCTGACCTGCTGTCTCCCACTACTCCTTTGAGTTTGATAATTCACTGGAATGACTCACAGAATGCACAGAAGGTGCTATACTTACAATTATATTTTTATGGTAGGAAAAAAGGATAAAAACAAAGAGACACATACGGTGAGGTCTGGGAGGGTCCCAAGATGGAGCTTCCATGTCCCATAAAGCAATGTGCTACATTTTCACACACATGGATGTCTTTCACCAACCAGGAAGCCCAGGGAGCTTCCATGTCCAGAGCTCTTATTGAGAGTCTCATTACATAATGCAGACTCCAGCCCCTTTCCACTGAGGTCAGTTGATATCATGAGGTTATGATGAGGTATTATGCAGTGGGGCCAGCCCCCACCCCAGAGTCACCTTTTCCCTTCACTTAACCTGTTAGTTAGGATCCTTACTGAAGACACTTAAGTTCCAAGGATTTTTAGAGATTATGTCTCAGGAACTGAGGGAAAAGACCAAATTCTTTGGGTAAAGTTAATGTAAACCCCAAAGACATTAATGAATTTCACTAAGAGGAAAAAAAAAATCTTAGAACAGGTGAGTTCAGTGCTCAGGAGAAGGTTATGTGTACAGTTTGAGGAATTGTTAAATGTGAGTATCCTTTGAGACATTTAAAGGGAAATCCCAAATTTCAAGAAGACAGTTGGGTCTAGATTTCTGAGGAGAGTCCTGGGACAGAGGTTCAAGTCTATGAGTCATCGTATATGAGATTTTTTAAAAAAATTTTGGAACTGGATAAGACAGAAAAAAGAGCTCACAAATGAGTAAGCTAGTAAAGAGGAACTGGCGCTGAGCCCTGAAAGAAGTTAAAATTAAACTTAGAATAAATACTTTTTTGTAAACATTATTTTTTTTAAAAAATGATTCCTTATGAGAAGATATAGAATAAATGGCTTTAAAAAGATAGAGGTTTGTTTTTCTCTCACCTAAATTATGTTACATTTGTATGTAATCCAGGACTGGTTTGGTGGTTCCAAGGTTATCTGTAATCTAGTTACTGATTCTTCTACTCCACTATCCCTGGTAAGTGGTTTTAATTTTCAAATTCTCATCTGGTTCTAAGATTCCTATTGTAGCCCTAACTTTATGCACTTGTTTCAGGCAAGGGGAGGAGGAAGGATGGAGAATATCCAGAAACCTCACTTGATTTATGCTCCAGCTCCTTGTTTACTCCTAGGTGCAAGGGCACTGGGAAGAGTAGTTTTTGGCTTGTCACCTTGCCATGTAAAATAAAACGTGCTTTCTCTTAGTAAAGAAGGAGAGAATAAGCATTGGGAAGGCAACTAGCTGTCTTCACTATAAACATGCTGTGGGAAAATCACTCCTATATGTTACTGTTTATAGTGCATATTATTAAAGACTTTCTGGATGACAATTTGACAAATTACATTCAAATATTTGATATGTTTATACACTGTTGACAGAGTATATTCACTTTTAGGAAGTCACTCTAATGAAACAGAAAATTCTGTTTCACCAAGCAGACTTGGATAATTTTCAGTGATGGTCATCTTGGTATTTAGATTAGAAACAGCCTACATGTGAAGAAGACCAGTCAAGGCTGCAGGTTCTGTATATCAACCAATTATTTCTTGGATGGGATACGGAATCTGGTTGTGCCTTTTAAGTAATTCAATTTGGAACCCCGGTCCCATTTTTTTAGAATAATAAAGCTTAAGCTGTTATGTTAAACTTAAGCCTTTCACAAATTTTAGTTTGCTATACCCTTGTCAGCCTTTCTCAAATTAATCTATTCTTTTGCTCTCACTTGTCCAGTGCTCTATAACCTGGGGTTCATTTAATATTGTATATTGGTCTAGTCTTTTATCATTATTGGAAAAAGTAAGCCTTATTGTGAGGAGGCAGTCCTTTGGACAAACCCAATGGCCATGGTTTTCCCCGTTAAAAAGATGGAATTCTGGGCTAACTAACTCCCTTCCTCAGGAAATCATGGGGGAAACAATGCGGTAGGGCTTGGAACAAACCACTGCCCCATTGAGACGGCTTTAGGGTTTAAAACTGGGTGGGGGAAGGACCTCTGTGTCCTTTCAACTATGGTGCTGATGGACAGCACCAGTAGAAAAAAATTTTAGTCCATCGAATGGAGCCTACCTAGCCCTCTTTATCAATTACCTCACCCACGGCAAAAAGGGAGGTGGGTGTGGGAGAATCATCATCTCCACCTGGACAGCCTTCTTGAGTTGGGAGGATGTGCAAAAATGGAACCACACGTGTGCTGTCTGCTTCTTGTTGTAAGTAATAAAAGCTACTTTCCATGTGCTAATGCTCTGTGAGTGTCTAGTGTGTTCAGACTCTGATCAGAAAGACATGATATCCATGGAGCATTCAATATTGTTAATTGGTACCCTATTTCTAATGGCCTTTCTAATTAGAAATTGGGGACAAACTGTGAGTGTCTCACACTTATCATCATCTACTTATATCTAGTGGTGTCATTCAGAGATTTCATGTCCTGGTCAATAAGGAATATGTTATTTGGTTCATTCCTCATCTTGAAAAAAACAGTTGAAATTTCCTTCTTCCTATGTATGGTGGGAAACCACTGGTAATAATAAATCTTGTTCATATAAGGTTTTAATTTTCCTAAACAATTTGGCTTAGTAAATAACAAGAAAGGTAAAAATCTACCTTTTATAAGAAGATAATTACTTAACAGAAAAAAGACTATTATATACATTATACATCTTTACAATTAAAATTAACATCATTAAAATTAACTATATTCACCTTTCACTTGTATTACAACTTTTTTGTTGCTGAGCTTTATATTAATTTTTTATGATTATAATTAAAGAGCTATGCTTTATTCCCAGATTTAACTCATTCCAATTGATCACAATAGCATTTTCTCTGTTATGCTTATATTGTCAAAACTGGGACTTTTTTTTACCGAGCTCATTTGTCCTTCTAGCATTACCCAAGACATGTTTGAAATCCTCCCAAATTTTCGGCAGCCATAGTATGTTCCAGGTCACAGTCTCAGCTATTATCCAAGAAATTCTAGTTGCTTTTTTTAGAGAAAGAGAAAAGTTATTAGAAAGTAAATACTGGGCATCGGGGGCTGATTTTGTTATTCAGTGCTGCTATAACAGAAATACCACAAGTGGATGGCTTTAACAGACATTTATTTTCTAACAGTTTAGGAGGCTAGAAGTCCTAATTCAGGTTGCCAGTTCTAGGGGAAGTCTTTCTCTCTCTGTCGGCTCTGGAGGAAGGTCCTTGTCTCTTCAGCTTCTGTTTCCTGGCTCCTTGGAGATCTCCATGTGGCTTGGCATCAATCTTCCCCTACCTCTGCTTCTTTAGCTTGCTTTTTAAATCTCTTTTATGTCTCAAAAGAGATTAATTTAAGACACACCCTACACTAATCCTGTCTCATTAACATAACAAGGATAATCCGTTCTCAAATGGGATAATAACCACAGGCATAGACATTAGGATTTACAACACATATTTTGAGGGGACACAATTCTATCCATAACAGGAGCTATCTGTCAGCTTTTTCCACATGAACAAATCTGGAAGGTAAGATGGAATTGATGCTGAGCCAAATTAACACCAGAATTTGAAAAAAATATTTCTATTAAAAAGACCATGAGTTCATACTGACAAACTCATACTGTTTCCAGCTTAATGTTATTAAATTTTTATTTTACTTTGTGTATTTTGTCTATGATATGCATACTTACATGATTAATTCTTCCCCAAAGTTTTAAATATGGCCTTTTTTTTACTTCTGTTGTAGAGTCACTTTATTGTCTTTCATTATTGATTACAATTGTTGTTGTCTTTGTCATTATTAGCTGTTGTCAAGGTTGGCCCCACTCATGGCGACGACCTCATCACAACAGAATGGAACATTGCCTGGTCCTGTGCCATCCTCATGATCAGTTATGGATTGGACCGTTGTGGTCCATAGGGTTTTCATTGGCTGATTTTAAGAAGTAGATCACCAGGTCTTTCTTCCTAGTCCATCTTAGTCGGAAAGCTCTGCTGATGCCTGTTCAGCATCATAGCAACATGCAAGCCTTCGCTGACAGACGGGTGGTGGCTGTGCATGAGGTGCATTGGCCAGGAATCAATCCATTCCCGCATGGAAGGGAAGAATTCTTTCACTGAACCACCAATGCCTCATTGGTTATAGTAGGAGAAAGAAATGTCCTCTATTGTGTCTATTCTTTTCTATCATCCTATTAATAGGTAGTGAAATAAAATATAACCCATTGCCATCGAGTCTATTCTGACTCATAGAGACCCTATAAGACAGAGTAGAACTGCCCCATACTGTTTCCAAGGAGCAGCTGGTGGATTCAGATCGCTGACATTTTGGTTAGCAACCTTAATTCTTAACCACTGCGCCACCAGGGCTCCAAGATAAAATATGTGGAAATAAAAATTCCATCTTATTTTCAGATTATAGAAATGAAGTAAGTTCTAGTTAACCAGAAAATGAAGTGATAATTTTTAAGGTAAAATTTCAAAATATGCATTGTCATAATTCAGTTTTATAACATATAAGTGTGTGTGTATACACAGTGTTGTTGTTGTGCCCTTGACTTGATTCTGACTCACAGTGACACTATAGGACAGAGTAGAACTGCCCCATAGGATTTTCCAGGCTGTAATCTTTATGGGAACAGATTGCCAGGTCTTTTTTCCTGCAGAGCAGCTGGTGAGTTCAAACCACTAAACTTTAGGTTAGCAGCCAAGTGCTTAACCACTGATCCACCAGGGGTCCTTATGTATACATATATGTTTAAATTAAGGAAAAATAAACTCATTCCAAGGAAAATTTTTTTAGCAACTTTAATAATTTGTGGCACCATTTAGTATGTTGTTATAAAGCATTAAAAAAAAAAAAACCCACTGCCATCGAGTCAATTCTGACTCATAGCGACAGTACAAGACAGAGTAGAACTGCCCCATAGGGTTTCCAAGGAGTGGCTGTTGGATTTGAACTGCTGACCTTTTGTTTAGCAGTGGAGCTCTTAACCACTGCGCCACCAGGGCTCCAGCCATATGTTATTTTGGAGGCTTCAATAATTCTTGTGCAAGGCAAATAATATAATTAATTACTTTATTAATCATTCATTTAAAAGATTTATTGATTATGTACTCTGTGCCAGACATTCTTCAAGGTCTAGGGATACAGTAATAAACAAGACAGTTACATCTCTCCCTTCTCCAAAGTTACAGAAGAGTTCAGAAAACATCCAGTTAAACAAATGACTATAATGCAGGTTGATGAATATTATTATAGGAGAAACTAGAATTATATGGGAACTTATGGCAACAGAATAAAATCTATCTTAGGGCTGGTCTTCCTGAGAGTGCCACATTTAGGTTGAGAACTACAGAATGAATTGGACTTAATGAAAAAGAAGTTGGAGATTGCATAGTGGGAAGTGTTTGCCCTGAGGATGGCAAAGTAGTCAGGGGACCAGAGAGTGAGTGAATGTCATCTGTTTTAAGGAGTCAGACTTTTTCTGAAAGGCAAAAGTAAATCATTGAAGTGTATTGAAGGTAGTGAATGTGCCGATTAGAATTTTTAGAAACATTGCTTATACTGGAATTTTGAATTGTAGAGGTACAGGGCTAAAGGCAACAGAAGAATTAGGAAGCTGTTTCAGAACTCAGGTAAGGAGGATAACAGCCTAGAACAGGGTGATGCCAGTGATGATAGACAGAAGGAGAAAAAAATAACTCATGTCCAACCCATCACAAAATACCTTTTGGCTTTAACTGCTCACCATCTGCTCTGCTACCATCTTGGTTCAAGCCAACAACACGTTTCAACACAATTGTTGCAATAACCTTTTAACTAGGCTTGCCAGATTTGGGAAGTAAAAATTTTATCTGACAACCCTGCTCCTAACTGCTTTCTCAACGTCTGCTGCTTTTCCCATGTCAGTCTCTTCTCAACGCAGCAGCCAGAGTACTGTTACAAAAATACAACCCACTCATGAAAAGTTCTAAAAAACCCACTGGTCATGATATATTTGATTTTCTGTACACTGCTAAGTTTGATTCGCTAATATTTTGTCTAAGATCTTTGCATTTATGGTATTAAGTGGTTTGGTTTCTTTTTCTCACTCTGCCATGGACAGGTTTTGCTATTGAGGTTATATTGTCATCATTAAATGAATTGTGGAGTAATCTATTTTGTTAAATTATTATTCTCTGGGAATGTCTTTATAAGACTGAATTTGTCTTTTCTTTGCAATTTTCTAGAATTTGCTTTAGAACCACTTAGGCCTGATGTATTTTGTTGTTTTACAGTTTGAAATACTGGTTCAATTTATTTGTTATGAGATAATGTTTTTGAGTCAACTTTGATAACTTATTATTTTCTAGGAAAATGATTATTTTGTCTAAATTTTCAAAATTATTGGCATAAAATTCTTCGTAGTTTTTTCCTTGTGATTTGAGTTTTATCTCTGCTCATGTTCCTTTTTCCATGCTACAGTTCTTGATTAATTTTGCCAGCATCTGAGAATTTTTATTTATTTTTTTTAAATAACCAGCTTTTGTCTTATTGGTTCTCTCCATTGTGTATTTGTTCTCAATTTCATGAATTTCACATTATATCTTTATTATCTCCTAACTTCTATATTCTTTGGCTTAGTCTATTGTTCATATACAATTTGTCTACTTTGTGTGTGCTTGAAATTTCCATAATATTTTTTCTCTGTCAAAAAATTTCCTGTTACTGTCAGTTAGATTAACAACAACAACAACAACAACAACAACATTGCTATCAAGCTGATTCCAACTCATAGCGATCCTATCGGACAGAGTAGAACGCCCCATAGGTTTCCGTGGAGCGGCTAGTGGATTTGAACTGCCAACCTTTTGGTTAGCAGCCGAGGTCTTAGCCACTGTGCCACCAGATATAGATGTATAATTGATTCAGTTCATTTTATTTTACCTTAATTTATTTTGTCAAGAATATTTCATAAATACTGCTGCGTAATTCCTATTGACTATATAAGTTAAATTAAACTTATATGTGAATTTCCTGAGCTGATTCTCTAAATAAAATCTCAAAAGATGAGCAATGAGAGATTTTTAAGTATAACTCTGAACTTACCGATTTTAATAGATTTGATGCATTTCAGTAGTCATTCTTCCTTTTGAAGCTCAAATGGTCCCATCTTTGGCTAATGGGAGACCCTTCAGGTTGGTTCCTGAGTCCTTTTATAATCTGTGATAGTCTAAATATAGTATTTCAGAAACAACAAGATGACCAGTCTCATTTCTCTATTTCTGGCCCCAGCTTGAAATATATCTTCAAGGAACCCTTGTCTGGTGTGTGTGCTTCTAGCCATATTAATTTTATGCATGATAACAGGTACAATAAATAACACAGATAATACCTGGATTTGTTTCTGTACATTTACTTTTTCATTTATATTTGTTTCACTTTCTCTGAGCTGCTTATTTTCTCCTTCCTTGTTTTTGTTTGTTTGTTTGCTTATTTATTTGGGAGATTGATTGAACTTGTTAAACAGCAATCAAAGCACAAAGAAATTAAAGTATATAGGGTTTATTGGAGCAGTTAATCTAAATGTGTATAGGGAAACCATTCTGTTTCTTAAAAAGAAACCAAACAGCTCAGTGCAGGCTAGTTACAATGAGGTTTTTAAGGAGAAAAGGAAAATTAACTGTTGGTTCATCTTAGCATGATTGGTTGAATATGCCCCCAGCTCCTTACTGAGATCAGCTGGCATTAGGTTACTAGGTGGTATATGGGGGTGGGGGGAGAATTCATTTGCACAAATCTTCAGGTGTAGTCTTGGGGCTTTAAAATAATAAAAGCACCTCAAGTGCTCAGGGAATTTTGAAAGGTTTAGAATTGTTTTTGCAGAAAACAAGGGCAAAGACTAATTTACTTTTTGGTGAAGTTAAATTCTTTGCACCACGAGTAAACTTTAAAAGAGATTGTGGTTAACATATAGCTTATCATAAATGGGGTTTGCAAAGACTTAATCGCTGTCAATCTGGGCCTCAGTTTCCTCATTATCGACAAATGATGTTTGTTTGCTTTCTTACTTCATTTTTCATTCTACTGGTTTTAATTGCCTTTTACCGATTATAATTGATATATTATCCTGCAGGTTTAATTAGTACAGTCTAAAGTTAATAAGCCAAATCCCCTAGTGAACAATACAAAAACTTAGAACTGTTTAACTTTTCTCATTCCAGTTTTGATATGTGTGTTCTATTGTGTTGAGTATGTTGTATTTGCCCTTTTTTGAACTTTACATACTAGACATTATTATTGTTGTTCCTGTTGTTATTATTCTTAATTACTGTGGACAATACTTGTTGGATATGCCTACGATTCTGTCTTTTCCCCCCTCACCATTAAGCATTCTCTTCATGAAGTACATTCTTCAGTCCTTTCAGTGTAGATTTATTTATTGTAAAATATCTCAGTTTTCATGTATTTAAAAATTTATTTTCCTCTTTTTATTGAAAGATAGCATTGCTAGGCACACAGTATTAGGTTGATAATTATTTTTTTCTCAACAATTTGGAAATAATATTTCACTACTTCTGTCTTCTATTATTGCTAGAGCTTTTTTAATCTCTCTTTCTCTGTGTGTGTGTGTGTGTGTGTGTGTGTGTGTGTGTGAGTTTAACTGTCATTTGTCTCTAGTCATCTATATTTCCTCTTGAAGTGCCTTTCCAGTTCCTCTGTTTATCTTTAGGATTCTTTAACTATACTATAAATGTATCTAGGAATGGATTTCTGTTTTCTCTTGACTATGTTAGTCAAGTGTTTATGCTTTTCAACCACCCATTCAGTCTTTATTTCCTTGCAATCTCATCCCTTTTACCATACATTTTCAATCCCATCACTCCTCCAAAATAGCTGGCTCAAAGATCATGATGCTCCGCCAAATTAACAATAGAGTGGCTTTTACTTAGTACTAGATCTCCTTTAGCCTGCCGTAGATATTTCTACTTGGTTTACCAGCTGTTCTTGAAATCTCTTTTCTTTGTTTACTGGGTGTGCTAGGCAGAATTCTAAGGCTGCTCCTCCCCCACCCCAACCCTAAGATTCCTGCTCCCTGGTTATTCAATCAAACTCTAATCTACTACTGCTGTGAAAGGATTTTGCAGATGTAATTAAAGTACCAAGTCAGTATGGAGATTATCCAGGTGATCTGACTCAATCAGGTGAGCCCTTTAAAAGCAGAGCGTTTTCTCCAGATGGTGGTAGAAGGGGGAGTCAGAGGTTAGAAATGCGAGAAGAAATGGACATCTATTGCTGGTTTGAAGATATATGGGATCATATGAGCAGAAATGTGAGAATCCTTAAATGGCTGAGAGAGGCTCCTTGCTGATAGTCAGCAAGAAAATGAGGACCTAATCCTGTAGTTATAAAGAACTGAATTCTGCCAAGAACTTGAATGAGCTTGGACTTGGATTTGTCCCCAGAGCCTCCAGATAAGAGCCCAGTCTGGCTAATACCTTGATCTCATCCTTGTGAGGCCCTGGGCCTGGGCTTAGGCCTATAGAATCAAATGGGTGTTTTTAGCTGCTAAATTTGTGACAGTTTGTTGCACAGCAATAGACAGTTAATACTGCTAGCTCTCCCTTGACCATTATGACCAATCCAGCTTTGGATTCTCTTCTAGATTCTCTTACTCTGACCAATCCTTAAATCCTGGGGTTTTCCATAGATCTTCAATCAGTCACTACCTTTATAATTTTGTCACCCAGAATAAGACAAAAATCCTCACTTTCTCCTTCCTTCTTCCTTACTTTATGATGGAATTGATCTCATTGAGTTTTTTTTTTTTTTTTTAATGCTTAAATAGCTTTCACAAATTTTGAGTCTTATCTTAGCAATTATTGAGTTTGGAAACAAAATTAAGGATAAATATAAACAAAATAATTATATGTAAACAATATTTTAAATTTGATACAAAAGCATTACTTACAATTTAACTGAATCCATAAAGTTGTTTTTTTTAACGATTCTAGTCTGTTCTGATTTATTCATTTTCTAATCCTATTCTGCCCCTATTGTCTATTTGGTAATCTGTAGAATTAATAATATGTTTATTTATACTGTTTGCTAATTGTTTCAAGTATCTAAGTCTCCTCTCCCTGAATTTGAAGAATTCTCAGATTTGTGAAGGCAAAACTTATACTCTATTCTGAATCCTCCCACAAAGACAGCATAATTCTGGGAACAAAAAATATATTTAAGGCAAATTTTCAGACTTAGAGAGAAAATGAGAAATAAAAAGGGGGTTTCTGAATAACAGGAGAGACAAGGATGTGTTCAAAATGGTTCCTACTGCCACATTATCTTGAATTTCCATCCACCGACAATGTCTTAAGTCAGCAATACTAATGACATAAATCTATGTCCAGCATCTACTATATATACCCATGCTGGTGCTATCAGTATATATATATATATATATAGGCCTTATTAAGACAATGTTTTTCAAAGCAGAGTTCTTGATTTGTTTTGATAGAAACGGCAGAGCAGGGATTTAATAAATGCTAAATAATCAACACCTAAAGATGCCTGCCAGGACTGGCAGAACATGGCCATTTAACTTGGTTTCTCTAATGCCCAGCCCAGGCTTGTGCACAGCTGGGATGTAATAAGCCCTTTCTCATGACAGATAAGAATACCCTGAGGGCCATGGGCTGGCAAGGCCTAAGGTTATATCTGGCTGTCCTGCTTCTCCTTTGTCCCAAATCTGAATTTATTCATAATTGGTTCTGCTTGCTACTACAATCAGAAGAGCTAAGGAGGTCATCTAGAAAGCAGAGGAAACAGATGTGATGGATATAGAAATAGTAGAAAATGATGAATGATACTGCAGCTTCTCTGGGCAAGAGGTTTCAAAAGAAGGCATATGAACGAATAGATTTGCATGTGCTCTGAATGTACTGTTAAGGAATAAACTACTTAAAATGCACCTGTTTAATGTTCCCATTTGTCTTTTCTACATATCTCAACACACCCTTTTGCAAAAGCAAAAGAACCACAGCCATACTGAATGTTAAAAATCTCCAAATATAGAGCCCATGATAAAATATTATAAGTGAGTGCTATCAAAGACATTTCAGAACATTTTAATACAAGTTAAGTGAAAATACAGGTCAAGAAATATAGAAATGTGGTGATTATTGATAAGATGATAACAGCAATACTAAAAAAACCAAACCCATTGCCTAGAGTTGATTCTGACTCATAGCTACCCTATAGGACAGAGTAGAGCTGCCTCATAGGGTTTCCAAGGAGCAGCTGCTGGATTTAAACTGCCAACCTTTCGGTTAGCAGCCAAGATCTTAACCACTGTGCCACCAGGGCTGCAAAGCAATGGTTTATTAAGCATTTTCCATATGCTGGGTATATTGATAAGCAGTTTATATAAATTAGCTTATTCAATATTTTTTAAAAATATGGTGAGGTAGGCAATATTATTCAAGTTTTACAAATGATGAAATGGAGGAAAGACTTTCAAACGTAATACAGCAATACCATAGCAGAATCAAGATTTTTACGCAGTTCTGTCTGACTGAAATTCTTAAAATCTTTGTGAGAGGGCCCTGAACAATACAAGATGGATCCTACCCTCAAAGGACTCTGGGAGAGAACCAGAGTACCTTACTGAGCAGTTACCTGGCCAAGAAAAAACACAGCAAATACCTGACTTCATGGTAATGTCAATTCAAACCCATTAACTAGTACAAAAACAGTCTCATCCATCATAAATTAGACATGTTTTTTAAAAACACACCAGACACCTGACTTGACGGTCATGTCAATTAGAACCCATTAACTAGTACAAAAACAGCCACATCCATCATAGATTAGACATGTTTTTTCCTAGTTTCCCTTGCTCATAAGTACTAGGTATATTTATCCACGCCCTACACTACACTGGGTGACTCAGCGCATCGTTGTCCTACCCGGGAATCTTGGCGCTGACCTCTCTAAGTTTGCTAATAAAAGCTAGATTTGTTCAACCTGGCTTTTTCCACATCTGTTCTTGGAGAGGAGTCTTGGTGATGCAGTGGTTAAGAGCTACAGCTGCTAACCAAAAGATCAGCAGTTCGAATCCACCAGCTGCTCCTTGGAA